>NC_080848.1:52011514-52312455 GCF_030435755.1 Ochotona princeps | reverse complement strand
AGTTCCTGGCTTCAAATTGGCTCAGCTCCAGCCACTGTGGCCATTTGGAGAGTGAGCCAGCACATGGAAGATCTCTTCTTCTCTCTGTAAATCTGCCTTTTAAATTAAAGCAAATAATTGTTTTAAAGAGATTCATTTATCTGAGAGGCAGAGAGACAGAGGGAGAGAAAGAGATTTCCCATTCACTGGTTCACTCCCCAAATGCCCAGGACAATCAGGGTGGGGTAGGCAGAAGCCAAGGGCCAGGGACTCATCTGTGTCTTCCACGTGAGTGGCAAGAATTTAAACACTTGAGTCACAGTCAGGTGCTTCCAAGGTACACCTGCAGGAAGTTGTAATGGATATCTGGCATTCTGATATGGAATGTGGACACTGCAAGCATTGGCTTAACCTGCTCTGTTACAACGCCTGACTCTTTTGCGTTTTTTGTTTGTTTGTTTTTCCCTCGATCCCTCTCAATATAGTGTGTGCATTATTAGGGGTCATGGAATAATGTGTAACTATTAGCATATGTTCTCATGGCAATTTCATCACTGTTACAAGTAGGCTGCTGTGACGCAAGCAAAGGTATGTAATAACTTTGGCTTTATCTGGCATCTTTGACACGTTATTCTGAGCAAAACGTTTTTAAGTCCAAATGTTCATGGTACCCACGTGCTGGGTGGAACCTTTGTCAGGCTCTATCTTCCCCTCTTCCAAAACCCAACAGTGATTTTTGGGAAGGAAGATGAGTCTGGACAAAGATATGACTAGAAGGGACGGGGGAAGCCCTCTTCTATCTGTAATGAAATGTAGTCGCCAAATTCAAGAAAAAGAAAATCTTTGCTCACCTCCAAGTGAAATACCAGTGTACTCCTACTTCAGAACACTAGTCCTTCCATTGTGATCCTCCTAAGATAGGAAATCAGTCCCCTTACACAGAGCGGCTATAAAAAGTTTGGGAAGGTGGTAAGATATGCCCAACACTGGGGCATTGGTGCCAAGCCTGATGCAGCACAAGCCAAGAAATAAACATAGGAACAGACAGACTTGCTAGACAGGTGGTGATGAATGGTTCTTGGGGCGGGGGGTGGGGCGGCGGTGTGCAGGCAGAACAACCAAGGGTTCTGGGATATGTGCAGGTGCCTGAAAGATGAAAGAACATATTCGCCCCTCCAGTTGTGGACGACTTCAATGTTAGAAACCTATTTGGGAACTCCCAGATGACTTTGACATCTAGCAGGACAGGCTGGACCTCGCTCTTCCTGCTGCCCTTCTCATCTCTAGGACTCAGCTGGACTAGAAATGGAACTGGCACTCCAAAAGATCCATTTCCCAGGAACCCACGACTCACCGATTCTGGCTCATTAGGTTCCAAAAACTGGTTAAAACGCTAAGGAAATCAAGGAGGTGACTGCGTGCTGGCTTAGTTGCTACCTGCTATGGTTGTTTGATCATTGCCTGGCTTACCCACATACAGAGAGAACACTACCACTGCAGGACGTGCAAGCTTGGTTCTGAGACCCCCTGGGCAGACAGACCCATGGGGAAACTCCCTTGCCAGTAAAGCAGGAATTTCATGGAGAATGGGATAGATGTCAGCAGGTGGGATGGGGGAGAGGGGGGCGACCAGGAGGACACACCCTGGTTTCTCTTTGGATTCAGCACTTGAGCACAGCACGGCCCCAGAGGTTACCTTTTGGCTGAATGCCTAAGTCATCTGGACTGTGACTCTCTTGCTCCCCCAAGAGGACACACTGTCAGGACTTCTGATAGAAGCTTCTGGTTCCCATGAGACTAAGGGTGAGGCGTGGGTGCTGCTCTGGTGTGGTTCCCAGTGACAAAAAACACAGACACACAAGCCTACTTTATAAAGTTATAAAGCACTCTATCTGCCAGGCATATTAAACACCTATCTTTATGAATATCATAGGTAGATAGGATTGTTTTAAATACAGTCTAGAAAAATACAGATTCCAAGACGGGAAAGAAGCTGTTTTTCCATCTCCCTAGGAAAGTGTGTGTGTACGTGTGTGTGTGTGTGTGTGTGTTTGTGTTGGGGAGGGGGAGTCTCCTCTTTGCCAATACAAGGAGTTCTTATGCATTCCCACTGTTTGAATACTCAAGTACAGATACTAAACAATTGTAGACAGCTGGTATTGAGGAAAGGCTTCGGGGGTTAAGAGGGATGGCATAGAAATGAAAATATTTTGGCATGTTGGGGTGGGGGGAACGCACATGAAAAAGATGACAGATAACTTGATATGGAAGTTACAAGAAAGGTTAGTGAGATTTTGAGGATGGTGTGAGAGACAGCAGACAGGGGAGGGACTGGAGGGCAGACACTGTAGCAGGACACTCAGTGGCCTTTGCAGACAAGCCTTATTCACACAACAGGCTACCTCCACACACTCCCAGCCAAGCCTCTCTCCAAATTACTCTTGAAACTTGCTTATTCCCGCAATCAGTGAGTCTAACTAGAATTCTGACTCTTCGTTATATGGAAAAGCCCCATCAGGCAAATCATCCACTGCCCACGGCTCACTACCGCCCCCACTGGAGATCCAGGGGTGAGCACACCCTCCCCATCATCCTAGCACTACACTTGGGACACACGCAAGGCTAACATTCTAGGCGAGATCACCCCAGACCTGAGACAGGACATGCACTAAACGTGCAACCAGTGGAGAAGGCCCTCTGCTAGTCACCAGCGACTACACTGACAGAATCCCGACTTTCCTGGGGGTGTGGGCCCCCTCCTCCCATTTCAGAAGAATGCCTAGCTGGTGGACGGGAGTGAAAGAAGGCAGCAAGACTGAACAGGCATACTTGGGTGGTGGCAGCTGAAGCGAGTTGCAGAGGGCAGGTATGGGACTTGGAGTGGACTTTTGGAATGGGAATCATAAGACCTAATTTGGAACCCAGCAGTGGTGGAACAAAGCCTTGGAAACCAACTGAAATAGCACTTGACCTCTGCCCCCTCTGATCTTACACTGGGCCGGGCCTCCCAGCTGAGTTCACTGGGGCCACGGGACAGCTGTCCGCCCGATAACCGCTTTCAGAGTTGTCAGCAACATGTGGTCGGAGCCAGTGCCGTGGCTGTTCCCACTCTGCGGAGATGGAAAAACAGCCTCGGCTTCCTTCCACTCCTACCTCTGCTCTAGGAAATCATCTGGATTTGTAAAAATAATCACTTCTTGGCATGTTCACGGGGTCTGCTGAAATGTTATTTCAGAAAGGAGAATTTGGATGCCTGGAGGTCACAGTAGGAAATGAATCTGGCAATTGGAAAACGCACCTGCTGCAGTTTCAGGCCATCTCGTATTCAAATAATTTATTCTTCCAAGCATCTTTTGTGTCTTTTATTAAAAAAAAAAAAACAGTTCTAAGCTATTATGCTTAGTATGAACCAGAAAACAGCCTTGCTTCTCTAGATGAGGATTCCGGGTTTTTTTCCCCCCTCTTACATTGTTTCCCCTGCTACCTTACACACAGGGCTCTGCTCAGCACTGTCTGTGTTTGGTGCCTGGGATGGTTTGGGGCACAGACTGAATGACACAGAAACCTGTCTCACTTGACAGGGAATTTAAGTTGGCCCTAACGCTGCTGAATCTAGGGGTCCCCTCTCATCACTCTGTTTCCTGCCGTGGCTAAAACACACTGCCATTGGCTCGTGGCTCTAGATAGTGCACGGTGCTAGCTGCTGCTCCTGAGGGTCAGGAGTCAGGTGCAATCTCACTGGGCACAAAGTCCACATCAGCAGGGCTGCACTGCTTTCCGCGGGCTCCAGGGAGGAACCCAGCTCCCTGGCTGAGCCGGCCAACCATCACAGGCCTTGGCTCACAGCCCCCTCCACCTTCAAGGGTGAGGGATGAGTCTCTCCCAGCACAGCAATGCTGACAATTCCCCTGCCATTACTCAGCACCCCCAGCCCTCCCTGGCTTCCCCCCGCCACTGACAGAACCTCTGTGATGCCATCTCCAGGCCCACACCCTACTCACATCTGCAGAGTTTCCCCCTCCCCCCCCACCCCCTGCAAAGCAGCACACCCACAACTCAGGGCTCGTAGCAGCTAGTGTGAGAATAACCCTGCCGACTACAACCTGCCTCATCGTGGGCTCTGCCTCAACCTGGACCCTCTCATGGACATAATCTGGGAGTTGGAGTGGTTTTTGTGTCACATCCAGACATATCCAAAGGAAGCCTTGTTTTTCTTTGAAGGAGGAGAATCTTTGCCACAGACATGGGGACAGATTTGCCTCCACACGTCATTGGTCACCTGCTCATTACCCACACATTTTTTTTTTTTTTGCAAGGAGAACACGTTCGCTGTGATTGGCAGAAATCAAGATTTCAGGATGGATGTTGCAGAGGCTGCCATCCCAGTCATGATAACACAATAAACACTAACAAAGGGAAGTAACTACGACTTATAGCCCACTTACAGCTAAAGGTCCATAACAGGTTTGATGCTTTACACATCCACTGAGGAAACTTGGCATCACCACCTGTTGGGCAGTTTCAAACACGTTTTTCCCAAAATGGAGGCTCCGTTTGGGTTTTACTGTCTTCCAGTTGGAGATGCTTCTGTATGTACAGGAGTCCCTCTATATCCACAGACTCAACTCTGCGTGGATTCAACAAACTTTGGATCAAAAATATTATGAAACAGAAAAAAAAGTGTCTGTACTGAACACATACACATATCCTTTTTCTTGTCACTATTCCCTAAACAATGCTATAGACCATGATTATTCACATAGCACCTACACTCCATGAGGTAGTAAGTTATCTAGAGTTGATTTCAAGTGTATAAGAGGATATGCCTAGGTTAATATGCACGTCCTACTGCAAAGTCTGGTATTTGTGGGGGTCCTAGGACCAATCCCTGGCAGATATGGACAGACAGCTGTGTGGGCTGTCACAAACATAGATATGCCAACTGCTAAGATCAGGAGAGTTGATTATCTGTTGTTTGCCATGGAAGGAGACCCTCCAGCACTATGACAGCACCACCAAATGTTGACTTTAAGATGCCCACTCCACTGCCTGCTAGGAGACACATTGAGGGCCTTGTCTCAAGTTGGTTGTCATGCTGCCCCTTAGTGGTTATAGCACCCCTGCTGTAACACGGACCTGGGATGCTTGGGGGACAGCTCTCCTAGGTGACAGCAGCAACACAGGATGAAAGAAAGCTGAAACCAAGCACTGCCTGTCTGAATTTGTAGTGCAACCCACCAGGGTCCAATCAGCAGATAGAAACCACATCTTGTTAATGAGATGGAAAGGCGTCAACTAAGGAACTGAGAGGATAGAAAGATTTTGAATGACCAGACATCACGGGAGCAGGACAGACAACAAAAACGGAAGAGATCAGGGTTTTAAAATTAGAAGCCCGGAGGGCCCCAAGGATGGAAGTGAACTCAATTTGCATGGCCGTGGGGCGGGACGAGGAGAGGAGGGGTGCTCTGGGGGTGGTAACGTCTCAGGGGTGCCTGAAGAGATCCATCCTCCCAAAGCCTGTGAACTGAACTCAGGGGCCACTTCCGTGAGGAACAGCTGCTGCTGGGGCGAAGGCGCTAGACTGCGAATAGGACGTTCACTGGGATCCCACGGGAAAGTGTGCACGTATTCCTTCCCTGTCCTCCGCATTTACTGCACCCTTCTAGCATGCCTTGCTGGCAGAACTTAATTCAGAGCCAGTTTAGAGAAGCAGAAACGTGCTTTGCAGAGTCCTGGTTCCAACGCCATGGAGGAGAATATAGTGGTAGTGTGTGTACGTAGAGTTGCGAGGTCTTGGCTTAATAGGGGCGAAGCACATGTGGGCTATTCATCTGCCAGTGAAGACACGGGTTCGACCTGCACTGGATTCCCAGCTCCAGCTGCTGACTCCAGCTCCCAGCTGACCAATGCAGATCCTGGGAGGCAGCAGCGAGGGCTTGGAAAGGGCTCCACAGTAGGGAGCTGGGTTGAGTTGCCAGTGGTTGGGTGAGTGAACCAGAAGACGTGAGCACTGGCTTTTACCTGGCTGTCTCTGCCTCTCACATAAACACATTTTTCAAAAATAATAAATAAAGAAAGAAAGGGCACAACAAACAATTACCCTGTGTTGCCAGTGGTAGCATTGGCTTGTAGTTGAGCAACCAAGGAGATGAAATTGGTTTGCGGTGTAAATAGGGTTAAAAAACAAACTCTCTTCTCCCATTCTGGGACTGCTTACTAAGCTTTAGAGATTGCAAATTGTCCCTTCATAATCATGTCACAGTATCCATCACATTCCTGATGTTACTGCCCCTCCCATGCCCTCCGGAGAGCAGGATGTAGACAGTAATATGGTCAGATCTGCATTTCAAATATGTTTTTAAAATGAAATCATTTAAATCACACTGGCCTGTTTTAATAACACAGAGAGGCAGGCAATATGCAGGATGGATAAAGGGACATTCTCTATCAGCTGACAGGTCAGGGATCAAACCCTGGTTGTATGCCTTGGGCTGATGCGTGGACTCAGTCAGACGTGAACGTGCTCTTGCCCTTTTGGTGACCCTGACGATTGTCCCAAATCCTATAGATAGACAAAGTCATTACGATCCTTGCCAGGTTTGTCTTGCCAGGCTGGACCAGGCCCTGGAATGTGCCTTATCTAATGCCTGGAATGTCCTTATTTCTTGAGAAAGCGCAGGTGCGCTGTGCTTAGCTGCAGGCCCCTTTGGGTCTCAGCTATGCACGGGGGGCACAGAGACCGCTGAGTTGTGCAGCCACTCAGATTAGGCTTCTGCCCCTAAACTCCCCACCCCCCACCACCCCAATAAGTTACACTTTCGTAATCCTTGATATGTCCACCTCTTCCTTCTATCCACTTTCTCGGCAGCCGGTTCTCACATACCTGGTCCTTCCAGAACAGTCAAGCTACTTAAACCGCTTCAGTCTCCCCAGGTACTGAAGGATGAGACTAACACAAGAGTGTTGTGCAGATTAATAACAACAGCCAAAAAACTGATTAAGTTCGCCATCAATTTTCTCTAGCCCCATGAGTCAACAGCCCAGAAGCAAAAGTTACCTCCCAACTTTTTTTTTAAGATCTATGTTATTCATTTTTAAAAAGCAGAATTAAAAATGGAGAGAGCTTCCATTTGCTGGTTTGCTCTCCACATGGCCGCAACAGCTAGGACTGGTACAGGCCAAAGCCAGGAACCCAGAACTCCCGGGCCTCCCACATGCAGGCGGGGGTCCAAGCACTCAGGGCATCCTCCTCTGCTTTTCCAGGTGCATTAGCAGGGAGGTGAGTCAGCAGTGAAGCAGCTGAGACTCAAGCCAGAGCTTGTATGGGATGCCGGCATTGCAAGTGGTGGCAGTTTAACCTGCGGGGCCACAGTGCAGCCCCTCAGCCCTGGTCTCGAGAAAAACATCTGTGGCTGCTCTGTAGCACCCTAGCTTTATGATGGTGCCGATCTCAGTGTATTGTAACCAATGATAATCTTCTCAACTAAAAGGAGAGTTCACTGAGACTGTATTTGCTTGTTTCCCCAAGTATATAGCTTCCAAAAAAAAAAAAAAAGTTATCTTCCTTAACGTATCTTCCTTAACAGATAACACAGTGAACCAACTTCAAACAAAAGCACATGCATAAGCCCCACATTGGAAGGGGTGACTGTGGAGGGTGTGGGGGTTCATGCGCACTGGAGTCATCTGTAACTTGCTCCAACAGCATTCAGCACCTCCACCTACCACATCTCCCTGCCCCACCCCCCCGACTTCGGGGCTGGCTTCCTTAGAGAATTGTTAACACATGTGGGGCTGAAGACAGAGCTGGCAGAGAAAACCCTGTCCTCCCTACGCAGTGGATCTGCCATCAGCCCTAAGGCTGGCCACAATGCCCTGGTGCCAGCGCCAAGGAGAAAGTGAGACTGGCACATGGAGCCGGCACCTGTGCCAGTGGATTAAGCGAAGCACGCACTGCAGCAGCAGTCCCAGCAGAGACACAGTCTGCTCACTCAGTCACACCGCCAAGAGGTCAAGAGCACGAGGCAACTGGGAGCCCTTGGAGGGCCCCCGCAAGGCAAGCTACTCCAGGTGTTTTCAGCAAATCCACACACACATAACCTGCACTTGCCAGCAGAACAGAAACTCGTTCCAACCCTGAGTTCTAAGCACATGGATGAGAGAATAAAATGTGCCATGCACCCCTAAATAACAAGTCCTGGGGGAGGAGAAGGGACAGTTTCTCCCACTAAAGTGTAGAGAGGGATGGCTTGGAGCACCTGCTGAGCTGCCCCATGCAGGAGCAAGAGTAGCGGAGTGGGAGACAGACGACCAGCCAAGAGAAGGATCAGACACCAGAAGCTGGGAATTCACTATCCTATACAAGCCAAAGAAGAGTCCATTCGGTCTAGGCCCTAAAAGCAATGAGGCAAGATATCCCTGGGCTTCTAGTCACAGGGAAAAGGCAGGGGTCATGCAGACTCACTCCAGAATGTCCCTGTGTACCAAACTAGGTTCAGAGCATGAGTACCTAGGGTGTCTAACATGAGCGCCTTGGGTTAGCTTTGGGGTCTCAGGAAGGGCTGCAGCTCTCTGACTCCGCTGTCCTATGGAAACAGCATGACCACGGATGGAGCTGCCACAAGCATTCCAAGCAGTACTTTCCACAGACCACATCCTGGAACACGGTAGGTGGCTGATGCGTGGTAACCATTACATGCTTCTTTCCCTACCATCGAATTATGGATCAGAAAAAGGCATCACTGCTGCCTACTTCCCTGAGATGTCTTCAGTATGGATGCTCCTTGACGTCCTCCACTGTGACTTGAAGATGCAGTGTCAGCTGGAAGCTCATAGATACACCCAGCATGCAACCTCCCCGCTCAGCCGCATGGCCACCCTCCTGTTGATCACAGGGCTGACTGCAGCAGTGTGGGAGGGCTGGGCGCTGCAGACGCTGCCACTGACCAACAGCACAGAAGAGCACTGGGCCTGGGAAGAGACTAATGCGCCAACTTGCACAGTATGGTTTCTACCAGGGGTGTCTCGCTTCTGCACCTTAGATAAGTTGGGCCATCACAGGCTAAGTTAGACACCTTAGGCACAAAGTACTTTCCTTCAGATGGAAATAATTTCCCCTTGCCAATCCAAAGTCACAGATTGAAATATATATATGTTAATATATGTATTAAGGTTATTTCCATTGATCTTCTATCTGCAGGTTCATTTCCCCCAACAGCCAGGACTAGCTCAAGCTCAGGTTAGGAGTCAGGAACTCCATCTGGATCTCTCACAGGTGAGGTAGGGGCCAAGATACTTGGGCCATTATCTTTTGATTTCCCAGGCTCATTAACAAGAAGCTGAAACCAAAGCGGAGCAGCGGGGACTCGAACCAGTGCCCCAGTATAGGATGTCAGCATTGTCAACAGCACCACAATTCTGGCTCCTGAAATATTCTGCCTTGAAATAATTTCTATTCATATGCTCCACTACTTCCTTTTTTTTTATTTTTTTAAAGATTTATTTTATTTTTATTACAAAGCCAGATATACTGAGAGGAGGAGAGAGAGAGAGGAAGTGGAGCTGCCGGGATTAGAACCAGTGGCCACATGGGATCAAGGCGAGGACCTTAGCCACTAGGCCACACTGCCGAGCCCTCCACTACTTTCTATAGGATTCTTAAGGAAAACAAATTCGCAGCTGTAAGAGAAAATTCTCGAAAATGAGCAGTTACTATAGAGAGAAGATTTTCTTGGACATTTCTAAAAAAAAAAAATGGAAAGGTACGCTGAGGAATTTGAAGTATGACCTCTCAGTAGGATCTTTTGATGACAGCGAGCAGGTATTTATTTTAGGAATGTGGTGGTGACACAGGCAAACGTTTGTAACAAAGTTTTGTCAGCTTAGGGCTAGGCATAATCCTTTATGTCTCCATTTGAGCTCCGTGTGTTATTCCTGAGCGAACTAAATAAATGGCTGCTGAACAGCCTGAGATTTATAAATGAGCCCAGGAAAGAAAGAGAAGTACTTCAATACAAAATCAAGTTACCATTTCTGGTCTCTGCACTTACTAAGTAGAATGATATTTTTTTAGGGGCACTGTGGGGGAGGCAGGGAGACCCCTGCTCTCAACAGCAGCCTCTTCAACGTGCTCAACATCAGGAGTGGGCACACAATTAAAGCCCAGGACAAGTGCAGGGAGCCAGACGTGGGGACCAGTGACAGGATGTGGAGGCTCTCTGATTCCAACCCCATCCCCTGTGTACACACTGGGGTCGTGCCTCTCCCCGTCTTAGGTTTTAATGTATTCACCACCACGAAGTTATTCGGAATTATCTTTCTCCCTTAAGTCATCCAATTTTCCTTCCTTTCTCAAGAGGGGGGAAAAAACAAAACAACATTTGCTTGGTAATAGGTGGAGGACTGACTCAAGATTTTAAACAGAAGAAATGTCAGGCATGTTATTTTCAGAGTGATTTAAAGAGCTCTGGTGTTGTAACCAAACAAGAAAAGAACAAAAATGCTAAAATCTCAATCACCCTGCCCAGCTGCCCACTGGGAGTAGCTGAAAATGGCAACGTGCTGCCGTCTCCTGGCTTCGTGTCTACAATGCTGCCTGTGTCGTGTGCCAACACTCCCTTTTCCTGAACATATGGAGCGATCTCGGTGAAGAATTTGCCTCGGTGAACCCTGACCAGCCAATCAAAACCAGAAGGCTCCAAGCTGAGTGACTAATATCGGGAATGAATTGTGCGTGGTGAAAAGGAAAGTTTGTGAGCTGGGGAAATTTATACCCTGAGATCAGTCACATCGCAGGTGCGCGGGATCACCTGGAGAGACTGAACTTTAGAAAAAGGCAAGTTCAAACATTTCTTCGGGCAGCCCACCTGTCATCATGGAGTATGAAAAACCGGGTGGCTAGGGCGAGGTATCTGATCCGCCGTCACAACAACAATCGCTGCCATTTAGGGGGGACTTCCAGGGTGGGGCCGGGGCAGTCGCCTAGGCGAACACATGATCTCACTCACCCTAATCCTCAGGATCCATAAACTAGGTGTTATCATCCCCGCTCTCGACAGATGGGGGATGGAGCTAGGAAATGGGAGGGTGGTACTCTCTCTCCAAGGGCCTTGCTCTTCACCAGGTTTCTCTCTCCCCTCCCCCTCCCGATGGTCACAGAGAAAGCATTAAAAATGTGACTGGATCCCAGCCGTGCAAGGCAGGCTTGGAACACATGTAGTGGCCCGCCGACTTCCAAACAGTAGAACTAAATCCATTGTCTTGGGACACACATACTTCAGGTTGAGTCTCCTCAACCCAGCAGCGCAGAATGTGAAGGGCTCCAGAATCCAAAACGTTCTGAACACTCCCATGACTCAGGCGGAAAATTTCACACCGACCTGGGATGATGGGTCACAGGCAAAACAACAGGTACACTGGAACTACCGCATCAAATCACTTTCAGACTATGCAAATGGGATGTAGGTGACATGCAAAATGCTTTTGCATTTGGACTTGGGACTCAGCCCCAAAGATATCTCATTATATACATATGTATGTACATTAAATATATATGCAGGTATTAGGAAATAATTTTTAATTCAAGAAAAAGCATCCAAGCCTTTTTGAACAAGGGATAACCAGCTTCTGCTTTTTAAATGAAGGATATGTTTGGCTCCTGAGAAGCCCTAATATTTCAACATAGGGTATGGAAATAAGCACACAAGAGACCATCACTAGCTGTTCACGATCTATATAACACAGCGAAGCCTTGGGAAGGGTGTTAGAGGCTGTAGCCAAGCCACCCTCACAGGCACAGGGAAGTCAAAGTGTAGGTCTTTCATCCTAAGCTCCCCAGGCTCACCTGCTTGGCCTGCAGGGTTAACAGACAGAGCAGGGTCTCTGCTCCACAAAGCACCAGGCATCAACCAAGCACCACCAGGTGAATGCTTACTGAGAGCTTGCTGTCTCTTAGTCATTTCAATCCTCATGGGAAGCCTTGTGATGGTATGGAGAATTGACCTGCTCTGACCTGCCCAGTGGTTCTGGTCGTATCAATGGCCTTTTCACCCAACGCAACAACTGCTATCCCTTGCTGTTTCAAGAAATGTCAATTCATATGCATCTTGAGGCTATGGCAGACACAGAAAGTTCCTGAGGTGGAGTTACCACGTTGTGTTTCAAAAGGCAGAGAGCAAACACCGCTAGCTCCTACTGTTGCAGGTAAGGAGATCTCTGGCAAGCAGTAAGAAGGAGCTGAGGCCAACAGCCCCTCCCTGCAGCCTCCCCCATGACCCGCACCCACCCCTCAGGACCCAACTGTGCAGCAGGAAACTGCAGCTAACACAAAAGTGTGACTCAGACTGGCGCACATGGAAAATAACCAGCAAGGCTCTCAGCTGGGTCCCCATGAGGACCTTTAGCCAGTTACAGGGTAATTATAACAAAATCATTGGGGCCGGCACTCCTTCTCCTATCACGTACCAGACTCCATGCCTCTGAGATTCCCAAAGGCGAGCAAGGACACGGGTGGCACTCAAGCCCTGTCCCCAAGCCCCGTCCCTTATGCCTATGCAATCAGACTCCACTGCAGATGCCCGGCACAGCAACAGCCTGGACTCTAATAGAGGGCAGCTCACTCCTGAGCATGCCTATTCTCCAGCTCTGCATGCAGATGACCGTGGTTCCTCCACTGTCCTTCACCCATGCCTATCTGACCAGTTCTTTTCCGAGACGGACACAGAACCTGGATTCAGCTGCTCTGAGACGCTAATGGATGACATAATATAAAATCGGGGTGGGCATTTAAGGCAGGAGCTAAGATGCTGCTTCGGACAGCCACTGTGTTCAAGTCCTGGCTCCACTCTCCAGTCCAGCTCCCTGCTAATATGCACTCGGGAATGAGGTAGGTGGCTCAAATCATTTGGTCCCTGCTACTCCCAGGAGGGGCTTGGATTGAGGTCCTGGTCCAGTCCTCACATGGCTGTTGTTGGCCATTTTGGGGGAGTGAATCAGTAAACAGAAGCTCTGTGTTTGCCTTTTAACTAAAAATGTATAAAATATTAAAGCAAAGGGGGTACAATGTTGAAAGTGTGGATAATAAGATAGGAGGATACTGGCACATATAGAATGCAACAAATAATCATTTCTGCTTGGTTTAGATTTTTAATTCTTAAAGCACCTAAAGAAAATGTTTTATGTGTGGCTATAGTGGGGGAAGAGTCATAACACAGCAGCTCCCATACCAGGTGTAAAGGGGAGAGAGCTATACAGGATACAGGTCTCTTGAAGTTACTGTTCTGGATCCCATGTTTCTGCAAGATGTTCACAAATACTTGGAATTGAATCAGTACATTGTATCTACCCTATTTCTAAACAGAGCTTTGTTAGCTATGCTGGAAGTATGGGAAGACCTAAGCAGTGTTTCCTCCTTTGCCTTCTAGAATTGAATGTGCATCATTACAGAAACTTTTATGTTGTCCCTGTTTGATCAGTAACAGTAGAAATGACACTTCGGTTGTCAGTTCAGTCCCAAACCATCATTTGAAACGGTAAAAACAATGATGACAATGACAAGTCATTTCAAAGGATGTATTCATTTATTTGAAAGAGTGACAAAGAGGAAGGGAGACAGAACGAGATCTCCCATCTACTAATTCACTTCCCTAAATAGCCACATTAGCCACGTCTGGACCTGGGTGAAGCCAGGTTCTCCCAAGTAGGTGTCAGGGCCTCAAGCACTTGTGCTATCATCCGCTCCCTTCCCGGGAACATTAACAGCAAGCTGGACTGGAAGTCACATAGTCAGGACTCAAACTTGCATGCAAATATGGAAGGCCGGCCTCACAAGCAGAGGCTTAGTATGTGCCACCACAATGTCGGTTCTTATCATTGCTTTCAATACATTTTCTCCAAGATATTGTTCCTTTGGCAAGCATTGTCCAGATGGAAGTGAAGTCATGTCCCTCCCCGAGGTAGGCTGTCAAGACCATGTTGCCTTCCGGTCAAGCTCCTTGAAGGATTCTAAATCAACTGGAACTACTACTCAGAGACTTCAATTCCTTTCCTATGCTGTCTTTCTCTCGCTTAAGCACTTGGTTCTAATCAAACCACTTCCTTCCTGCCGTTTTGCTTTTTATTACCCAAGTTCTTCAAGGCTTTTCACCACCCCATATGCTAAACAACTTCCAACCTTTGAGAAAGCACGTTCTCTAAGGATCCTAAGAAACAGCCAAGCTCAGTCCTTCAATAATTCCAGAACTAAACTGTGAAGGACTACAGGGTGCCTGTAGAGGCTGTCATCTTTCCTGTCCCCTTCTCTTCAAAAGGGGCACACTCCATAGAGTACATCCTCAAGCCTTCAGGCGTCTTCCACAGAGACAGGTGATGGGCTAAGCTCACTATACAGGCATAGGCCCCTGTGAAGAAAAAGGCTAGCTATTATTGGAAAGTGAGATATACAGAGAGGAAGAGAGACAGAGAGCAAGATCTTCTATCTGCTGATTCACTCCCTAAGTGGCTACAATGGCCAGAGCTGAGCCAATCTGAAGCCAGGAGCCAGGAGCTTCCTCAGAGTCTTCCACGCAGGTGCAGGGTCCCAAGGCCTTGGGCCATCCTCGACTGCTTTCCCAGGCCACAAGCAGGGAGCTGGATGGGAAGTGAAGCGGGGCCACCGGAACACGATCCAGCACCCATATGGGATCCCAAGGCAAGAATTTCAGCCACTCAGCTACCATGCCAGGTCCAGACACAATCTTACAAGCCTGAAAACTACTGAATCCTAGCAGACACCGTTGTCTTTATTTTTCAAGAGGAAAAAATATATATGTGTGTGTGTGTGTGTGTGTGTGTGTGTGTGTGTGTGTGTTCAGTGGCTTGTGTGAGTCCTCCCCGTTGAGAGCTGGGATTCAAGTCCATGAAACTTACAGTTGGCCTCAGGGTCTGAGTCCCCCATCCTCCACTCACACCCGAATGGGGAGACGAAACCAGACACAGTTTTGCCTTGTTCAACCTGGCCTGGAACCGGCATAGAGAAGGTGTAACTGGAATTCTTCAGTGTTTTAAATGTGGCTGTAATAATTGTGAAAGTATCACCATGTTGGATTGGGAGTGACAAATGCAAAAGATTTGCTAAGCAGAGTTACAGAGATGGAGTAGGGAGAAGGGAGGGAAGGAGAGTGGCAAGGAAGAATAGGAGGAGAAAGGGAGGGAAGAAGGGAGGGAGGAAGAGGGAGATCTTCCATCTGCTGGTTCACTCCTCAAATAGTCATGACAGCCAATGCTAGTCTAGAACAAAACCAAGAGTTCCATCTGGATCTCCCAGTTGCAGGGACCCAAGGCTTAGGCCATCGTCCACTGCTCTTCCATGCACATTGGCAGCAAGCTGGATCAGAAGTAGAACAGTTGGGACATGAACCAACACCAGCATTACAGGCACTGGCTTAAAGTGCAGTGCCATGATGCCGGCTCCACATGAATGCATTTTAGTGAATGGAGTCTTCTGCCCCTACTCCTGTGATTTCTCCTAACTAAGCCTCCAGGGAAAGTGTCTGGTCTCCCCTTCTGCCAAGAGCAAACACAGGCCAGAGTGGCAGGCGGTGGAGCTTCCGGAGGGTCTTGTGCTTTGTGTCTGGATCACTCTGGTGTGACCTTGGGCTGTGTTTCGGCCTGCCTTGTTGGCTTACTTTCTTGACTCTCCCATTCAGCTGCTATGGTTGGATGGGCCTCTGGTAGCCTCCCTCCTAGAGGTCAAACGGGAACTTTGAGTGAGGCCCAGGGGAAAGGAAGGCTGATGAGTTACCTAGACCAGCTTTCCCAGGACCTGAGGGAGTTCTCTTGGAAAACTCTCTCACAGCTTCTGCTCTGCAAAACTCTTGTCATTTGGCTAGGGTCAAGCCCAAATGTACTGGCCTGGAGAAAAAGCTTAGTTGGAGTCCCCAGGCCAGAAAGGGCCAAACCAGTCCTTGGGATTCAATGTCCCACAGCTCAACAGAGCAAATGCCAACAGCAAGGATGAACACTATACCCGTGCCTGAGGGTGTTTCCTGTCTGGCTAGCTGATTCACAGACTCTGGGCTCCTCATGGGTAGCAGAGATTCAAGTACTTAAGCCAACTCGTGCTGCCTCCCAGGGTTTGCTTCAGCAGGAACACAGATCGGAGGCGATCATGAACCCAAAACATTCTGATCTCAGACGTAGGCATCCCAAGTGGCCTCTTAAACACTGTACCAAATGCCTGTCCCTTAACTCAGTCACTTCTGTGAAGGCCCTACCTGCCAATCAGACTATGAAGCAATGGGCACTGGAGCTTCTACATATTAATTTTAGAGGGACATAACTCAGTCTGTGACAGTATGAAAGAGAAGGATGGAGGTGAGCAAATCAAAACTCACCTGGGGGAACAAGAATAACACAGGAAGCAGAAGAAAACTTTAAAGTTCAAGTAGGATCATTCAAGGGCTTTTAAAGCTATTACAGGAGCCAGTGCTGGGGCAGAGCATGTGAAACTGCCTCTTGTCACGTCAGCACCCTATATTACAGTACCAGTTCAAGTCTGGGCTGCTCTACTTTCAATCCAGCTCCCTTCTAATGTGTCTGGACATGCACCAGAAGATGATCCAAGTGCTTTGGCCCCTGTTGTCTATGTGGGAGATCTAGATGGGAGTTCCAGGCTTCTGACTCTGCCCTGGCGTGGTCACCTTCTGGCCATTGCAGACATATGGGGAATGAACCAATTTGAGGTATGAACCAGCACATGGAAGATCTTTGACTCTCCCTCTCTGTTACTGTGCCTTTCAAATAAATAAAATCTTTTAAAAATAAAAAAATTAGGATCTTAAAAACATAATTCTGTGGGGCCAGCACAATGGTGTAGTGGGTGAGGCTGCCGCCTGCAGTGTCAGCATCTTATATGGGTACCAGCTCAACTCCCAGCTGTTCCACTTCTGATCCAGCTCCCTGCTAATGAATATACCTGGAAAAGCAGCAGAGGATGACCCAAGTACTCAGGCTCTTGCATCCACATGAAAGACCTGGAAAAGGTCCCTGGTTCCTGGCTTCAGACCAACCCAGCTCTAGCCATCATGGCCAATAGGGGAGTGAACCAGTGGGTAGAAGATCTCTCTGTAACACTACTTTCAAATAAATAAACAAATCTTTAAAAACAAAATAAGACATACTTTTGTGGGGGGCGGGGAGGGAATACAATGAAGAACAGGAAACCTTCTTGGTGTTTAAAACTGCAGTTCCCGAGCAAGGCATAACAGCCTAATGGCTAAAGTCCTCGCCTTGCATGTGCCAGGATCCCATGTGCGCTCAAGTTCATGTCCTGGCTGCTCCACTAACCATCCAGCTCCCTGCCTGTGGCCTAGAAAGGCAGTTGAGAATGGCCTAAAGCCTTGGGACCCTGCACCTTCATGAGAGACCCTGCAGAAGATCCTGGCTTGGGATTGGCTCAGGTCTGGCCATGGCAACCACATGGGGAGTGAACCAATGGATAAAAGATCTTTCTCTTTGTCTCTCCTTCTCTCTGTGGATCTAACTTTCCAGTAAAAATAAATAAAACTTTAAAAAATGCAGTTCCCCAAATAAAAACTGACTAAAGGAGCCAAGGAAGGGAGGAGGTTCCAAAAACTATCACCCAAGTCAGGAAAATATGTGGGTGAGTCTAGAGAAAACACCATCTATAGAAAAAGACGGGGACTTTAGTTTAAAACAACATGGAAGATGAAGGGTACGAAACAAAGTTCAAGAATTCTAAGCTTGATTTATTCAGAGATATTTATTTGCTTTAGACTTTGTTAGGAAAAAAATGTAAACTTAGGTACACATGAGAAAAAATGCTGTGGCCAAGGTGGGTGGCCTGGCTGCGTAGCCCTTTCTTGGGTGGAGAAGGGGGGAATTGGTTTCCCCGTAAAACTGCCATTCTCCAGCTTCTAGTTTTATCTGGAAAGCCCGCTGTTGGCTGCTCACAGGGTGTAGGAGGCGTGACCTCAATCCCCACCTCTGCGTGGTGTGATAGCCCTGGTCCCCAAGGCATTTCTCCAGCTCACTTCCCTTTTCGGGCCCTGGGGCCCCCATCCACTCACTGGGGGAGTTAGCCCTGCTCTGTCAGCACCTGGAGAACTCCCTCTGTCGCTCTTAAACTTGGTCAAGAATCATAAAGCAGGTTTTTTTAAATTAGAAAATTGTGATTTTAATAATGACTTTAACATAATGGAAAAAGAAACTACAAATCAGGGAGATTTGGTTCATGTGGGAAAATGCTGCTTGCAATATTGTAATATCAGGGAGGAAAATCATGTTTACTAGAATGATTTGCATGTAGATAATTAAAGTCAACAGGATGAAAGCGGCAATGTTAATTTCCTCAGCTCGCTTCTGCATGTGGGACTTTTTGCTCATATTTGATATCTCTAGATAGACAGGAGTCTTATTCTATTATCATTTGGACCAGAATCCTGTACTAGGCCAAAGAAACTGAACCAAGATGCAGTCCTCCATGCCAAATCCAACTCACAAACTCAGGAGGATTGCTCGTGTGCTCAATGCTGGAGTTTGGTGACAAAGGCTGAGCTTTAGCCAGGTCTAGGCAGCCAACTGGCTCAAACCTGGCAAACCAAGTGAAGCTCTATACCTCATCCCATTTTTCTGTCCATAAATACAACCAGGCTATGTTTCAACCTTGAAGACCTCTGCACCTGTTCTGCTTTGCTACCTACCCAATTCTAAAGTTCCCACATACAATCCAATTTCGTAAAATGCTGCCTCTTGACACATGTGTTTGGAAAAAGGGGTTCAGCAGGCTCACCCACTAGTTCCCAGTTCATCATTTCAACCTACAGTTTAGAGTACTGTGTGTGTGTGCATGTGCGTGTGTGTGCATGTGTGTGTTTTGTGTGTGTGAAGGAAGAGGACATTGTTCTGGAAGCATATTCACCTCTTTCACTATACCAGTGTAAAATAAGTACTAGGAATGCCCACTCTATAGACAAGAACTTGAGAACACAGAAAGGCTAAATACTCTTTCTTAAGGTCATATAGCCAATAAGTACTAGAGGCAGTAGCTGGGTTCTTAACTACCAAATACCACCACTGTGACATGCATTCATGCCTTTCAACAAATATTTTCAGTCCCCTTTCTTTCTCATACAGACTGGTGAGATTGTATCACCCAGTGTTTGGAAGGGGCCAGAGGTTAGTTCCGGTCAGTGATGTGGGAACGAAGTTCATACTGCTAACTCTGGGCACAAAACACTGCAAACCCCTCACTTTCAGGCACAGTGCCCCCCACGATATTTGAAATGGCAGCTGTTCTATCAGCCAGGGACCTTAACCAAATAGGCCTGCTCCAGAGCCAAGATGGACATCTATCTAAAGGAAAAAGAACAATAGATGTTTTGATTTTAAGCCTATTTGAGGGCTATTTATTACAGATGAATAACTTACCTTATCCTAATACAGTCTCTCTATTACTTTTCTAAATTGGGGGGGCGGGGGGGCGGGGCGGAAGTAACTTTCAAACCAGCAGTTATCCAAAAGAAACTCCAGGCTGCAGTCAGAGCCCAATGAAGCTAAGACGCCAAATCCTCACCAAAGCCAAGAAAGTAATATTAAAACTGGTCCACAACAGACTTTTCCCAGAAGACACTAGGGGTGGCAACCACAAAAATCCCATCATAGGGATGATTCTCTAAGTTAGGACCTACTCTGGGACCTCCTACCCACCCACCCCAGGATGACATGAGATAGCAATTATATCTTAACATAAAGAGCCCCCCTTGCAGATAGAAAGATCACAGAGTATATAAGGATCACCATGACAGAAGGCCGCAGAAGCAATGAAGACAAAATTCATCTCCAAAGCTCTGGGGTAATGGCCCAGAGAAGAGCTAAGGTGTCACAGAGTCCAGCCAGATGGAGAACCGAAACAACAGGCAAGGAAGGCACACTGTGAAAGAACAAGCCATTTGACAACACACGCCAGAAGCACACTTCTGCTTACAGACGCAAGTCTGAACAATCTCCTCGGCTGTGTACGGTCTGAAAAAGACGAATGGGAGTTTTCCATCTTTAAAGACGTGACAGGACACAAAAGCTGGAAAATACGACATCAGCCACAGAATAATGGAAGCCGAAAACTTGGGTGTTTGGCAGATGTTTCTTTAAACATAAACGAAGTGGGCCTGTCCCTTCAAGGAAAACAGCCGACAACAGTGGTTGCTGCTCATAAAATCAGAGCTTTCAAGAGGAAATTGGAATCTTGGAAAACTTGTATCTGCCACCACAAGCCGGACGGCGGCTCAACACTTTAAAACTTTCCCAATGAGATCAGTGGCTATATTAACTGTGATTTTTTTTTAATATCGTATAATGAAATGTGTCAACATTTGGAAGACCCGCTTAATTCAGTGAACCAACATTTTCCAAATGATCAATGCATGATGTTACAAAACCCAGCATGGGGACAAAGTCTGCTCCAAAGTATGAGGCAGAACAGCTGACTTTAATGGAACAGAGCACAGAGAAAGAAAGAAAGAAAGGAAGGAAGGAAGGAAGGAAGGAAGGAAGGAAGGAAGAAAGAAAGAAAGAAAGAAAGAAAGAAAGAAAGAAAGGAAGGAAGGAAGGAAGGAAGGAAGGAAGGAAGGAAGGAAGGAAGGAAGGAAGAAGGAAAGAAAGAAAGAAAGAAAGAAAGAAAGAATAGGTATGGATTCAGTGCTGCAACTCACACCTTTTAGAAACTACTACTTGGATGTCAGTGCATCGGTTCAATTGGCTAATCCTTAACCTGCAAGTGCCAGCATTCCATGCGGACACCAGTTCATGTCCTGGCTGTTCCACTCCCCATCCAGCTCCCTACTTGTGCCTGGGAAAGCAGGAGAGGACGGACCAAAGCCTTGGGACCCTGCACCCACATAGGAGGCCTGGAAGAGGCTCCTGGCCCCTAACTTTGGATCAGCTCAGCTCCAGCTGTTGTAGCCACTTGTAGAGTGAACCAACGAATCGAAGATCTTTCTCTCTGGTTCTCTCCCTCTCTGTAAACCTGCCTTTCTAATAAAAATAAATAAATCTTTTTCAAAAAAATAAAGAAAAAAGCCGCACTGCTTGTCAGATTTTTGATGTGGTCTCAGCATATCTTTGATATTATCCAGTAAGATCATTAAGTTACCCCCTTTTCCAGCCATGCATCCATGTGACACAGATTTCATATATATCACTCAGAACCAGCAGCATCCGGCAGGTCACAGAGAAGGCCAGCCGGCCTCTGCTAAGCAGACACAGAGGAGATTTGATAAAATATAGATAATGTGACTTCCCTAATTTTTTTGCTTTGATAAACAAAACTGCTTTTAACTAAAACTGATTATATTATGGTTTATTGCATTTTTTTTAATTAGTGAACAAAAATTTTTTTGAAAGTTGCTGAAATTCTAATATAGTGAAACATTGCTAGACCCTTATAGAAAGATCTTGGGAGCTGCCAACAATTTTAAAGAACATTAAGAGGGCTTAGATCGGAAATTTTCAGGATGGCTAATCTAGGCAAAGAGGAACCAAACAGAGGCCCACGGAGTGACACTGACCGCAGGTCCACAGCTCTTAGGGTAAGATGCATCAGTTGTTAGCATTCTATAAGTTTTTTAAAAAAACAGAAAAACAGCTACAGTGACGTGGGGAAATCTCTGCCTTGGGGGACTTCAAAGGACATTCACCACATAATTTTCGGAGACTCGGAGAAGGTTCCCGCAGAGACGGTAAAGAAACATAAGACAACTGAGCAAGCAGTCTGACGTCACAAAAGCCATAAAATCCCATCTTCCTTAGAGATCTGCATTCTCCCACCCACATCATTCTCTCACCCACATCTGCAGCTCTTACTGGCCTCGAGGAGATCTTAGTTCAAAACGACTTACTGGTATCTTGCAGAACCTAATGCCCTAAGCTTTTTCCAAACTATGTGAGAAAAAAACAACCAAGCAGTTTCGGAATGCCTGTTTAAAAATTGAGAAACTCTGATTCAAAAAGAAAAACAAGTGACAACTACAAAACACGGTGGACTTAAAACGGGGGGGGGAGAGGGAGGGCACCTGGACTGTGGTGTGGAGGATTAAGTGGTTGACTATAATCCTGGCATCCCATTGGGGTACAGGTTGAAGCCCCAGTTGCTCTACTTCCAATCTGGCTCCCTGCTAACGCGCCTGGGAAAGGTGGCCTGTTTCTGGCCCCTGCACCCACATGGGAGACCCGGATGGAGCTCCAAACTCCTGGTTTCAGCTTGGCATAGTCTTGGTTGCTGTAGTCAGTGAACCAGCAACTGGAACATCTCTGTTTTCCTCTCTCTCTCTCTCTCTCTGCCTTTTAAATATATAAGTAAACAAGTAAGTTTTTGCAAACATTTAAATTATAATTAAAAACTCAATTTTTATGGCATGCAGAAGTGCTATTTGAAGGAGGGCTTTTGGCCTTGTGTAGCATCTGAAAAGAAGAAAACAATGTAAATTAATCTGGGGCCTTAATCCTGTTCCAAATGACTGCTCTCCTGGCTGTTTGCTGACCCTGCCGATTTTAGGGCGCGGGAGGGGTTCCCGGTGTGAGGCCCTCTGTGCCCTGGCCTGGCACGGCATCATAGTGCCTTCTTTTCACTGTGCACTGGTTTGCAGCCTTGGCAGACTTTTCCTTCTACATTTTGCAAGGCACCCTCTGGCTCTAAGGCTGCACCTGAGATGCAACCTCCCTCGCCGCCGGACCCCTGGAAAGCTGCGTTAGCCACCTCCGCCTGCACTGCCTCACGCAAAACATTCAGCTGCCCACCAGCACTCAGGATCAGCCTTCCTGGTGTCACGACCACTGCCTCGTGTGCTGCTTCTGGACGGTCTTCCCACCAGCTGACCAGGACCTTGATTCTGAGGTGCACCTATTCAACATCTGTCTTTCCCAGTTAGATCCTAAGAGCAACAAAGAGACTTGGTCTTTAGTCACTATTGCTGCTGTTGTTGTTCTTATAAAGGACCAGCCATACCTGTAGCTAGCACTAAGTAAATGTTGGGTGAATGTATGTCCCCCTGCTTTAGGGAGCCACCTCTTCTCCCCACAGGGCCTACACCCGCATGGCTCAGAAATGTTAGCTATCGTGGAAAGTGGAAAAATATACTCAATATAAAAAATATATGGGCTGGAGCTATGGCTCAACAGGCTAATCTTTCACCTTGAAGTGCCAGCATCCCATATGGGCACTGGTTTGTGTCCTGGCTGCTCCACTTTTGATCCAGCTCCCTGTTTATGGCACTGCAAAGTAGCAGAGGATGGGAGACCAGGAGGAAGTTCCTGGCTTTCTGTATTGGTTCAGCTCTGGCTACTGCAGTCATTTGGGGAGTGAACCAGCAGATGGAAGACCTTTCCCTCTCTGTCTCTCTTTTTCTCTATAATTCTGACTTCAAAAAATAATTTAAAAGTAATATATATGTGTATATATAATAAATAGAATATGTCTATATAGAAAAGAAATATTCATTCACTGTGTTTTAAAAATGATTTGGCCCATGAACTCATGCAATCTGATACCCTAATGTTTTATGCCAATGGTAGAGAAATTAACATGACGACAGATAAACAAAGAGATGAGGTCTTTTGGAGGTGATGGGGTTGGATCTGGTGGTTAAGGGGTACAGTCCCCATGATTAGATTCTGGTGGCTTGAGAAGATGACACATGTGAGCATCCCCGCCCTTGCCCAAGGTGGTGCTGCATGTCTGCTCAGGGCTCTGCCCGCAATGCCCAGCCTCCAGAGGCTGCACCAGCCAGGCTCACACAGCATGCACCACAGCCCTCAGAGAAGCACGAACTGCCACATGACTCCTCCCTTTAGAAAAGGGGCCACATAGGAATCGTGCGCTCGCGCGCTCTCTCTCTCTCTTGCTCTCTCTCTCTCACACACAACATATGGATAAGACCCTAAAATGGATGTGTAAGGAACTGAATAATTTGACTGGATGGAAACTGCCAGTCTCCTTGTCTAGTGCAGTGTGACAGTTACACCTGTGCCCTGCCTCCTGGTCTCTGAGTACCAGGGCCTTAGCATATGCTGTTTCTTTGCTTGAAATTGTTTTTTGTTTGCTTTATCCTACAGAGAATTTCTATTTGTCTGTTAGCTTAAAAAAAAAAAAAAAGAAAGCCACAATTTGCTTATTTGAAAGGCAGAGAGAGACACAGAGATTGTCCAACTACTCGTTCACTCTCCAGATGCTTTCAAACGGGCAGGACTAGGCCAGGCCAACACCAGGACCTAGGAACTCCACCCAGATTTCCCATGTAGGCAGCAGGGGCCCACCTGCGGGAGGCATCATTTACTGACTTCTCAGGCACAGTAACGGGGACTCGAATCTGCACTCAGATGCAGGATATCAGCACCCCGTGTGGTAGCTTAGCCTATTGTACTACACAACTCAGGATGCATGCTCCTCCTTTTAAAAATCTCTGTTCAAATGAGAATGTCCTCAGGGAAGGCTTCCCTAACCCTCAAACCATGCTGGGTTTTGTGGTGTGCACCTACTCAGCAGTGCGTGACTGTGTGTCTGCAGTACCTAACAGCTGCCTCTCCGGGGACAGGAGAACATCACGTGGGCAGCGGCCATGTCCTTGGGCCAGGGCTGTGAATGTGGATTCTGGCCCCAGAGCTCAGCATGGAACAGGCATCCAATATTTGCTTAGTGAATAAACAACTTGGAGAATGTACTAAGGAAGGAAAAAGAAAATATTACTTTGGATTTAGAAAAGACGACTTTACTGGGTTTCACAAGGCCTTTTCTTATTAGGGGGAAAAAAAAAGAAAAAGAGGTTTGTTTAATCTAGACAAAGGAGAGCTATGGAACTACTCAGGGAAATGCTCAAACGTGAATGGAAACATGGACAGGATAAGGGTGCGTGGCCACTGCTGCCAATGTTGCAGGTCAAGAGAACTTACAACACCTTCCAGGAACATTCTAGAAGAATGCACAGGTCAGCCATGACTGAGTGGACATCTTCCAAAAGATGAAAGGATGGGGTGGGCTTGTGGGGGGAGTGGGGAGGGGTGGATGACCTCACAGGGCCCATTCTCTGATACCTGCACACACTTACTTAGGAACGAAGTTCCTCCACTTCAGAACTGACTCCACTCGTCCTGACAGGCCACCCAAGTCCACCCAGCAAAGCAATCTCAGTGAGAGTAATTGGGGTCAGACCAACATAGCTACTTTGGGAAGACCCTGCCTGCCTGACCATCAATAAGCAGTCGGTTTATTCTCTAACTGTGGGAAGGTGGAGCAGGCAGGTTCTGATGCTGACCCATAAAAGCCCACAAGACTCCTATGGGCCACACGTCACAGGAGCCATGCAGAGTTCTTGGGACACCTCCCCCGAGACATGGTAGCTCTGAGCAGTGGACGGCATATCTCCCCGCTCACATTCCTCCTGCAATGCTGATTGCCAGCAGGGACTCGGGCTGCCACCAACAAGTCCACCTCCTTGAAGGGCAGCCAGTTACTAGCTGTCTTGCTTTCTGCAAATGATAAGAAGCACATTTCAGTTCCTCGGGGTGCTGGTGGGGGTGGGGAGTGCGGCCCCGTGCAGCCACACCTAACACTGCTCCAGGCTCACAGGCCTGGAAGGCGTCCTCACAGAAGACTTACTGACCTTTCCACTTTTCCAATATGTGACTTCAACCCCAGGAAGGCCAAGTGGAAAAGGCGCACATATTAAATCATAGGGCAGGGGAATAGGATGGGGACAAGACACAAAAGACACTCCTTCCCTGCAACCTAGCCGCTAACAAAAGCAGTCTTCTTACAGCGGCATTTCTGAGTTCCAGCATCTCAAATACCACCTTTGGGATTTTTCTTTTCTTTCCTTTTTTGTCTGCTGTGCTCATATTTCATCAACACTATATATGCCTCATTCTTTTCTTCATGTCAACTCACAAAGATTTTTCTGGCTTATACAGCTTAACCGAATAAGGCGATTTTTATATTGCTGTGAAATCACAAATTTCCTACGCTAGTCCTTTTTTATATCTATCACATACTGACAGACACACAACTATTAAGATGTAAAACATCTCAGGCTGGTGTTGTGGCATAGCTGGTACGGCTGCTGCTGCCTGCCACACCTGCATCCCTTAATGGGCACCGGTACAGGTGTGACTGCTCCGCTTCCAATTCAGCTCCCTGCTAAATGGCCCGGTAAAGCAGCACAAGACGGCTGAGTATTTAGGGTCATACACCCATATGGGAGACCTGGATGAAGCTTCCGGTTTTGGCCTGGCCATTGTAAGTAACCGGAGAGCAAACCAGCAGTTGCAAGATTCTGTCTGTCCCTCTCTCTCTGCAACTGACTTTCAAAATAAATAAATAAATCTTTAAAACACCTTTAAAAAAAAAAGTTGGCTACCATAGGCCTGCCTCACACACTTTAGGAACTTCTGTGTCGGGCAGTACAGGGCAGGGAGGTGACGAAGCCTACGAAACATTGATGGGCATCTGCCATGAACTTCCAAGACCTGCTTTCATCCACTGGGTACCCATCACCAAACTGCTTACGCTGGCACAAGACAAATTCTGTGATCACAGCACTCAACAACGGCCTGAGAGGCTGCCGGGGGACAGGACCTCCTGTGAAGCCTGCTGAGGAGACGTCTTGCAGAGGTGAGCAGAGCTCCAGACACACGTGAGTAACTGTATACCCTGCTCAGTGACAGGGTGGCTAATGTGAACTCACCAGCGCTGCCACCAGGCCCAGTGAAGACCTTTTGGTCTCCCACTGCCGTTCTAACCAGCTCTCACAAGGTGGAACTTGCCTTGTTCTAAATACCAGGGAGCACAGTATTCTGGGTGCTTTCTGACTTGAGCTTATTACATATATGCAACTAGACATCTTGGGGATGGGACCCAAGTGTAATTCAGAAACTCAGTTTTATTTCTTCTATGTCTGACCCTCACTCCCAAAGAGAACTTTGTATAATAAATCTGTGCAGGAAACAAATGGGTGCAAGGACTCAGAGGGAGGCAAGGGTCTCGCCTATGTGGCTGAGCAGTGCAGCTTCATAGCTTAGAACATTTTAGATGTCAGATGAGGAATGTTCACCCTTTATCTTGAAATGGCAGCTTTGGTCCCTTCCAGCCCTGGGAACCAGAAGTTGGTCATCAGTAGTGCAGAGCTGACATCAAAGGGTCCCTGTACTTTGCTCCTTATCTCCAGGGTCTAGAGCCTCATTCCTCGCATCCCTTGGGCCTGTGGCCCTTTCCTGCAGCTCCACAGCCACCAGAGCACCATCTTGTTCCCCAGTCACCCCCACTGCCAACCGTCCTCAATGCTCCCCCTGTTAGAAGGTCGCTGGTGGTGACCTTTGGGGCCCGCCCGTGCAATCTCCCCAACTCCATTGCTTCCACTGCATCCTTCTGCAGAAGCAAACAGCATGGATCACAGCCATGCAGAGGCGAGATCTTGGGGGTCAGTCGACCACACTACTTTTTGCTGTACGTGTCATTTTTCCCCCTACCTTTTAACGGAGCACTCGTATATTCTAGCTCTTTCAAAAAACATGCTAGACTTCTCAATCCCAGTACTGGTGTGTAGAGATAAGTGGCTCCCTTGTCACTCAAGGTAACACATGACACAGCAAGGCCCACTGGGGCCCATGGTGCCTTACATTGTCTTTTAGGAAAAAAAATAAAATAAAACCTCAACAAGCCAAGATGTTGGCCACAGGTGGAATGGGAATATGAAGTATTTCCAAGCCAAAAAGAAGAGACTGGGGACAGGTGGCATAGTAGCTTATGCCTCTACCAGCAGCGTCACCCAATGTCCCATATAGAGCTGCTGGTTCGAATCCCAGCTGTTCCATTTCCCAATCAGCTCCCTGCTGGTAAAATAACAGGCAAAATGACCAAAGCATAGAAAATGCTGGTATGGGGTGAACGTGATAACCATACACTGCAGAAGCCCAGACAACAGTGGTGGTGATACATGGAAGTGGACAGATCCTAGAGATCCTTAGGAGGTTCAATGGATAGGATCCAGGAACTCACCTACACCGAGTATAGAAGGAGCAAACACACAGATGCCCAAGGGAACAAGGACTTCGCTCACACTACATATATACATGTAACTACTCCACTGCATTATTAAAAAATGTAGGGGTTGCTATTGTGGCGTAAGGGTTAAGCCATTGCCAGCCATGCTGGCTTCCTAAATGGGTGCTGGTTTGAGTTGTAGCTGTTCTGCTTCAGATCCACCTCCCTGCTAATGTGCCTGGGAAAGCAGCAGCAGATGACCTGAGTCCTTAAATGCCTGCACCAACATGGGAGACCTGGAGGAAACTTTGGCTCCTGGTTCTAGCCTGCTCCAGCCCTGGCTGTTGAGGCCACGTGGGAGAGTGAACCAGTGGCTGAAAGATCTCTCTCTCTCTCTCTCCCTCTCTCTTTCTCTCTGTAACTGTGTCTTTCTAAAATAAATATATTTTTTATTGTAAAAGTTAAGAGCTGAACAGCAGAAATAACCTTCAAAGGTGAGTGCTTTACATTGTCAGCATGACAAAGCAAAACAGACTGGGATGTAGAGAGAAGAAAACACACAGGAATGTTCCAGGTGGTCTCAATTGCAACAGCAAGAGTTGCAGAAACAGAAAATAGGGAAAGATGAAAGGAAAAAAAAATTGCAAGAGACTACCAGCACGGAACCTAAGCACCCAAAAGAATGAACGAAAACATGCCTACATCAAGGCACCCTGATAACATTTCAAAATACCAGTGGTAAATAAGCCATACAAACAGGTTCCAGAGAGAGAGATAAAGGAATGACAAAGATACTTTCAGCAAGGACACCCAGGGGCAGTGGGCGAAGAGTCCATACTGAAGTCCTGATTTCTAAACACCATCTCCCAGGCAAAGGAAGTGGGGAGGGCCCCGACCCCCGCCCCAAGATTAGGACAGAGCAAACAGGGGGCCTGGAGCTTTCTCTCAATCAACAGGCTTGGACTGACTCGGATGAGATCTTAGTCTCAAAAATTGTGCCCCATAGCAGAGACTTGCTCTCCCATGCAATCCCATCCTTCTAGAACCAGGCCAGAGCAGGGGTTTCAGAAAATCCAGTTTGGTCAGGTCAACCCCATCCATCTCTTCTTTCATTTATCAGAGGGCCACCCTCCACTCTTTGACTGTGAACTCTGAAGGTTTTTTCAGTTAAGCTGGTAGCATGGAGATGCTGGGTCAACAGTGTCTGGGTGGCCTGTCACGGGCCTCTGTGCCCACTCATCTGTGGTTCACCTTGAACTGAGGAACACTGAGCTATGTGGCTGCAGGTGGGGGAGCAGTGTCTCAGACGCTCAGTGCTCCTCCGCTCCTCTGTCTCCCACCCCCCCAGATCCCCACCAGCCAGGGGATATTAGGATCCCGCCGCAGGGGCTCTTACTAATCCTTTTCCTCATTAGGTGTGGTCACAGGCGTATGAACAGGGTAATGAGTGGTGTCGGTCAAGGCCCTTTCTAACTTCCTACAAGAAGACTGAAAACCAGACTCCCAAACTGGAGATACTTCAAGCCCTGGGTTTGAGGTCCTGCTGCCAGAAGCACGCACGTGGTTTGTGAGGTTTCCCTACTTGACTCCAACACAGCTCCACTGGCCCGGGGCCTAGCCTGTTGCTTCTCTCTTTTAATGAGAGCCAAGAAAAGAGAATAATCCAGCATTCTGTGAATCGCCTGGGGGTACTGACAACAACAAGGACTGTTCTTTGCCGGCTTCCTGGATTTCTCCCCACACACCTGCAATACAAGAGCTGGAGGGTCCTGCAACCTGGTCTGCGGAGCTAGAGCTAAAAGGACATTTTTTTTTCCTTGCAGTTTAACAAAAGCAATACAGGCTGATTATAGTCTGGGCAGGGATATCATATCTTTTCCTTACAGAAGCCTCAGTTCCCACGGAAGAATATGGTTGACCTGGCCCTACCCTGGGGGAAGCAGACACACACATGAGAAAACCACGGGCACAGCTCTGCCGGCTCCCTCCCTGGGAGGCCACCACAGAGAAAAACCCAGTTTATTTTGGCAACTGATGGAAAAACAGCCCATGTGTGTCTGTGTACTGAACTGGGTTTGGAACGGAAATGAGGACTGGGGAGCCAGGGAGGAAGATGCGAAAGGGCCCTGGATACGATCTGGGGTTAGGAGGAAGATTGACCCTGCAGAGGAGGTTCCGCTGTGTGACCTGAGCACCGCAGGGGCTGCCCACAGGAGCAGTACTGATGTGGATGTATCCTCACAGCTTATTCAGCCAGGACACAGCTTCCTTCCACGTGGCAGTGCCCTGACACCATCTGCCTGGACCCCACACCACCTCCACCCCTGAGAGGACTCAGGTAGACAGAGTTAATGGTCCCCTCAAAGATGCCTGCATACCCAGGACTTGTAAATTACATGAGGTTATGTGGTGAAGGGGTGTTAAGATTGTAGATGGAGTTAAAGCTGCTAATCAACTGATTTTCCTGGCTGGGCCCTGTGTAATCTCATAGGTCCTTCAGAGTGGAAGAGAAGGAAGAGCAGTTAGTGGCGGGAGTGGCCTGCAATGTGAGAAGGATTTAATCTACCACTGTTGGCTTTGCAGATGGAGGGAGGAGCCACAAACCAAGGAACATGGGCAGCCCCCAGGAGCAGGAGAAGGCAAAGAAGTGAGTGTAGCTCCACCCAAGCCTTGGTGTTAGTTCAATAAGACCCATGGCAAAGGTCAGACCCATGGAAGTGCAACACAGTATTAATTCTGTATGCTTTAAGCCACTACATACATTTTTTGGTGATTTGTTTTTATAGCAGCCAAAGGAAACTAACATGGGTGCAGCCAGGAGCTTTAAAAGCTCCCTTAGGTGATTCTAACATGTAGCAGTAAAAGATGAAACCCAATAAGCTAGCAGAGAGACAAGATGAAAGGACATGTTGCTGTGTTGTGTATGCTGAGGCTTCAGGTGGAAGGTTAGTGAGACCAACTGGTGCACTGTCAATTTCAAGCCATCGCCCCAAACAGTGTGGCCCATTGCCCCACATCACAGGGTGGCTTGCTTCACCAATTTGGGGGCCACTGCCAGTGCTAGCCTGACCCGTTCAACAGGTTACATTACCCGATGATAAAGAACCATCACACCACCCAAGAGGCAGATTCTCTGTAAAGTTTATGTTCAGCCAATGCTGCCTTACCAAAGAAGGAGCCGACCAATAGTGGTATTGCATGCAATTACGCCAACTGGGCCACTCACATGGGCAGCATCAGGAGGAGAACTCAACTGTGCCCTTCTGTGCTTAAAACTATTAAAAACCACAGAGGGTGTCTCCACTTGCTTTAGTAATCCATTTCTTGGTAACAGATAATAGATAAGATTTACTTATAGCAAATAAAATGGAATAGCATGGCACAGAAGGACACCTTCCCCTAAGGCAAGCAGGGCCTGTCCTGGAGGAGTTTCCCTCTGGGAGTGGGCACATATCCACCCCCAGGCCATCAATGTTTGCTCATCAACAGAGATAAGTTTTCAGGACTGTCACCCAAAACTATAAACCCTTACAATATTTTTGCTTCTTCCCTGAGCTCCCCTGCCCCCACCCACCACTGCACTCAGAGACTCTTTTTCCTCTGACCACACTTAGTTTTGTTTAGGGAGGAAGCGGGGGTGATAGGAAAAGTAGTCACACTAGAAGATCCAAGTTAGGGGTTGGGCTCTGGCCCTCAGCCTCCCTGAGCAGTGGTCTCTTACAGCCGAGGGTGAGGGTGTGCAGGGGCATGGCAGGGTGACAGCCCCTGTGCAGAGGTGAAGCGGGATGATGGCTGTAACGCTGCTGAGCATCAGCATCCGCAGACACCGGCATCACAGAGACTCACCTGCCCCTACACGGCGTGACCCGTCGCTCCGGGCGCAAGCTGCTCTGGGCTCTTTGGTCCTCAACCCTCACTCAGCTCTGCTACCCACATCTCCAACTGCTCACCCATCCCTTCCTCTTGGATCTCTCACCACCATCACGATCGGACCTGTCCAGACTGCACTGACCCTCTGCACTAAAACTGGGGACCCCTGGTAACTTCCCTGACTTTATCTCTAACAGTGAAAGCACCGTCAACCCCTTCAATCCATCTTTTCTCCTCCATTCCTGCTGCTGCCACGTGTCTACTGTCCCCTCACACGACACACCCGAGGCATGAGAGCCTTTCAAATGGTCTCTACATCTTATTCATTGATTTAAAAGACAAAGCACACCAGAGTGGGCACATGTACATGCACACACTCTTCTGCAGGTTTATTCCCCAAATGCCTGAAACAGCCAAGGGAACCAAAGCTAGAAGCCAGAAAAACATAACCCAGGTTCCCCAAGTAAGTGGCAGAAGCCCCACCACTTGAGCCATCACAGCCGCCTCCCAGGGTCCCCCTCTGCACAAAGTGGGCAGCAGCTGTCAGAGCCAGGAACTGGACCTAACACACTGCCCTGGGCTGCTGCAGTCCTACCCGCTAGGCCAGATGCCCACCTCCACATCTTAAGAGCAGATTCATCTTTTTTCCTAATGGATTTGGCACGTCGAGCCCTGGATCTGGAGCTCCAGATGGCCTTGTCTGACCTGCAGCCTGGTCTTCGTGATTTGAGGAGGAGCAAACTCTACCCATGGGAGATGACTTGAGTACTCCCCCAGACCCCCGTCTCATTGCACCCTGCAGCAGGGTGCAGCACCGAGCACGGGGCGTCACCACCACATAGAAGGAAAGTTCTTGGGGGTTAATGGATCAGAAAGGCAAGTATTTCTGAAAGCAGCGACTGAGAACTGGAAATGGTCTTTATCAAATGTCTTCCCACAATATTTAATAACCACAATTTAAATCTGTCACAGCAAGCCACTGACATTAAACTGCTCTGTGCGGCGTGGGATGTTAAATCATTCAACACATACTCGAGACTTTAACATTTGCACTCAAACAGCAAAACTAGTCAATTTCAGACTCGGCTCTTACCATTCTGTTCATCCAATTCGTTGCCAATTTCCTGCCCCATTTGTTTCTGGCGACTTATGATGGAGGCAAGGGCATCAAGGCCTGCATCCTGTTCTGGAAGATAAACAAAACCAAAGTCACTAAAAAGCACGAGAAAACAAAGTCCAAAGATACACACCAGTGCATACCTCTGTTCAATGTGCGATGCAGGTGATTTGACAGAACAGTCAGGAAATGAGACATGAAAGAGTCATGCCAATGGAAAAAATTAAATGCTTGCCTTATATCAAAATGATTTCCAAAAGAATGAAGTTTTTAAATCTATTTTTTAATTTTTGAATTTTATGGTACAATTCCATAGGGGCTGGGATTTTCCTAACCCTTCCCCAGATTCCCAACCCCCTGCCTGATTTTCCCCATGTTATTACAATAGCATAGTACTTCATAAGCAGTCATAAGTCCATCAGTCTGTTATTTAAGTGTGTCCTGACATTGCTGGTACAGACAATGGCAGGCAGTCCAGCATCCCATTGTCCAGATATGTCCAACAGTTTCTGGATATGATAGTCTCTGTTATACCATCAGGGTACATCCCCTTAAAATCCCCTTAAATGAGAAGCCAAGAAACAAAGTCAATAACAGGAAATATTTTTTAATATTTTTTGACAGAAAATATTTTTAACAGAATATTTACAGCACCAAAGAGTCGGAAAACACACCACTGAATAACCAACGCATCGATGAAATGAAAAAGAAAACACAAAAGCCTCTTGGGTAAAATGATGCCACTGTGCAATCCATGAACCAATGAAGAAGTTGACAAGAGTAAAGAAGCTATTTGGAAGAAGTGAAAATAAAAACAAAAAACATCAAAACACATAGGTTGCAGCAAAACCAGTATGGAAAGGGTTACTGATCTTACAATCTCAATGAAGGCTGCCTTGTATCAGACAGAACATATGGTATTTGTCCTTTGGGGATTAACTTATTTCCCTGAGCATAATGGTCTCTAGTTGGGACCATCTAGTTGCAAATGGTATAACTGCATTTTTAATGGTTGAGAAGTATACCATGGAGTAGATGTATCCCAATTTCTTTAACCACTCCTTTTAAGAGGAGTGAAAGTATTTTTTTTTCCTGAAAATTTATTTTTATCTGAAAGCTGGATGTTTACAGAAAAAGAAGCAGAAACAGAGAGAAGTCTTTCATCCACTGGTTCATTCCCCAAATGGCCACAATGGCCAATGCTTAGCCGATCCAAAGCCAGAAACCTGAGTCAGGAGCCAGGAACTGACTCTCCCATGCAGTGCAGGGGCCCAGGGACCTGGGGCATACTCCACTGCTTTCCTAGGCCGTAAGCATGAGATGAATTGGAAGTGGAGTAGCGGATATGAACTGGCACTCATAAGGTATGCAGGTATGGTAGGCAGGGGATCAGCCCACTATGCCACCAGGCCAACCCTCGAAGAATGAAGTTAAATATGAAACGTGAAATAAAATTTGACTAAGTAAACTTCCGAGTTTTTAATACAAGTCAATAAGAAAGACAACATTTCCATTTTTAAAATTTTTTACTTCTTTGGCAGGCAGAGTGACAGAGAAGAACAGAGTCAGAGACAGGGAACGAGAGGTTTCAAGTGCTGGTTTACTCCACAGATTGCTACAACAGCCAGGGCTGGGCCAGCCCAAAGACAGAAACTCTATCTTGGTCTCCAACATGAGTGCCGGGAGTCCAAGTACTTGGTCCATCCTCCTCTGCTTTCCCAGTGTGAATTAGTAGGAAGCTGTACTCTGAGATGCTAGCATCTTATCCTAATGAGCCACAACACCAACCCCAATGCTCTATTTTTTTTTAATGGCAAAGGATATAGACATGAAATTTATAAAAGAATTTTAACAGAGGGAAAATAAAGGAAAGTTGATAAAACTACTAATTTTTTTTAAACAAGATAAAAAGTGATTTTTTTGCTTCTTTTTTTTAAGGTGATGGCTCTGCAAAGATTAAAAAGATACATAATATTGACTGAAGAGGGGCTGGCAGTATGGTATAGTAGGTTAAGCCACCGCCTGTAGCACTAGCACTCCACTTGGGCACCTGTTCAAGTCTCAGCTGTTCCACTTCTGATCCAGCTCCCTGCTGCAGCACTTGGGAAAGCATCAGAGAATGGCTCAAGTGCTTGGGTGTCTGTACCCACATGGGAGACCCAGGAGAAGTTCCTAGATTCTGGCTTTGGCCTAGCCCAGCCTCAGGTGTTATGGCCATTTGGGAAGTGAATCAGTGGACAGAGATCTCGCTCTCTCTCTTTCTCTCTCTCTCTCTGCCTTTCCTTCTCCCTCTCTGTAACTTTGCCTTTCCAATTAAAAAATACATATCTTTTTTAAAGATATGTTTAATTTCTTTAACTGAAAAGACAGAACTACAAAGAGAGGGAAGGAGAGACAAAATGATCTTCCATCCACTGATTCCCTGCCCACATAGCTACAATGACCAAATCTGAGCCCATCTGAAGCCAGGAACTAGGAGTTTCTTCTGGGACTCCCACGCACGTGCAGTGGGAGGCTTTAGATCATTCTCTACTGCTTTCTCAGGCCCCAAGCTGGGAGTTGGATGTGAGGTGAAGCAGGTGGGACATGGACCGATGCCCATGTGGGATCTGGCACCTGCAAGGGAAGGTTTAGCCAACTGAGCCATCACTCAGCTTTATCTGAGTGACGAGCCAGAAGCTCCCAAGCACTGTGCCACAGAATAAGCTCGATTCACACACTGAAATCCATCCCCAGACCAGACTGCACACCTTTTTGTCAGCGCTAAGTCCTTGAGGAATGGCTCAGGTAGTGTACAACGTAGTCACGAGGCCAGTCCTTGCCCTCAGCTCCAAATTTACCCATTTGATTGCTCCGTGAAGATGGAGCTGCAGCCCTTAAACATATAGGTATTTTATTTTTGTTTGCCAAAGCAATTTGCTACTTTTGTGTCGCCTTCAGTCTACAGCTTGGTCAACGTCCAGCAACTTCGGTGCATACTGGTCAGCGACTTGTCCTGACACATCCCCTCCTGGGGCAGCTCCCTGACCAGACAGCCTCCGCTGAGGTGCTTGTCCATAAACGGCTCTGCTTGGAACCAGAGGTGGCAGGTCTCCAGCAAGTTCTGCCGGTGCAGGGCCTGGGGCGTGTATCTGAAATCCAGCAAAGCTCAGCTGGGCCTGCTCTCGGCCTGAGAAAGCCAGCAGACGCCTCAGACCTGCTGCTGCTGTCTTCTCTAACGATTCTCTTCCCATCTGCTAATTCCTTCTGACTCTAATCCCCTGGTATACTTAATCATTCTTACAGTAAACTTTCCCTCTCAAATTTCTCTTTCCTGGTGGGACTTGGAGTGACAAATTTATAATCGTGAAAAATGAAAAACTAGCTAACTGCCTGGACACAGGGATTTGTTTGAAAATTTATAGTTTATCCATATAGTAAACATTAAAAATCACAGCATTCACACATGCGCTGATGTAGAAAAGTTCAAGATACATTAAGTAGGGCCCAGTGCCGTGGCCTAGTGGCTAAAGTCCTCGCCTTGAACACGCCGGGATCCCATATGGGTGCCGGTTCTAATCCCGGCAGCTCCACTTTCCATCCAGCTCCCTGCTTGTGACCTGGGAAACACCAGCCATTGTGCTCACTTGCTGAGTGAATCATCGGATGGAAGAACTTCCTCTCTGTCTCTCCTCCTTTCTGTATATCTGACTTTTCAATAAAAACAAATAAATCTTTTAAAAAAAAGATACATTAAGTAGAGGGGGAAATGGACAAAAGACATTATATAATAAGCTAGTTGGAGGGTATTTCAAAAAGTCAATGGAAAGTGAACTAAAAGATAAGTTCAGAGCTGATGCGATGGCTCAAGTGGCAAGACCTCTACCTCCAAGTCCTGGCATCTCACATTGGCACTGGTTTAGGACCCGGCTGCTCTACTTCCCATCCAGCTCCGTGCTTGTGGCCTAGGAGAGCAATCGAGGGCAGTCCAAGGCCTTGGGACCCTGCACCCATGTGGGAGGGAAGAGGCTCCTGGCTTCAGATCAGCTCAGTTCAAGCATCTTGGCCATTTGGGAAATAAACCAGTGGATGCAAGATATTATAGTCTCTCCTTCTTTCTGTAAATCTGCCTTTCCAATTAGAAATAAATCTTAAAGATAAGTTGAACTGGTGCAAAAATTTTCTAAAACCCATGCACATAATGGATATTCAAAAAGTTTGTGGGAAATGTGTATTATGAAAAAATATACATGGACTTCAATGTTTTGCACTAAAATAAACATTTCATAATCTCCCAAAAATTTTTGAAGTATTCTCTTAATCTGGCTTTTTTTAAAAAAAAATGACCTGCTATTATTTTTAAATTTATTGTGTTTAATGAAAGTGAAATTCTTTCATCTGATCAGTTTGTAGTTTGTGTCTGTATTTCTGATCCACAGTCTCTTTACTTTTTATCTGTTAAACCCTCTATTTAGTGAGGCATTAAACCTTTGTATTGTAAACGTCAAATTGTTATGTCAAAACAAAAATAAATAAATAATGAAAAGGTATAATATTTTTGGCTTTGGAAAATTTAAAGAGATTAACTGAGATAAAATCAAGTTACTCAAGATTCATTATTTAAAGTTTCATTCTTGTTGTTGTTGCTCTTTAATTAGACAGTCTCAATGATCTCTTTTGATAAAAGATTGATTTGAAAAGCATAAAGACAGAAAGATCTTCCATCTACCGGTTCATTCTGCCCAAGTCCCCTAACAGCCAGGGCTGGACCGGGCGCCAGAAATTCAGTCTGGATCTCTCACACAGGTGGCAGGGCCCCAGGTACACGAGCCATCACTTGCTGCCCCCTGGGATGGACTTGAGCAGGAAGAAGTGGAAGTGGGACTCAATTCCAAGCAAGCCAACACAGAACGCAGGCATCCAGGCATCCGAGGCAGTGTCTTTTTTTTGTATATATATTTTTTAAAGATTTATTTATTTTTATTGGAAAGTCAGATATACAGAAAGGAGGAGAGACAGAGAGGAAGTTCTTCCGTCCGATGATTCACTCAGCAAGTGAGCACAATGGCTGGTGATGTGCCGATCCTAAGCCAGGAACCAGGAACCTCCTCCAGGTCTCCCACATGGGTGCAGGGTCCCAAGGCTTTGGGCCGTCCTCGACTACCTTCTCGGGTCACAAGCAGGGAGCTGGATGGAAAGTGGAGCTGCCGGGATTAGAACCGGCACCCATATGGGATCCCGGCGTGTTCAAGGCGAGGACTTTAGCCGCTAGGCCACGGCGCTGGGCCCATGCAGTGTCTTAACCCGCTGTGTCATGAGGGTTGCTCTGCCGTGGCCCCTTCAGAAAAGCTTTACTACTTTGCTCAGGTGCACTGAGAAGATGCTCTGAGGCTGACTCTCAAGAGAGTCAACAGGCCAAGCAATATTCCAGATGAAGGTAACATTATACCAGCGGCAGCTTCCTCTGTTTCTGGGATTTTTAAACTACTGTCTTACAGAAAAACATATCTGGGAAAGCAGAAGATACAAACTTCTTCACTCATAATTACATTAATATTTACTTGGGTTCACCCCCCCACACACACAAGTCTGTTCTAGGGACCATTCCAGGGGACCATTTTATGACAAAACCACCATCAGGGGAGGTGTCCTTTGGTCTTCAAACCACCCAGATGGCCTCCATGATAAATGACAGCCAACCCAGCGCAGCTAGAGGGTGACCACATCACAGTACAATCCTCCCCTCATCTGAAGGACCTTCTATCTACGTGTAGGACTCAATGTCAGGGGTCAATGTGAATGAAAAAGTTAAACACTTTAAGGGAGGGAAGGACATTTCCCTGGGGGCTTCCACTGGGAAGAGATGTACTGAGGTTCTGTGTACTACCTAGTAGAGACCCAAATTACAAAGACCTACGCCACGCTCTTTTCTTCTCCCTCAAACTATTACCTATGTCACCACCTAAAGGTCAGCTCTCGAAGGCATGACGGAAGGACGACTCAAACTCCTGTCCCAGTCCGTTCACTGCTCCTGAGCTCCTTCAACCTGTCTCAGTGCCGCCACAGATTTTCATTCCAGAACCCAGAGAGATGGGAGAGCAAGATGAGCGTGATGTGGTCAAGGTCAGAACACTCGTGGCAATGACCTAAAGCATTTCCAAGGGGGAGGTGGTACGGCTGTCATGAAGACTATGGATAATATCCTCTTTCTGTCTCTCTTCTCCCTCTGCCACCCTGCCTTTCAAATAAATAGAACTTTAAAAAACCAAAATGCTGCTAGACTGCAAAAGTATAGAAAAATCAGGAACCATGCAGAGAGTAAAACCAGCGAAATGGCTATGTCACAGAGACAGTTCACTGCTGGAACCTGTTCTATCACAGCAACCACTGAGCCATCCTGGTAGCTCGATTGCGACACACCTTATTCCGTTGGTCATTCAATATTACAATGGTCTGGGTTTTTGTTGTTGTTGTTTTAAATGGATGATCATTGCGGTAGGGAAAATAACGACCTCTCCAAAGACGCCTGAGTCCAAATCTTTGGAACCTGTGGACGTTATCTTATGGGGCAGAACGGACACCGCACACATGATCGAGGTTGAGGAATTCAAGATGGGAGAGTTGTCTGCATAAGAGGAGACTTCAAAACGTTTGCGCAAAGTGGAATTCTAAGTTCAGTCTACGGGGTGCTCCTTGGCCTAGCGGTGAGGAGGCATGACACAGCTCTGCTCACTGCCTACGTAGACAGTGGCAGCAGGGCGGCAGCTCAAGTGGTTGCATTCCAGCCAGCCACGTGAGAGACCTGAAGCTGAGGGCCCCGGAGGACATTTGAGGGGAGTCAATCAGCAGATGGGTGTTCTCTACCTGCACCCCAAAACCCATGTGTCTGGTTTGGGGTTTTTTGTTTCTTTGTTTTTAAATACTTTAATTTCGTTACACAGACTCTGACATCCATATGCACAGGTTTTTCCTAATACTCACTTTCCACAAACCTTTTTTAAAATTTATTTTATTCTTGTTAGAAACTCAGATATAGAGAGAGGAGGAGAGACAGAGATGAAGACCTTTTGTCCAATGATTCACTCCCCAAGTAGCCACAACAGCCAGAGCTGCATTGATCTGAAGCCAGGAGCCAGGAGCTTCTTCCAGGTCTCCTGCGGGTGCAGGGTCTTGGGCTGTCCTTGACTGCTCCTCCAGAGCACAAGCAGGGAGCTGAATGGGAAGCAAGGCCACTGGGATTAAAACCAGCATGCCTACGGAATCCTGGCACGTGCAAGGCAAGGACGTTAGCCACTAGGCTACCGTGCTGGGCCCACTTTCCACAAACTTTTTTATAGACTGCTTCTAAGCCAGGTGGGCCCAAAGTTGTCATCTGAATCATGACAAGCAGAGACCCCTGTTCCAGCCTCTGTAAGAGGGAGGTACAGAGGAGGGCCCAAGGGGCACAACTTTCTGGCGTTGGACACGGACAAAGTGGATTGTCAGCCAGGGGAAGTGGGCTGCCTTAGAAACTTGAAGAGGCAATGAAATGAATTCCCTCTCCTGTGCAGCCTCCAGGAAGGAATTCAGCCCTGCCAGCGCCTCAGTCTGAACCCTGGGAGGCCTCCACTGAACTCCTCATTGGTACAACTGTAAGACCACGAACATGCGTTTAAGGTTACTAAGTTTGTCTAATTTATTACCACAGCAATAAAAACCTAATAAAGTCATGTTCTGAAAACTCCCTTTGGGACAATTAGGTGTTTGGATACTTCCTATCTTTAGTCATTCAGGAAAACCATTCTGTAAGTCAGTATCATATTAACTGTGGGAGGACCATCCGATGGCTACAGATGAAAAACAACACGACAGTCATCGCGAGGCACTCTTGCCAAAAACAACGGAGCTCATTCTGGCTGAGCCATCCAGCCTCATCACCAAGTTACAGAAAATACGTGCGCTAGAGAAACACGTGAAGCAACATGTGGAGATCCCAGTTCCCCACCGTCAACCCAGTGGAAGCTAAGAGACAAACGATCTTGTTCCTTCTGCAAAGAAGATAAGGAGCTGAGAAAGGAAGCCGTAAGTGTAACCTGGGGGACAGACTGCCTGTACGTGACCGGTGGGGCACATTCCAACCCTGAACTGAACAAGCAAGTCAAAAGATCGTGAAGGAATTGGGACCGTTTGAATACTGACTGCCTACATGAAGATACTGAGGCATGACTGTGCATCTGTAGGGGTGATGATAGCACTGTGGTTGTATCTTGTAAAAATGGCTCATGCAGGGGCTGCCGTTGTAGCACAGTTGGGGTAAGCTTACAGTGCTGGCATCCCATAAAGGCACCAGTTCGAGACACAGCTGCTCCACTTCCATTCTAGCTCCTTGCTAGAAGCCTGGGGAAAGCAGCAGAGGACAGCCCAAATACTTTGGCCTCTGCACCTATGCAGGAGACCCAGAAGAAGCTCTGGGCTCCTAGCTTTATCATGGCACAGCCCTGGCCATTTGTGATCATTTGGAGAGTGAACCAGTGGATAGAAGCTATCTGTGTCTGGCCTTCTCTCTACTGTCTTTCAAATAGATAAATAAATCTTAATTTAAAAAAATATTTATTTTTGTTGGAAAGGCAGATTTATGGGGAGAAAGACAAAGGGAAAAATCTTCCACCCGCTGGTTCACTACCCAAGACAGCCACAAGAGCCAGAGCTGACTCGATCCAAAACCAGCAGCCAGGAGCTGCTTCTGAGTCACTCACAAGGGTGCAGGGTCGCAAGGCTTTGGGCAATCCTCGACTGCTTTCCTAGGCCACAGGCAGGGAGCTGGATGGGAAGTGGAGCAACTGGGACATGAATTGGCATCCATATGGGATTCCGGCACTTAGTGGTAGAGGATTAGCCAGTTAAGCTATGGCACTGGCCCCTAAATAACTAAATCTTTCAAAAAAATATATATTCCATACAATTAAGATATCCACCTCCTACATTAGTTCATTTCCAATTCCTAACTCCATTTTCAAGCCACAAAATAGTCTCCTTTTGGTTATCTTTCAACCATTTAAAATTTTTAAAGCTTTTTTTGTTTGTTTGTTTCAGTTGGGCAGACCACATTAGAAAAAGTGGTAGCCAGATTGGGCTCATGGGTCACGGCTGAATAACTGCCACTCTAAAATAAACACCTCATTGGTCTTTCAAAGCAAGACTTGATTACAATAATAATAATTTTTTAAAAAAGATTCAAATTATCAGGAGCAATCCTAACAACCTCTTAACAGGAGGTCATACGCATAGAGCAGGGGGGACCCCAGAGTGGAGCAGGGGGACAGAAGGAGGCTTGTATCCCAACCCTGAAGACTCCCAGAGCCTCACCAAGGACTACCAGTACGAGCACCGAGGACTACATCCCTACTGCCAAGGAGACCACGGGGAAATGGAGTGCCTTCGGAGGCCAAGAACTCTGAGGTCACCCACCCCCATTTGGATCTACAATGTGGGATGGAAGAAGCCCAAATCCTGCCTTGCAGGATCCAGGGTCATCGGAACGACAACCAGGATCCCTGAGCGGTCCGCAGAAACAGAAGAACAGTAAACTTCCTTTGGAACTAGGGAGAGGAGCTTTCTCTGGCCCTTGCCTGCTTCCAACTTTGGGTCCCCACCCTCTTTCGTAAGGACCATCAGGATCGCTCCAGAAACCCCTCATAATAAACAAACAAATAAACAAACAAACTAGAATAGATAGAGAACAACTAGGAAAGCTTAGAAACAGACAGGAAGCGGCCAACCGGGATGCACTTATAACTCACTGGGTGGGACACAAAGATCAGTTACTCCTCTCTGGGGTGATAAAGATTTCTCTGCACACCCCTCCCAAAAACGTTCACCTAAACTGTTGACATTGGTCCTGTTAAAGTTATAGAGTTAGACTACCCAAAAAACAACCAGGTTCAGCAAAATCATGCTTCAATGCTATAAAATGCTAAATACTAACATTAAAATAGACAAGAGACAGCTGAATAGCAATCTATAGCCATTTTAAGGTATATAGAACATGGTTGAATATAAACCAAAATTGAAATGTCTATGAAGAAGTCACAGGTTGTGGTTGAGAACCTGCATTTCCCTAGTAACATATTGGTTAATCAATACCATGTCAATTAATGCCATAATGTCATAATTGGTTGTAAATATTCTGTTGGGTTTTTTACCTGATTAGGATGATACTCTGCTGGTTCTACCTTCAGACCAGAGATGGTCTCACCAAGAAGCCATTGAACTTACCAGGACAATAAGATGCTGGACTTTATGATTGGTCAAAACCGCCAATGAAAGAATCTCAACTGAATTTGAACTATGGAAATGCAACAAGGTGGAGCAATCCACCGTGGGGGGAGAGGGTTTTGGGAGGGGTGGGGGGAATCCCAGTGCATAAAAAAATGTGTCACATAATGCAATGAAATTAATAAAAAAAAAGTTTCAAATTTAGAAAAAGACTTAAGTAACTTCATCCACTGCAGCTCTCAATAATAATTCTAGACACACAGACACTAATCCAGTACTTTCACAATAATTGGCATGCAAATGAATGTTTCCCCACTAAGATCAAAAACAAGGCAGGAATGACTGCTCTATTACTATTCAACATTGCACAGGAGGGTGCAGCAGGTGTAATTAGACAAGAGACATGAAGAAGTGCCAGGATTAAAATGGAAATGGGCACTTGTGTAGAAAATCACGCAGAGCTGAAAGATAAATTAGTGAACTTATCTAAGTTGTACAATTTAAGATCAATATACAAAAAATCAATGAGGGGGCTGACATCATGGCATGGCAAATTAAGCTGGTATCTGTGGTGCTGGCATAGCATATTGGTGCCAGTTCAGTCCCTGACTGTTCCATTTCCAATCCAGCTTCCTGCTTATGGCCTGGGAAAGCAGCGGAGGACAGTTCAAGTTCTTGGGGCTCTGTGCCCAAATGGAGAACCAGAGGAGGCCCCTGGTTCCGGATTGGCTCAGCTCCAGCCATTATGGCCATTTGGGGAATGAACCAGTGGATAGAAAGTCTTTTGTCTTCTCTCCATATCTCTTTCAAAATGAAAAATAAATCTTTTTAAAAACTCAATGATAGGGGCAAGAGTTGTGACACAGGGAAATCCCTCCTTCCTTCTCCCTAACTCTGCCTTTAAATAAACTGAATCTGTAAAATAATTATATTTGTATACAAGCAAAAAATACTTAGGGGTAAGTCTGATAAAAGATGAACACAATAGTAGTGTGAAAATCAAAACGCATTGCTAAGAAAACTGAAGGAGCTAAGTAAGCTAAGAGATCTACCACATTCATGGATTGGGAGGCTTGACAAAAAGATGTCAGTGTCCCTCAAATTGACCTAAAGCCCAACAAAAACTTCAGAAGATTTTTTTGTAGAAATTGAAAAGCAGCTCCTATAAATTACATTTTATATGGAAATATGAAAGAAGGATAGTATTCAATTAAAAATGAAAAAGAACAAGTTTGGACAGCTTATACTCTCCGACTTGAAGACCTGTCTGTTGAGTGGGCATGCACTGTGACCCAGTGAACACAGTCAGTGCTTGGAACTCCCATTCCCCATATCAAATGCCAGTTCAAGTCCAGGCTCGTCCACTTCTGATCCTGCTTCCTGCTAACGCATCCTGGGAGGCTGTGGATGATGCCTCAAAGGCTTGAATCCCTGCCACCCACAAGGGGCATACAGAAGGAATTCCAAGCTCCTCCAATTCCTCGGTCTGGTCTAATTCTGGCTGTTAATAACCACTTGAGGAGTGAGCCAAGCAGCAGGAGGAGCTCTCCGGTTTGCTTTAGTTCTGCTTGTTCCTCTACCTTTCAAGTAGATAAAAAACAAACATTAAAAAGAGAAAACCCAGGTCCAGTGCAAAGGTGTAGAAATCTAATCTTCTGCCTGTAACACTGGCATCTTAAACGGGCATTGGTTTATGTCCCAGATGTTTTGCTTCCCATCCGGCTCCCTGCTAATGCCTGGACACAGGGATTTGTTTGAAAATTTATAGTTTATCCATATAGTAAACATTAAAAATCATATCATTCACACATGCGCTGATGTAGAAAAGTTCTATATACATTAAGTAAGGGGGGAAATGGACAAAAGACATTATATAATAAGCTAGTTGGAGGGTATTTCAAAAGGTCAATGGAAAGTGAACTAAAAGATAAGTTCAGAGCTGATGCGATGGTTCAAGTGGCAAGACCTCTACCTCCAAGTCCTGGCATCTCACATTGGCACTGGTTTAGGACCCGGCTGCTCTACTTCCCATCCAGCTCTGTGCTTGTGGCCTAGGAGAGCAGCAGAGGATGGCCCAAGGCCTTGGGCCCCTGCACCCATGTAGGAGACCTGGGAGAAGCTCTGGGCTCTCAGCTTCTCTGACCTCTGCGACCATTTAGAGAGTGAACCAGCACATGGAATATCTTTCTCCCTCTTTCTCTCTGTAACTCTTTCAAGTAGAATAAATAAAAATTTTTTTAGAGAGAAGCCTGTTATATAAGTGTAGAATAATCTAGACAGTGTCACAGTATATAAAGGCAAACAAAAAAGGGGTCCAAAAATAGGCCAACAGGTCAACTGGCTTTTCTGGCAAAAGTACAAAACAAAAAGAAAAAAGAAAAGAAAAGAAAAAAAGAAAATAGACAGTCTTCTTAAAAATGGTGCTAGACCAGACAGATATCCATGGGCAAAAACATAACACTGAATTTCTATCTGTACCTCTCTATATACACAAGTCAAGTAGATCATTGATCTACTGTGAAAAATATGAAACTACATGATTTATAAAAAAAAATCAAGGCAGCACATTTTATGGCTCCAGTTTTGTGATTGCTTAACTAAACCAAAAACTACAAACCACACAAGAAACTTATAAAACATAGGATTTTGTTTCTGATATTCCCAAAAGAATAAGGAAGATAAAGAATAGTAGAAAATACTTGTAAAACATCTACCTGACATCTACAAAAAGGATGTATTTTTGAAAATTCTTACAAGTTGGAACCAGTACTGTGATTTAGCTGGTCAAGCTACCATCTATGGCACCAATGTTCCATATGGGCACTGGCGTGGTGTCCTGCCTGCTCCATTTCCTACCTAGCTCCCTGCTTGGGGCATCCTCCGCTGGGAAGGTAGCAGAGGGTGCCCCATGTGCTTAGTGGTCTGCATTCATGTGAGAGACTTGCAAGAACCCTGGCTCCTGGCTTCAAACCAACCCAGCTCCAGCCACTGCAGTTATGAACAGGAGGTGAAATATTTCTCTTTCGCTTAACTCTTTCAGATGAAACATATAAATAAATAAAAATTAACAGACAACCCAGGTGAAACTGGCTGAACAACCCAAGCAGACACCACACACAGTGACACTTTATTCACATTCCCACCAACAGTGTACAAGAATCTCTTTCCATATCCTTGTCAACGATGTGCCACAAGAATGGCAAACAGGCAGAGGTAGTCTCCAGTCATGAGACAGAAGGTGACCACAGGCACAGTGGGACATACCTCCACACTTTGTTCTGGTGAGGATACAAACAGAAACAGCTAGAACCCTTAGATGCTTCTGCCATGGATGTAAGATTGTGCAGTTGTGGTTTTGAAATTAGCTTGACATTTTAGGGACTGACATTGTGGTGCAGTGAGCTAAGTTGCCACCTACAATGCCAGCATCTCACACTGGAGGCAAAAATCAAGTCCTGGCTGCTCCACTGCTGATCCAGCTTCCCGCAAATGTGCCTTGGAGAGCAACAACAGATGGCCTGAGAACTGGAAGATACAGAGCTCCAGGTTCCTAGCTTTGACCTGGTCCAGCTTCAGGCCTGTGGTCATCAGAGTTCGGCAGATGGAAGATCTCTCTCTCTTCTTTTTAAATAAACAAACTTCAAAAATAATTTTACACATACACACCTCAAACAACTCAGTAACTTAATATATAACTGGATTAAAATATGGCCAAAGGGCCTGAATTAATATTTCTCAGAAGAAAACAGGCAAAAGGCCCAGTATATATATATATATATTTTTTTTTAAATTTTATTTTAAATTCATTAATTACATTGTATTATGTGACACAGTTTCATAGGTACTGGGATTCTCCCCACCCCTCCCCAAACCCTCCCACCATGGTGGATTCCTCCACCTTGTTGCATAACCACAGTTCAAGTTCAGTTGAGATTCCCCCATTGCAAGCATATACCAAACATAGAGTCCAGCATCTTATTGTCTAGTCAAGTTCAATGGCTTCTTAGGTATACCCTCTCTGGTCTGAAGACAGAGCCAGCAGAGTATCATCCCGATCAATTAAAATCTCCAACATACCATCAGCAAAAATTTACATCATTATGGAATTAATTGACATAGTAATGAGTAACCAATATGGTAAAAGTAAATGCGATTTCTTATCCACCTTCTGTGACCACCTCATTAACATTTCAATTTTGGTTTATACACAACATATAACAATCATAACATAACTTGTTATACATAACATCATATCAAATTAAGGCAAACATGTGGTATTTAACCTTTTGGGATTGGCTCATTTCCCTTAGCATTATGGTTTCCAGTTTGGCCCATTTGGCCACAAAGAACTGCATTTTGTTTTTTTTAATAGCTGAGTAGTATTCCATGGAGTAGATGAACCATAGCTTTCTTATCCAATCCTCTGTTGATGGGCATTTTGGCTGCTTCCATGTTTTTGCAATTACTGATTGTGCTGCTATGAACATAGGAGTGCATGTTGGTTTCTCATAAAACAAGTGTTCTGGACATATTCCTAGGAGTGCTATTGCTGGGTCATACGGTATGTTGTATTTGAGTTGTTTGAATGTTCTCCATACTGATTTCCATAGAGGCTGTACCAGCCTGCAGCCCCACCAGCAGTGGAGTAGGGTTCCCTTTTCCCCGCAACCTCGCCAACAAGTGTTGTTGGTGCTTTTATTCATGTGGGCCAGTCTTACTGGCGTTAGGTGGTACCTCATTGATGTTTTAATTTGGATTTCCCTTATTGCCAGGGAACTTGAGCATTTTTTCATATGTTTATTTGCCATTTGGGTTTGTTCCTTTGTGAAGTGTTTGCCCATTTCCCGTGCCCATTTCTTGAGTGGCTTGTTTGTTTTGACATTTTGGTTGTTTTGTAGCTCTTTGTATATTCTGGATATTAGCCCTCTATCACCTAAGTCGTGTGCGAAGATCTTCTCCCATTCTGTGGGTTGCCTTTTTACTTTGTTGATTGTTTCTCTAGCTGTACAGAAGCTTCTTAGTTTGATGAGGTCCCACTTGTTTATTTTGGTCTTGATTTCTACTGCATTTGGAGTCTTTTTTAGGAAGTGAGGGCCTACCCCTAAGTGTTCCAGTGTGTTTCCAACATTTTCTTCCAAAAGTTTGAAGGTTTCTGGATGTAGGTTTAAATCTTTTATCCATTTGGATTTGATCTTAGTATATGGTGAGAGATGTGGGTCTATCTCCCAGTATATATTTTTAAAATGTTCAATATCACTAACATCAAGAAGGGCCAATCCAAACCACAATGAGCTATCACCTTACAACCATTAGAACACCTCACTGGCAAAGATACGGAAAGAGATTCTAGTATGCTGTTTGGTGGGAATGTGAATTAATAAAGCCATGATGGAAAATCACGTAAGAAATTTAAAATAGCACCACCATATAATCCAGCAAGTCCACTACTGATTATATGGCCAATATCCCCCCAAAAAGAAGTAGTCATTATTTATTAGAAGACAGATGGTGCTGGAGGACACCATGCCATGTGAACTAAGCAGGGACAGAAGGGCAAATGTGAACTCACTTAGGTGTGGAATCGAAAGTCCAACTCAAAGAAGCTGGGAGGAGAGGAGCTTGGTGGACAGGGTGGGGTGGGCAAATCTGGAGGGATGCTGCTCAAAGAGTACAAAATTTCACTTAGTGGCCCAGCACGACAGCTCAATGACTAATCGTCACCTTGCAAGAACCTTGGCATCCCATATGCGCACTGGTTTGTGTTCCGGCTGCTCCACTTCCCATCCAGCTCCCTGCTTGTGGCCTGGGAAAGCAGTGGAGGATGGCCCAAAGCCTTGGGACCCTGCACCTGCGTGGGAGACCCAGAAGAAGCTTTGGCTCCTGGGTTCAGATCAGATCAGATCAGCTCCAGCCCGTTGCGGTCATTTGGGGGAGTGAACTAGTGGGTGGAAGATTTTTCCTCTCTGTCTCTCTTTCGCTCCATAAATCTGATCTGCTTTCCAATAAAAATAAATAAATCTTTAAAAAATAAATTTCAGTTAGAATTAGGTCAAGAGATTATTGGGCCCGGCGGCGTGGCCTAGCGGCTAAAGTCCTCGCCTTGAAAGCCCCGGGATCCCATATGGGCGCCGGTTCTAATCCCGGCAGCTCCACTTCCCATCCAGCTCCCTGCTTGTGGCCTGGGAAAGCAGTCGAGGACGGCCCAAAGCTTTGGGACCCTGCACCTGCGTGGGAGACCCGGAAGAGGTTCCTGGTCCCAGCATCGGATTGGTGCGTACTGGCCCGTTGCGGCTCACTTGGGGAGTGAAACATCGGATGGAAGATCTTCCTCTCTGTCTCTCCTCCTCCTCTGTATATCCAGCTTTCCAATAATAATAAAATCTTTTAAAAAAAAGAGATTATTGTAATACATTTGAAATGTGCTAAGAGTTCTGGTAAACTTGTTACATGTATTTCCTTATCAACAGCAGAGACAAAGAAAGGAGTTAACTCTCCCAAAGTAATGTACTTGCCAGGGTCTGCCCAAGGCCCAAAGCAAAAACTCAATGCAGGATTCCCATGTGGGTGTCCAGAACCCAATTACTCGAGCTGTCGCTGCCGCCAGCTCCAGGTCTGCGTCAGCTGGAAGCTGGAATTAGCATCTGGGGCCAACTATTTAAGCCCAGGGCAGTGAGATGGGGTGGGGGCTCCCCAACTGGCAGCTCAACCAAACACCTCTAGAAGAGTACATTTTAGGTGTTTTTCTTTTTTCTTAACACAAATCAGTAAACATGTGAGGTAATACAAATGTAAGCATGATGTACCCTTTCCATGATGTATACAAACTCCAAACCTCATGTTGTTCACAGATACACACAATTGTAAGTTGCCAGTGACAAAATTTTAGTATCAAACCTAAAATTCAACACACAACTGCTCTATGACTCAACATTGTCATTTGTAGGTGTTTACCCGAGACAAATGAAAAATGTGTGTTCACACAAAGACCCACACATGGATGCTCAGAGCAACTTTCTAGACTGAAAAACAAATATTCATCAACAGGTGAATGGATCCACAGCCTGTGGTAAGCTCATACCATGGGACACTGTACTGTAAGACAGCGATATCCAGACAGACAGTATGAAACACATCAACGAACCTTAATTATGCGTAGCGAAATAAACCAGACCTCCTTACCACCCAAGAGAGGGGCTGTAGGATTCTATTTATATAAAAATTACAGAAAAATAGACACTAATTTAGACTGACAGAACACAGAACAGCAGCTGTGTAGGGACGCAGGGAGGAGCAGGAAGAACTACACCAGGACATGGAGATCTTTGATTGCATTGCTCACTCTGATGGTAGCCATGGTTTTGCAGGTACACAAACACCTGTCAAAGCTCATCACATCACACACTTCAAATGTGTGCTGCTTTGAAAGTCACCTAGACCTCAAGACAGGCATTTTCCAAAAGTGGAATGAGAAAGAAAATCATACTTTTGTACACTAATGTGAGACATAGCCAGGACACGCTCACGTGTTTAAAAGCCGTGGATGACACATGTACCAAGAGATGCCTCTGTCTCACACTGCCATTTGTAGATGTGTTTTATATGGAATACCTGGGAGACACACGATACAAGTCTGAAGACACACCTGTTCACCCGTTTAACCTAGTTTGAGACTTGAAGAAGCAATACAGAAGGCTTGTCATCTTACCCATCCCTGTATCACTTCAACTATGAGTAGCAGCTATGTATTGTTTCTGAGGTTTAAAACAAAATAGAAGAAAGTGAAAAGGAAATGGTAAGTTTTAAAATCTCCCAGGCAAGATAAGCAAAGGCAAAAACCAAATGGACTTCTTTTATGGAACAGAAAGAAGGGGTCTTGTATTGGGGACAAAGTTACGGGGGAACACACACCAAATTCACCTGAACATAGAAGATTAATTGCTGCCCCAACCCAAAGGAAAGGCACTACTTCCTTGGACCACCTGGGTGGGTGACAGCAGGTGTCTCTCCAGCAGGTGTTTCAAGGCACAAAAGTACCTACCAAGTGCTTCAAAGACCCACAGCCTTCACTCTGATGTCCAGTAGGGGCTAAGGAACATTCGAGACCACAACAAAAATCTGGCAAGGTCTCTCCTTAGCCTATATTGTTTTGGTTGGAGGGGAGGGTTAGGGAGGGGAGTTCAATACCTTGGATGATTTTCTGCTGCTGCTGACGAATTTCCTCAAAGCCCAAGCCTCTGGTCTCCTCCGGCTCCTCAAAGAGCCAAGGGTTGGGCGCTCCTCCCTTGGCTTCATCCCTCATCAGACTGGACCTAAGGACAATGTTAAATGCGTTACATACCTCAGAGAACCACAGCTCAGTTGCAAACTACTCCCCCAAGTGCAGAGAAGGCCAGCCTCACGTGCTCTGAGAATTTACACGTAACCACGATTTACTGCATCCTGAATTTATGCTAGGAACCGTGTTTGGGGCTGTTTGAGATACAGGACTGAATAAGGCACAGGTCTGGTCTGTGGAATTACAGCCCGTGACAAGTATGATGGGAGAACCACTCATATTCATCTCCCAGGATGTCCTGGAGTCCACAACTAAACAAGAGATTAGGAAATGAGGTTCTTCTTCTTGTTGTTGTTGATTTCAAAGGCAGAGTTACAAGATCTTCCAGCTGCTAGTTCATTCCTCAAATGGCCACAATGGCCAGGGCTGGGCCAGGCTGAAGTCCGCAACCTGATGCTTCTTCCAGGTCTCCCACATGGGTGTGGAGGCCCAAGTACTTGGGTTGTCTTCTGCTGCTTCTCCCCAGAAAAGAGCTACAAAGCCAGTCCCATAAAGCAGGGGGGCTGGATCAGAAGTGGAATCGCCATATGCTATAACATTGATCCCAGTAAATAAGGTTCTTTTATTATTATTTTAAAGATTTTCTTTATTCATTTGAAAGGTAGAGTTACAGAGAGAGGAGAGAGAGGTCTTCCATCTGCTGGTTCATTCCCCACATGGCTGCAACAGATGGGGTAGGGCTGGTCCAAAGGCAGAAGCTTTTCCTGGGTCTCCCCCACGGACGCAGGGGTCCAACTACTTGGACCACCCTTTGTTGTTTTTCCAAGCCATCAGTAGGAGGCTGGATCAGAAGTGGAACAGACGCCCATATGGAATGCCTACACCACAGACGGAGGCTTACCTAGCCTGCCACACCATGGCACTGGCTGCACATATGAGGTTCTTCACTGGCCTTTTTATTTAGGACAAGTTCTGTCATACACCAAAGGTAGAAATATCATCTCTTAGGCAAATACAATGTTTTGGCTACGGATTACAGCCCTGCCTTGAATGTGCCAGGATCCCATATGCGCACCGGTTCTAATCCCGGCAGCTCCACTTCCCATCCAGCTCCCTGCTTGTGGCCTGGGAAAGCAGTCAAGGATGGCCCAAGGCCTTGGGACCCTGCACCCACATGGGAGATCCGGAAGAAGCTCCTGGCTCCTTGCTTCTGATCGGCTCAGCTCCAGCCATTGCGGCCACCTGGGGAGTGAATCATCGGACAAAGATCTTCCTCTCTGTATATCTGACTTTGCAATAAAAATAAATAAATCTTTAAAAAATGGAGGGGTATTGGTTGCCCACAGTAACAGGACTTCAAATTGCATTACATGAATGTAATGTAGTATTCATAGCATAAACAACACACTGAATGATCAAGCTTCATGCTCGACTCCATCTGGTAACCCACATGCTCCTTCATCATCAGACACACAGCTCGCATGGTCCAAGGAGCAGGGAACACACGGTTCCCACCTCGGTGCCCGTGTATCAGACTCTCAGGCATCCCCTCCTCTGTCCCCACTTGTCCATGTCCTGTCCAAGAATCAGCCTGTGCAGTGGACCATCCCCAACCACTGTCACATACAGGATGGAGATGCGACTGTTGTGGCGGCAGCAGTGGGAATAACAACGCTCAGCTCTCACTTTGTGCAGGCACAGTCCCGAGTTTTATATGTATCCACATGTTCCTCCGTTACTCAGCATTCTTCTGGCCCTGATCACATCTCTCCTTGTCCAGAAATAACTGCCACTCTGTCCAGCCTTTCACACAGACGAACCCCAGGTCCACTAGATAAGAGGGAAGAACTGAAACTCACCCTTCGCTATGGTGCCTGCAGTTTCCCTGCACAGAGAGAACAGCTTCCAGTGCATCGCCAACCCTCATTACAGATGGCAACAGCTGCTCCCGCTGGTGCGGGGAGGGTCATAGAATGGAAATCAGCCATGTCTTCCAACCAGCTGCTTGATCCTACTATGTGCATGGTATTCTAATCAATGCAGATACAAAAAAAAGAATACACACAAAATAGACCAAAATCATTGCCCTTACAAAACAAATGCTTTATTTACTTATTTATTTTGTAGCTAAAAGAGTTATAGAGAGGGAAGGAGAGACAGATAGAATCTTTCATCCATTGGTTCACCGCCTGGATGATTGTTAACAGCCAGCACTCTGCCAGACCAGAGCCAAGAGCTTCCTTTGGGTCTCCCATGTGGCTGACGGGGCCCAAGCACTTGTGAGACCTGCTGCTGCTTCTCCCAGACCATCGGTAGGGCGCTGGATCAGAAGTGGGGCAGCTGGTACTTGAACAGAGAACCCAAATGGGATGCTGGCATTGCGGTAATGATTGTACACACTATGCCACAAATTCAGCCCCCATGAAGTGTAAATGCTTCCTACAGGTGCTGTTTTGATTCTGAGGATAGGTGTGGATATGTTGGGTATGCGTCAGGGCTACAGGTGGAATACAGCATGCAAAAAGTTTGCAAAGTACTTAACCTAGCAGAAGCACTTGGAAGAAAACAATCACTCAATGAAGGTAACTGCTATCGCACTATATAAAGAACTCCTTGAAATGCTGACATCACATAAGCGAGTCCATCCCAAAAGCTCTATGAATTTTTATCTTGGTGCCTTTGACCCCATAGATGAGTATGATAGGTTTCAACCAACTAAGCCAGGTAGCACTAGAGGAAAATGTTGGATTCCTTAGGCTGTGAGACTGTAAGCACCCAGCTGGTCTCTTCTTCCTCAAGCGCATGAATCAGCATGTCATACGGAGACACAAAAACTTCTGCCACGGTGTCAGAGAGGCAGACTTGTTCCCTTCAAGCCTCATTTGAAGTGCCTGCGCTCAAGTGTTGAGAGGCAGACCTGTCACATTGGATCCGTTTCCTAATAACGGGGAAAAGGACGGGGAAAATCTGTGCTCCGTGTACAACCCCCTCTTACACCACCTTGCTAAAACACAAAAACAGAAACGAAACAGGACTCCTGTGGGAGTCTGGGTCACTGCGAAGCAAGTGCCAGAACCTGTGGGACAGGTCAGAGGTGTGTCAGCTGCCTCAGAAGTGCACCGGTGGCCAGCCGTGAGCAGCCACTTCAGAGCAAACCGCTCTTGGAGTTCATGCTGGAGTTTCTTCGTGGTAGCTCTTGGGACTCCTACAGCATATGGTCAAAAATCCATTAGGAGAGGGAAAAAAAAACCTATGCAGTAACTCTTAACAGGCTAAAAAAAAATGGCAAAGTAGAAATGTGGCCGTATATACATGTATATATATATGAGACTTAGAAATACACATATATTTACATATGTAAACAGCTGTCAGAGAATCAATGACAACATGGACACAATTTAGCATCAACAGCAGACACACATGCCCTGTCTTCTTCTCCCTCCTCTCCCCTTCAGTGTTTCCATTCTGCTGATTACAATGCCTGTTCCTGACAAGGTCACAGTGACCTTGCACGCAGGACCCTGGTTTTGCTGTTCACCTGTCCTCATGCTCAGCTCGACTCCTGAGGTGGGGCCTTCTGAGACTCAGAATTGTTGCAGGTGCAAGGAAACTGAAGGAACGGAAAGCATCATTTTTGCTTTCAAGGAGTTTCTAATCAAACCGGAAAGAGAAACCCAACCATGATGAGACACTGAATTAGGCCAAGAGCTACTGCCCCTGGCTGTCCTTGGATGATTCCAGCAACCCCCTTCCTCCAGCCCCACTTTCTCACCTGTGAAAACATGTCTCTCAACAGTTTCCTGCCTCCCTTCTGGCCAGCAGTGGGCACAGGACACCTTGCTAACAGTGGCACTAGACACAGTGTGGGAAGTCTCAACTTGGTGTGAGGAGGTGGGCACCCTTCTAGACCCTCACTATGACTTCCTGTGGAAGGAAATTACTATGCTAGATGATGTTTAAGATCTGGACAGCGTTAAGTTTCCTCATGAAGTGCATAAAAAAGAACAGAGAAGAAAAACAGTACTTTCCCCTTAAAACCTATTCCTCTCTCTCACTCGCTCCTTGTTTTCTCGATTTGTATAAATTCACAACTGACTGACTGAATACTCACTGGCTCAAGCCAAAAGCCTTGGACTCTCTCTTTCACACTCTGTATGGTCTAACCCATCAGCCAGTCCCTCCAAGCTTTTCCCCTCTGTCCTGGGACCACTCCAGCACACCTGTTGCCTGCCTCTACTCCTCCTCTCCCTGCAGCTGCCAGAGCCTTTGCTGTACATGCCAGCCTGCCTCGCCCATTCCCAGCCTTCTGGGGTCTTCCCACCCCCGCCAGCGTTAAACGTGCAGCGTCTTCGCCGAGCGTCTTGGCTGACTCTGGAGTGCACTAACATTCCGTTGCAGGGCGGACGCTCTCGCCTCCAGAGACCCATGGCCCTGCCTCCTCACCACACACCAACTCTGCTGCCCTTCTACTCCACAGCAAAGAGCACTCTTCCCTGCACTCCTGATCCGTCTCTTGACTGCACTCAAACTGCCAAACGGCATAGATGGTTATATTCTCACCGCTACACTGTAAGCTCCATCAGGCTAGGAACCACTTCTCATTCATCACTCAGGCCTAAAGGGCATGGAGAGAAAAACTCTGCCTTAAAATTTTCAGCAAAATATATATATATATATATATATTATGTATAATATATATAATATACATACATATAAATGGATGAATTTAATCAGGAGAATTATCAGGGGTGGACATTTGGTATGCAATTAAGACACTGTTAGGCCACCTGCATTCCATATGGAGTTGCCTGGCTAAACACCCCAGAAGGGCTCTCTAATTCAGCTCCCTGCCATGGAGACAACTCAAGGTGGCAACTCAAGGGGCTTGGGTCCCTGCCACCCGTATGGGAAGCCCAAATTGAGTTCTGAGCTCCTGCTTTGACATACCTGAGCTCTAACTGTTGCAAGGCATTGGGGCAGTGAACCATCCAGAAGATCTCTGCCTGTCTTTCTTCTAAAACATACATTTTAGAAGAGTACAGAAAAAAACAGAGAGAGAATGAATTGGGGGAAAGGGACAGAACTGAATCTAGCAGAATTTAACTCCAAAGTAGGTAATGACAGTGTGCCACTACCTGTTGTAATATCTTTTCACTTCCACTCTTTCAGATTTTTTTTTAAGATTTATCTTATTTTTATTGGAAAGGCAGATTTATGTAGAGAAAAAAAGACAAAGATCTTCTATCCACTGGTTCACTCCCCAAAGGGCCACAATGGCCTGGAGGGTCCCAAGGCCCTGGGCCGTCCTCTCCTGCTTTCCCAGGCCACAAGCAGAGAGCTGGATGGGAAGTGGAGCTGCCAGGACACGAACCGGCACCCATATGGGATCCTGGAACTTCCAAGGGGAGGATTAGCCAGTTGAGCCAGCGTGCCGGGCCCTCTCCCAGAATCTTACAGATTGGGCTTTCTGCCAGTTCCCCATACTATAAATCTTCAAATATATATACACGAAACCTCTTCTACATACAAATACAAATTTCCTCAGAGAAAAAGCTGCACTTGCTCACTCTACTTCCTGAACGGACCCATGGCAAGACAACTTCTGTCTCCCCTCTCCACTCAAAGGGTCCTCTCAGCCATGGCCTTGCCCAGGATTCGCTGGACCCCTCTGCCTGGCCTCCCAACAGACTTCATCCCACATCCTCCCACGGCTCCCTCTGCTATGCCCTCTCCTGCTGCCACCCCCCTCTCCGTGACAGTTGGATGTCGCTTCCCCCAGACATCCCCCCAGTCGGATGTCGCTTCCCACCCTTGAATGTGGGTGTTGCGGGAATTCTGCGTGCTGCTCTTCTTGCTGCGTGGTCTCCCTCTGGCCAGTCTGTCTGTCCCCACGGTTTCCGATGCCAGCAACAGATGCTAGCGGCGATTAAGACCACTTAACGCTCAGCACAAATGAACTCGGACAGATTTCCCCCAAGGAGTAGGCACAGCACAGATCCTTCCTAGTGGGACCACCGGTTCAGAATCCCAAGGCAGGGAGTGGGAGGGAAGGAAGGCTGGCCGGCCTAACAGCGAGAACAGACCAGGCCAGGCCAGGCCGCCTGCCCGTCAGCCTCACTGCAAAAATTGCTGCTCTGAGAACTTACAGATGGACTTCACACACAATACATTGCTGCAGCTCCCCCTCGCCTGTCTGCATCTGTGTCTTTCCACCTGGCTGCACCTCCCCAAGTTCAATGCATCTAACAGCAAGTTCACAGCCTTCCCTGCACCCCTCTGCGGCTTCTCTTCTGCTCTCTGCTTGGTTAGCACAAGCGCCATACTCCCAAGGTAGCTGGGTGTTTTTTTCCCCCCATGGCCTCTTCTCTACTACATCTCACAAATGACCCAGGTTTTCCTCGAAGATGGTCCTCGAGTCCACACCCTCATTCACAGCCCCATGAGCCCATCCCTGACGAAGACCCTCGTCACCTCTACTGAGGACCATAGCACAGCCATGGCCTTCTCATGGGTCTCCGTGTCCCCAGTCGCTCTCTCATCCTCACACAGACATCACACGCGCATTTCCTCCACCTGGCCCGCTGTGCAACCTCACCCCCCTCACACATAACCCCCGCCCCGAGCACACACCCTCCTCTTCCTCCATGAGCCCCACAGCCTGTACCCAAAGGCACCAGCTTTCACATTCTCATGTTTTTGTATGAGTCCGGAGGGCCCCACCACATCCTTTGTTCCATCAGGCAAAACTGCATTCGGCCCCTAAGGTTCAGCCCCAGGTCACTTCTGCTGCTCAGTCCTTCCTGAGCCAGCCTCCCCAGGCCCCTTTCCCTCGAATCAATCATGGCAGGTGCTCCGGGGGGCTCTCGCCTCGCATGCATCAAGCAGGGACTGCGGTTAGCAATGGACTCCTCTCTCCCCCTTCCTGAGTTACGAGCTCAGGGAGGGAGGGGAGGCCGCTCGACAGTCATGTTTATATCCTCGGCACCAACACACACAGCCTTGGAACACGCCAGAGAAGTATTTGGTAAATGTTTACACAACAGCACTGGGAAAACCACTGGATTTTTAAGCCAGGGGAAAAGAGAGAAAGGGGGAAAAAAAAGCCGAGGAAAAGTATTTAACATTTTTATCTTGAGAGATTAACAGCAACGAGGGAAAGAAAATGAAATCAACCGCTATCTGTCTTCCAGACTTCAATGGCCAAGACCAGTTATCGCTCGAGCAGCGGCAGGAATTACTGAGCTGGGCCAGTAAAGCACCTGGTGGCTCAGGCCTTGCCTTTGGAGCGTTCCTCTCTTGCCAAGCTACAGGAATGAGACACTGCCCTTCTGACTTCAGAATAGGTGGCTTCGAAGGTTTAAAAAAGAAATAAAAGTCGACATTTTTTTTAAAATCCATATACTTTCAAGAATGTCTCTAAGAAATGGAACTTATCAAATAAATGTCACACCCCATCGCCTGGCTAGATAGCCATCCGGCCAAGATTATCAGCAGAAGCTTTGTGGTCACTCTCCAAGCCACAGGGAGTGTTCATTTTCATCCCCACGGGGGCGGGGGTCGCCTCCTCAGTGACGTCAGCACCAGTGGGGAGCCTCAGGGAGCCCCCATAGCCATGGTGGCCTTCTCCACTGGCTACGGACTTGGAAATAGCCAAGTGAAGTGCCTTTCTGGTGCTTTTCCTTCAAAAAGATGTCAAAGTGACTACAGGGCACATTTATTTTGTTATTTTGTCTGGGAAAAGAAAAAAAAAGAAAAAAGATCTATGTGTGAGTGTGCTTAGACCCTGCAGATGGGGGCATGCCAAGAGAGGCCACGGTCAGGCCAGCAGGCAGGGACCTAAGCAAATTAGCCGGCGGGTGGCAGGGCTCTCGCGGGGGAGCCGGAGCCACCACCACCTCCACTCGGAGGGAAAACCCCACGAGTGTTGGCGAATTGGCTGCATGGAGGGGATGAAGATCTCTAAACACGGGTGGCTTGGAAGGAACCGACACAACTTAGGAAAAGGGAAACTTCTCCCAAAGTTCAACAGAGCTCCCCCAAACAATCCCAGTGCAAAGTGTTCCTTTGAGATCGTGGTCGGTGGATGGAGACCTGAAGTCACGGTTACTGGACTGTTCACTTCCTTCCGTCTAGCCTTCCGGGACATTCCACGTCTCTACCCAGCCATCCTTACGTCCAACCAACAAAAACTTTGCTGAATATTCTTAGCACTAAGCCAGGAACTTGGGAGTGAACAAAAGGCACACATTACCCCAACTCTTCTGGAACTCACATTGTAGGGACCAAAAATGCTTAACGAGGTGCCCATTTCATTAAAATGAAAACTAGTATTAGTTCAGAATAAAAACTCAATTTGCAAAATATCTTCCTTCCCAAGGAAATTTTATCATAGCATCTTGAAAATCTCTGTGAATGGGGTCCGATGTGATAGCCTAAATCCTCACTTTTCATATGCCAAGATCCCATGAGTGCCAGTTAGTGTCCCGGGTGCTCCATTTCCTATCCAGCTCCCTGCCTGTGGCCTGGGAAAGCAGAGGAGGACACCCCAAAGCCTTGGGACCCTGCACCCACGTGGGAGACCCAGAAGAGGCTCCTGGCTGCAGATCTGCTCAGTTCTAGCCATTGCGGTCTCTTGGGGAGTGAACCAGCATAGATTTTTCTGCCTCTCCTTCTCTCTCTGTAAATCTGACTTTTTAATAAAAATAATAAATCCTTAAAAATCTGAGAGTGAAATATTTTTTTCTAATTTTAAACCAATCCTATGTTTCCTCCTATCCTTGGCCAAACTTACCCGAGTGACTTAGCGGAGGAGGGAGGAAGGGACACAGCTTCTGGAGAGGGAGAATTTTCACTACTTTTTGAACTTCCCCAGGCTTTCCAGGAACAACCCCTACGTAAACTAATGAGGAGCGTGATCCATGGCTATACGGGCCTGTGTAGACACATTTACGACTATCCAACACTCTATTCTTTTTTATATTCCACACATTCGTTTTTAAGAACATCAGTGAAGGTGCCAACACCATGGTATAGCAGGTTAAGCGTCTGCCTTTCTACTGGCATCCCATAAAAGCACTGATTCAAGTCCCGGCTGCTCCACTTCCGATGCAGCTCTCTGCTAATATATCTAGAAAAGGAGCAAAAGGTGGCCCGTGTTCTTGGGTCCCTGTGCCCACATGGGAGAGCTGGAAGCTGCTCTTGGCTTCAGAATGGCCCAGCCCCAGCCATTGTGGCCATCTGGGCAGGGAACCAGTGGACAGAAGATTCTGTCTTCCACCTGGAGTGAGGGAAGACCACCCACAGTCTTTCCTTTTGGTCTTCAGAGTCTCAGAAGCCCAGGCTGCTGTTCTTGAGGATCGTCAGGAAATCTAAAACCAGGCATATAAAACAAACAAACCAAAAAAAAAGGGTAATGTTCTTTTACCCTCTAAGTCTTGGAACTTGAAAGTAGAAAAAGAGTAAGGGAGGGGTTGGTTGCAAGGCCAAATTTATGGTGCCTGGGCGCCACCTGCTGGTGCAGGGCTGAAGTTCACCCTGCAGCAATCCAGAAGTTATGCTTAACATGGCAAGCTTGGCCTCATGTCCGGGAACAGAACGGGCCAAAGACACCAGCATGCTCACGTCTGATGAGGGAAGGTCTAGTCCTAGAACCAGGCCTTTTGGATGCTGTCCTCCATAAGTACTCTTAATCTTTCATTTTCTTCTTCACAAACCCAGTGAGTGCCTGGCTCCTGCTATATTTTCTCTTTTTAGTTTGCTCATTTCCCTTCTTGTTCACTGTATAAAAAATCAAACGTCCAACTCATTGTGCAATTTAACACTTAAAAAAAATACATTTATGGGCTCGGCAGCGTGGCCTGGTGGCTAAGGTCCTCGCCTTGATCCCATATGGCCGCTGGTTCTAATCCCGGCAGCTCCACTTCCTCTCTCTCCTCCTCTCAGTATATCTGACTTTGTAATGAAAATAAAATAAATCTTAAAAAAAAAATACATTTATATAGAAAGTTCAAGTTACAGAGAAACCGGGAGAGTTGACACAATTCTATGGTTCACTCCCCAGCTGGTTGGCTGCAATGGCCAGGGCTGGGCCAGGCAAAAGCCAGGAGCCTGGAATTCCTTCTGGGTGCTTCAGCAGTGAGCTGGACCGGAAGTGGAAAAGCTGGGACAAGAACCAGTGCCCATATGGGATCCTGGAATCATTGCTGCCCCATATAAATACTATTCTACGGACAAAGACGTGAGTCTAACAAAATGGTCATTGGCTGGAAATGGCAACCGCAGTAGTGATTCTCTAAGCAATGGGTAAAAATCCAAATTTCCCATTAAAAGACTACATGAGGGGTACCATGAATAACATAGTTGAGCCAAAGATGCCTGTAGAGCCATCATGTCCACCTGAGTTCATCTAACCTGTATCTGATATGCAAATGACTCAGACACGCACGCTCACTCTGCGCCCTGGCACCCCCTCCTGCTGTGGCCAGGCTCAGCTCCTCTCAGGTGACTCGCGCAGGCAGCTGGACACCCATGCGAAGAATGGCACCAAAACTATTCCTCCAGAAAGAACAAAGACAGGACACGGGGGGGGGGGAGGAAATAACACAGTGTGCCCTCCATTCATTCTACAAGGGCTACACCAAGTTTCTTCCAAGGTCCTCTCAACCCACAGCACTCATACCCATGTTTGTCTGTTCTCATCTCGGGACCACAGATGCCCCACACCGTTCCAGAGTGACAGACACATCCCCCGGGAGCACACCCCTCCGTATCCCTTCCACCTTGTGCTGCGGCCAGGGACAGCAAGGGCCCCCTTGTGCTCCAAGGGCACCTTCCATTCCAAGGAGCTTGGTGTGTGTTTACCTCACTCGACCCCACCGCACTGTGAGAGGTTCATCTCCATTTTTACTTACAGAACATCCAAGAGTCAAAACTCAAACCCAGGTTTTCTAATCCTCTTTTGTTCTGAATCATGCAACAAAAAAGTAACAAGGTGGGACTTGAGGGCTGCTTGGCCGACCAGGAGGGAGATGACGGACAGGAGGACTTGGCATCCAAAGCCAATGAGAAGTGGACAGACCAGGGCTCCTTCAAGTGGAACCACCCCAGGAGCCCAGAATCAGAGAGAGGCGTGAGACAATGGCATTAGGCTGACTCGAGTTCTAGCTCGCTCTCCACCACTGAATCCACCTCGGGCACACCTTCCCTAAGCATGGGTCTCCCAGCCCATGAATCAAGAATGTCATCCTAGGCTTCCCTACGAAGACAACAGGGCAGGTCACGTGAAACAATGGACAGTATGCGAGTGTCCATCCAAAAAAGGTAAGAATGGCAGAACAAACAAGACTTTTTCTTTTAAGCAAACTAGGACATTACTTTTTTTTTTTAGTTTCTGAAATAGTTTTATCAAAAGCCCAACTGGGAAAAGAGACAACAGATATTTTTCTTAAAAATAAAAAAATCAGCAACCTCAATCACCTAACACAGTATACACACTATTTCCTCTTGCTTCTTCCTGTTCACTCATGGACTGGACTGGAATGTTCCTTTTTTTTTTTTTTCCAATTCCCAAATGACTTTTAAAACTTCAAATTAGTGCATGTGAGAATTGAGGGATCTTTTTACTTCCCATGCCACAAGTCAGAGCTCGCCTAGAACTTAAGGACTGGAAGCTCAAAGCAAGCTACTCTTTTTCAGTTGGTTGTAGGTTGGTTGTTCACCCAGCCCAGTGCGGTCACGTCCATAAGGGGAACAGGCCCTCCCACTGACGGCCAGAGAGAACAGAAGGAAACAGACCCACATCTCTGGTCCTGCTGCCTCCACCTCGAGGACCCTGTCCTACGAACCAGACATCTCCATCCTCCCGGGTGTTCACAGCAGCGTGGCTGGCAGCTGCGGAAACCATCTGGGCCTGTTACAATGGCTCAATTCACTAACCCGCCACACTCAAGCACCGGCATCCCTTATCGGCATCAGTTCGGGTCCCAGCTGCTCCACTTCCCATCCAGTTCCCTGCTTGTGGCCTGGGAAAGCAGCAGAGGAAGGCCCAGAGCTTTGGGACCCTGTAAGGCCTGGAAGAAGTTCCTGGCTGCCGGCTTCGGATCAGCTCAGCTTGGGCCATTGTGGCCATTTGGGGAGTGAATAGGCAGATGGAGCACCCTTTTCTCTGGATAAATCTGTATTTTCACTAAAAAAAAAATATATATATATATATACATATTTATGTTACAGAATAAAGCTACAGAAAAGAACTTGTTGGATCTATTGATTTGGAGGGATGTCTAAATGGGAAAGAATTAAAATACAGGAAAAAAAGACACATATAAAATAAAATTCAGCTTTCATTAAAAGGAAAAGATTCATGTTTATGTAAACCTATACATGAATACTTGTGGAAGTTCAGATAAATGCAGGGCAGGAAGACCCCACCCCACAGAGCCGACGCTGCAGAAAGACCCCACCCCAAAGAGTGCACGCTGGTTGGTTACTTCAGGACCTACACTGAAGGGAGGAGGAGAGAGTTAAGCTATGATTGTACAGTCAGTGTGCTGGGACTTGTTATAATGACCGTGTTATAATCTTTACTTGTTAACTTGTTATACTTGTCATAATGGCAACTTGCTACAACGATCGGCTTCCTGTTATAAAGACCTTGTTGGAATTTTCAAATCCAATCAGGGCGCTGTGTCCCCAGCAAGTGGAGTCTGAGCAGGGGGATGTGAGCAAAGACCCAGGGAGGAAATGACACCATAAGCGACCACTGACTGACTCAGAAAATCCCTCTCCGCCTGTAAATGAAGAATGGGAAACCAACACCAAACATGAGAAGTGGCAAAGTCAACGATGCCCCCCAAGTGGGAGGAGCAGTTGGAAGGTGGGAGCCAGAGAGAGACGCTGTGCAGCCAGTCTAAAGAGAGGGCGCCTTAAAATGCCCATCAGCTTCGTGTTCACACAGAGCAGAGTGGGAACGAGAGAGACCTGGAAGGCGACAGAGTTCTTCCTTTCCTACCCTTGGGAGGCACAAGCAGTCTTAATGTGTCCTGAACGCTTTCCAAAGTGGGAAAACCCTAACTTAGCAAAATACAGAACCAGGAAGGGTGGCTGAGGCGTTCCCTTGTATTGACTACATCGCCACCTAGTGGCTTGTCCAGCATATAGCTTCTAGACTGGGTGTGTGTGGGTGTGTGGGGGTGTGTGGGGGTGTGTGGGGGTGTGTGTGGGTGTGTGTGGGGGTGTGTGGGGGGGTGTGTGGGGGTGTGTGGGTGTGTGGGGGGGTGTGCGGGTACGCGTGCACAGATCTGTATGCACGTCAGTATACACGCATGTTTAGGAGTATCTACATCTAAGCTTCTATTTTTACACACACACGCCAATACATATACACATGTGTGACACAAACATATGTAGGATATAAATGCATGTTCATATACATTTGTACTTACATGCATGTTTTATAATTCTAACAAAACAATGAAGCAGTAAAAAAAAAAATCCCAAGTGTAGCAGCATAAAGCTTCCAGAAAATTCACCACGTGACTGCCACCAATAGCCACTCCCCATGAGGCAAGGCACAGTGGCACCAGACCTTAGAAGCCCCCTGACTGATGTCCCAGGCTTCACCCCCCACAAAGGGAGCCACGCTCAGGAGCTGTAGCGCTCAGAGTTGGTTTTTCCCTTTCCAGGAATGACATCACACCACGGGTACTCCTGTGCCTGGCTGATGTCTCTGGATGGGATGCCAGCGAGAGTCAGCCACCACGCAGCAGGCACTCGGTGGCTGGTTGGTTGACCCTCGTCTGCTGTGCGGCGACCACTGCAGGAACACGCTGTGATGTCGTTGACCCATTACCCTGGCCGTGTTCCTTGGGTCCCCTCTCCCGAGGAGCGCAGAACGAGCAGCACTGCCACGAACGTTCTGGCTCAGGTCTCTTGGACGGCTCCACCTGGGCCATATGGCTTCATGAGGAGGCCGCATAGATTTATGGTCCCACCGGTGGGATATGAGAATTCCAGTCGCTGCCACATCCTGGCCACACTCGTTGTGTCTGTCACAGCGTCCATTTGAGCTGCTCTTTGCAGGCAGGGCGTCAGGGCTTTGGCTGGTAATTTCCTGTGGAACACCTTTTCACAGGTGCGCCCGTCCCCGGGTCCTTCCTTGGGAAAGGCCAGGTTCCATCCTCCTCCCCGTCCTTTTTGCTAAGGTCTGCCTGCCTTCTGATTTACAGCAATCCTTCACATAACCTAGATACACTTCCTGTTGAGCACCTGTCTGGCAGAGAGTTTCTAGCCTGTGGCTTTTATCACTCCTCATGGTATTTTCTGAGAAACGTTCTTTCTTTTCATGGGGTCCAAACTGTCCTATGTTCCTTTTAAGTGGGGTGTCTTTCTCGTGCCTGTTTAAGAAATCTCTGCCTTATGCCAAGGTCATCAAGATGTTCTCCGACGTCTTCTTCCAACGCTCTCGTATCTTTCACGTTCAGATCCACGTTCTTTGGGGATTTATTTTATGTTGCGGAACAGCAGGGGCTAAGATGTATTCTTCTGTATCTATGCAGATATCCAGGTGGCCTATTATCATTTACTAAAAAGACTCTCTGTCCCCTCACTGCGTCTCAGTGTGACAGCCTGAGTCATAAATCAGGTGACGAAAAATGCACTCGACTGACATCCAATTCTCTGTTGTTCTCTGTCAACGCCACGCTGGGGCTTTACGGTGAGTCCTTCAGCCTTTCTGTTCTTCAGAATCACCTTGGCCCTTCTCGTCCCGTGGCCTCCGTGGCCTTGCTGCATAAACCGTAACTGTGATCAGCTTCTCAAGCCACAAAACGGAAACACTCAACTGGCTGGGGACTGTCAATCTATAAATCAATTTGGGGGGAAAAACGGCATTGTTACAATGTTCAATCTTTCAACCTCTGCGCATGATTTAATGCTGCTTCAGGCTCTAGTTCTAAACAATGCTTCTTAAGTTTGCTGTGTAGGGGTCTCAGACATCTTCTGTTTGACTAATATCTTAAGGTTAAAATAATATTCGCATGTAACGTTATTTTTTCCACTTGCTATGTCTTGGTTGCTTCGTGTTTTAAAGACCCTGTTGGAGATCTTCCACCTGCCAGCTTACTCCCCAAAAGCCTGTGACAGCCAGAGCTGCGTCATTGGACACCAGGAGCCAGGAACTCCACTTGGGTCTCCCAATGTGGGTGACAGGGACCCAAATACTTAGCCACTATCTGCCATCTCCAAGCATGTGACCAGGAAGCTCAAAGCAGAAAAATAGCTGAGATGTGAACCAGGCAACAACAAGGGGTGCAGGTGGCCCAAGGGGCTGACTCCTCTCCTGCTCCAAGTCCCCCACCCGACTTGGCTGGCTCCTGAAACATCTTCAAGGACTGGCACTGTGCCCCAGGGTGTTAGGTTGCCACCTGCAACACTGGCATCTCATCCAGAAGTGCAAGTTCAAGTCCTCACTACTCTATCTGGTCCAGTTCCCTGATAATGCTTGGCCCCCTGTACCTATGAGGAAGAGCCGGACGGGGTCTCAGGCTCCTGGCTCTGGCCTAGCCATGACCTGGCTGTTGCAAGGTTTGGGAATGAACCAGAGGATGGAAAAATCTCTCTAACTATTCCATTTAAGTAAACAAAATAAATCAAAAAAAAAAAAAAAAAAAAGGTGGGGGCGGCACATTGGCTCAACTGGCTAATCCTCCCCTTGCAAGTGCCAGGATCCCAGGGAGCACCGGTTTGTGTTCCGGCTGCTCCCTGTTCTTTCCAGCTCCCTGCTTGTGGCCTGGGAAAGCAGTTCAGGACGGCCCAAAACCCTGGGACCCTGCACCCATGTGGGAGACCTGGAAGAGCTCCTGTCTCCTGGCTTTATAGCTCTGGCCATTATGGCCACTTGGGGAGTGAATCAATGGATGGAAGATCTTTCTGTCTCTCCTTCTCTCATGCAAATCTTCATATCCAATCAAAATAAATGAACTTTAAAAAAAAGAAAATTAACAGATATCCCTTCAAGAAGTAACAGCCTCATAAGTGCAATAAACTAAAAGCTTCAGAGAGCTGTTCGCCAAGTTCTGAGACAGTTTAAAGATGTTTACAAATGCTACTTTCAACGTGCGACTTCACAGTGTTCAAGATACAGTGCTAAGAAAAAAAAATACAGTGACGAGTGCCTTCTGTACCATAATTCATGTAATAGGATTAAAACACAGGCGAGAGGGGTGTGCGTGGTGGGTGGGTGTGAATCATCTCTGGGAGGGTATTGACGTGAAAAGAGCCGAGCTGTCACACATGGCTGCCTTGGGAAAGGCCGTGAGAAACCCGTACCCCAGAATGGAGAGCCCCTTACATTGTGACCGGCTTGACCGCTTACTTACACTTGGAAAAACTCTTTAAAAAAATCTAGAGTTCCTTGCAACTACTGGATTGACTCAAAGTCTCAATATCTTGGCCTAATATTACCAAAAACTGCCTCTCTTGTCCGCTCCACCGCCCCCTAAACCCCCCAAGAAAGTGGCACACAAATTGTGCTTCTCGCTAAAGCATACGCTGGGAGGCGACAGTGATGGCTCGAGTCATTAAGATCCTGCCACACCGCCACAGGAAACCCGGATGGAGTTCCCGGCTCCTGGCTGGCACCTCCCAGCTGCTGTGGGCATCTCGAGGAGGGGATCTGAGGACAGCAGCAAGGAGGCACTCACACACATGTGCTCTCCATCTCGTACTTGCTCCGTTTTGTTGTAGATACGTCTACTGAATTTCCACTTTTACGCTGCTTGTGATGGAAGACACAGATAAGAGGAGAAACATTTATTTGCTGAGCTAATAGTTAAATGCTAGGCTTTGATCACTATCTTCGAGGAACATCAAATCTAGCCTAAGAAACAATACACAGATCAGCGCTGAGGTGTGGCACATTAAGCTCATGCCTGCGACGCTGGCATCTCTCACGGACACCAGTTCAAGTCCCAGCTGCCCCACTTCCAGTTCAGGTCCTTGCTAAAGCACCAGGGAAAGGAGCAGAGGGCGGCCCAAGTTGTTGGGCCCCTGCACCCACGTAAGAGACCTAGATGAAGCTCTAGGCTTTGGCCTGCTGTGGTCATTTGGGAAGTGAATCAACAAATTAAGATCTATCTTTCCTTCTCTATGCCTTCCAAATAAATATTTTAAAAATAGTATATGTAGGGCCCGGCACGGTAGCCTAGGAGCTGAAGTCCTCGCCTTGCATGCACCCATAGGGACGCCGGTTCTGATTCCCGCAATCCCGCTTCCCTTCCAGCTCCCTGCTTATGGTCTGAGAAAGCAGAAGACAGCCCAAAGCCTTGGGACCCTGCACCCACGTGGGAGACAAGGAAGAGGTTTCTGGTTCCTGGCTTCGGATCGGTTCAGCTCCAGCCATTATAGTCACTTGGGAAGTTATCTGTAAGCCTGACTTTCCAATAAAAATAAATATAGGGCCCGGCGGCCTAGCGGCTAGGGTCCTCGCCTTGAATGCCCCGGGATCCCATATGGGCGCTGGTTCTAATCCCGGCAGCTTCACTTCCCATCCAGCTCCCTGCTTGTGGCCTTGGAAAGCAGCAGAGGATGGCCCAAAGCCTTGGGACACTGCACCCGTGTGGGAGACCCGGAAGAGGTTCCTGGTTCCCAGCTTCGGATCGGCGCAGCACCGGCCATTGCGGCTCACTTGGGGAGTGAACCATTGGACGGAAGATCTTTGTCTCTGTCTCTCCTCCTCTCAGTATATCTGACTTTGTAATAAAAATAAATAAATCTTTAAAAAATTAAAGAAAATATAGTATATATACTCACAAAAAAGAAAATGATTAAATATTAAACCATGAAGTCTCCCTAGCCAATCAATTCCCCCAGTGATAATGTCTAACAGCATAATACAATTTTCTTACGAATTCATCTGACTGACTTGTAGGATTCTCCTTTTCCTGACTACAGTCATACATACACAGCAGTTCAAGTGCAAAAGGTAGGTGCCGCTTGGTTGCTGCAGGCTTTTCCAACAACACTGCCACTACGCATGCCTGGGACACAGCAGGCACCCAGCCATCCAGGCAGTCAAAGCAGGTGGGGTTGCCTAAGACATTTTTGTTGCCTTGCCCTTTGCATTACAGTAATGGGGAGTTTTACTATTCTTTTTTAAAGATGTATTTATGTTGATTGGAAAGTCAGATTTGCATGAAAGGAGAGACAAAGATCTTCCATCTGCTGGTTCATTCCTCAAATGGCCACCACAGCCAGCCAGAGCTGAGCCGATCTGAAGCCAGGAGCTTCTTCCAGGTCTCCCACATGGGTGCAGGGTCCCAAGGCTTTGGGCCGTCCTCCGCTGCTTTCCCAGGCCACAAGCAGGGAGTTAGATGGGAAGTGGAACAGCTGGGACCCAAACCAGTGCACATATGGGATCCTGGTGTTTACAAGGGGAGGATTAGCCAAAGGAGCCACCACACCAGGTCTGGAAAAATGTAGGAAGTTCGACTTCTGCGGTATGAATAGAAGGGACAGAAAATTACGGCTCGCCCGTAGTCTCACACGAGCCGACTGATGCTGCTCGCTCTTAGCAATTCCTACTTCTAGCAGAGTAGGCTAGCTGAGTATTAATAACAGTAACCAAGGTAGAGTCCATAGTGATTCTTGTGGTTAGCTAAGCCATTTCCTTCTCAGAAAACAAGCTTGACACAGAAAAAAAAAAAAATCAATGGTTTACAATGTGGGGGTGGGGGTGGGGACAGGTATTTTTAAATTGAATGCTAATTTTTCTTTTGCACATCTTTGAAATAATTAGTGACATAAAACACACATCGGAAATTTTTTTAAAATCGGTAGCTCAAAGGAAGAGTTTTATAAAATTGTATTTCAAAAAGTCCACAGACCAACACAAGTATTTCAAAGAAAACCTTCGACATCCATGCTCAGCTTTTCCTTTTCCATTAACTTTCTGAAGACTCCGCCTATCTACAATTGAAACAGTTTGCACTCTGAGAAAATGCGAATGTGTCATTATCATCTTATCGACGTCAGCAATCGGCCTCCTGATACACAACTACTATCTCCAACACGAAATAACTTCCTATTCCCTGTAATCCTCCACATAGTTTGTAGTGTGAAGATTAAAGCTTAGCCAATTAGCCACCCACTACAGCTGAGTTAATCGCATAATCTTTGAGATGGTCGCAGAGCACTGGGGTATGCAATGATTTCCCCCCACACACCCCGCCTTTACAGAGCAAGATTTAACTAATTGTGAGACTTAGCCCGGCTCTCCAATATAAAGGGCCACAGGGGCTTTTAAACTGGAGCTGTGCCGCGCTTTCTAAGTTGGGGCTTAGCTTCTTCTCAGAGACACTGTGGCATGGAGATACTTCTCTAACAAGTTCCCAAATACCCTAAATTAGTCAGCCATTGATTCTTTAGGCCAAGGCCTGCTGCTTGAGGATAATGCCCAGTAATCCGTAAGGTAACACTAAGATCCCTTCACGTGACAGCTGCGCATGCAGTTACGCCCAGTGCCTCACTAAGGTTTGTTTAATGGAAACGCTGATCCAGACTCAAGTGTGACAACATTCTCCTGTCCTTAACAAGGGACAGAAGGGGACAGGGGAAGATGGAGGAAGTAGAAAGACTCCAGGAAACAAGGGATTGGGGGAAGAGAGGACTGCTGTCCAAAGCAAGCAGAAATGGGGGGGGAACAGACAGAGGGGGCTCTAGAAAGAGGCAGTGGTGGGCCAGGTCCCAACTGAGTCCTGGTAGGGCACACTGATCTTGGGGTGTCAGCTACTGGGGGCCGGGAAATGACGGGATCAAGCTAGCTAGCTGTTGTTCTCCGTACGTATGTGGTGGTGTAGTCTGGCATCGGTGACACATGGAGCCCTGGAGAGCTTGTCTGTAACACTGGAACCTGTCGAGCCTGCGGGTGGCCATCTAGGGGAAAGACCCGTGCCCCGACCCCAAAGCGACAAAGCAACCCCAGGGATCTCCCCGACATCAAGAAATAAGAGAAGCCGATCAAAACACTGGGGGGTCGGCCCTGGGCTCGGACCTCACAGGGAAGAGGGCCAGGGAGATCTCAGTGAGTTCCCAGAGACGCTGAAGCAGCACAGAGCGGGCAGGTGGTTTCTCCAGCAAAGGAACAGGCTCCTGGCAATGAAGGCATAGACAGTGCCCCCCGAGTGGTGGACTGGGCCAGACCATGTCTTCAACCCTCAGAAGGCAGAACCCACTTAGGGATGAGAAACTTGGGGTGCGGTGAGGGAGCGCCTCAAGGGTGGAGACTGGCAGGAAAGAAGGCAAAAATGAACACTCCAACAAAGACCGGCAAATTGGGCCTCAACTCTGAAATCATGTGTTTTTCCTGGACCATTGATTCGCTCGCCCAATCACATGTAACGCTTTTCACCTCCAGTAAGTGCATGCCGGCACTCTCCCCGCTGGCTCCTGGATCGCTGCAACCCACACAGCCCTGAGTAGGTTCCCCAGGGACTACTCCATGGTCTGTATTTAGCACACATTTCACTTGTGATGAGACTCCCCTGAGGTGTCAATGGGACTGGTACTTTGGAGACACAGACAACTCTAGTCCTGGCAAGGATTCATCAATGGGAAGCGAGTGTAGAATTCACCCTCCAGGCCACACTCCGTCCTCTACTCACACAGTGATTTTCCTTCTTCCTGGGGGACCCACACCTCAACGCCACCTTGCCCCCTTACTCTGGGCCACATTCCATGCCAACTGGACCCATCATGTCCAATGCACCTTCTCCACAGCCTGCCTCTGGAGACATTTCTCCTTCAACACACCCACACAGTTCTCAAACAACACAACACGTATCTGTTGCCCTCCGATTCCTCTTACAGCACGTCAGGAGGTCTGGCTGGTTACCTAGGTCACGTCAATCCTGGGGATCCCGATGACCTTGACATCACAGTTTCTCCTCCACGCATCTCATGGCGCCCCCAAACAATCACCAAGGGAACAGTGGCAGCTTCGGGCCTACCCTGTCAATCAACCTTGATTGCAGAGAGGGGAGGCGGCAGCCCTAGTGGCAGGCAGGACCTGGGAGGGCCCCAGGAGGCCTCCATCTGGAAAACTGCTTTTGCCGTTAACCTGCCACTTATTATCTCCCCTCAACCAGGCCCCAATTTCCCCAAGGACTGAACAATTTTGGTTTGAAACCTAGGGCCCAAGATGGCCTCAGTTATTAAAAAAAAAATACCTCCAGCAGGCAACTCCCTGCCAGCCACTGGTGCCACAGCTAGAATCAATCTGAGACCCGTTTTCTAAGACGACGAACACACTTTGCAAGCCAGGCCCCAGGAAAAGACGACACAGAAAAACAAGATGTGGGAGAGGGGAACAGGCTGGCTCCCACCCAGGTGCTGCCGATGTAGACTAAGCTAATTATCAAGAACTCCTGAGCCAAAGGCCCAGATGAACTTGGCGTAACACCTAGGACCTGGCCACCCAACACAGACATGGGCTGTTAAGTGTCAGGCCCAGTACCTGTCAGCTAGAACAACCTTGAGTGTCTGCCCCAGGCCTGCCTGCCACCGGGACCTCACTTCAGACCCTAATCACACACACAGTCCAGATATTTGCTTTTCTCTCTCTCTTTCCTCCAGTAAAAACCTCTGGGTGACTCCGATGCCAAGTCCCTCCGTGAAGAACCCGTTCTATGCATCAGAACTCCTCAATGTATAGCGTGCGTTCTTGTGCAGCTGAAGAACTCGCAGAAACTCCCAATTCCTAACAGGCTCCCATGAGATGAATGCTGAGACATCTCAGCTGCAGGTGGTGCTTGGCATAGCAGAGACCCAAGAAGGGCACTTCGAGAAATGCATGGAAAAGCAGTAAAAGGCTAATTGATTACATAGTCAAAAAATATTTTCTTAAATCTAGGCATATAAGGGGGTCTGTAAAAACTTGGGAAGAAAATGTATTATCGTGAAAATATGCCCAGCCTTCACATTTTTTTCATACTGAAATAAAGTTATCTTTGACCCCCATTTTCCATGAACTTTTTGAAATGCTCTCAAAGATTATCGCAAGGGATAACAAGGATGATTTAAAATTAAAAACAGGAGGGTCCAAGCCTTACTCGGCACAGTAACCTAGCGGCTAAAGTCCTCGCCTTGAACGTGCCAGGATCCCATATGGTTGCTGCTTCTAATCCCGGTGGCCCCACTTCCCATCCAGCTCCCTGCCTGAGGCCTGGGAAAGCAGCTGAGGATGGCCCAAAGCCTTGGGACCCTACCACCCACATGGGAGACCTGGAAGAAGCTTCTGGCTCCTGGCTTCAGATCAGCTCAGCTCTGGCCGTTGTGGTCACTTGGGGAGTGAGTCAGCGGACGGATTTCCCTCTCTGTGTATCTGAATTTCCATTAAGTTTAGCCACTGCTTGGGTTGCCCATATCCCTTAAGAGAGCAACTGGTTCAAGTCCTGGCAACTCAGCCTCCTGTTCATGTAGACCCCGGGAAGCAGGAAATGACGCGAGTACTTTGGGCCCCTGTTACTTGTGTGGGAGACCTGAATGGAGTTTCCAGGCTCCTGGCTTTGGTTTGGCCAGGCCCTGGCCACTGCAAGCCTGTAGGGAACGAACTTATACATGGAAGATAGATTCTCTTGCTCTGCTTTTCAGGTAGGTAAAGCTGAACTTGAAAACACAACAAAAGCTGCAAACACCTAATTCCTAAGATAACCCTTCTTACAATTGTTAAACGACACCATGGAGACCAATAAGCAGCCTGGTGGTGACCCACCATCTCTCAGCAACCAAATGACCGCGTGCCATGGCCCCCATCCTCCACTGCCCGGGAGAACGAGTGAAGTGCTTCCCTGCTTCAGACCACACTCACACCTCCCCTTGACGTCCATTGCCCCCTAACTAAGCTCTTACTCACATACCGACTCAGTGTGAAGACAGGCGTTCCTCACCCCCAAATCCCTTGCTTACCTGGCTCCATTTCAACCACCTGCTTCATTATCCTCCTCCACTCAACTTCACCCCAGACCAGGCACTGAAAGCTGCCAATGCTTGGCATGACTGCAGTTAATGGGGCCACCGTGGGTGTCCTTCTGCCACTTACAAACCCTGCCCAGAGTGTGGCCGGGAGAGTACCGCCACTCTGACTCCTCGGTTTCATTTCTGCCCCACAACAGCATCACATTCTGCCTGGCCTCCTGGAGTTCCTAACTGCAACCCTGCTGGAACCAACAGGTGTTGGGGGAGGAAACTACTTCCTCCTCCAGGGCTCATCCTAGGGACAGGGTTTGCAATCATGGCTGCATGGCAGAATCACCTGGAAGCCCCCTTCTTCCCCTCCCCAGCTCCCCTATGTCCCCTCTAATTTAACAGTCTGGAGTGTGGTAATGCGTGGCTCGGGGCACACGTAGCTGCTCTTGGGACTACTCAATTCCTAACTAGAAACTACTGCGGGGAGAAGCTGCCTCCCGCCAGGAAAGGCAAAACAGCCCTAGTGGAGGAGAGGAGAGGCCAGCTTCCACTTAGAACTCATTTCATTCCATCGTGGTTCCTACTGGGAAGCCAAGGAACACGTGGAAGGGGGATGGAGGCTAATTCTACTAAAGATGTCACAGTTTACGGGTTCTCAGCCCCAGCCTTGGAAAAACCGGGGCGGCCACAGAGCTGACTTGAGAGCAGCTGTGGGCTTTCTGACGGTGCACCGCCCGCTGGCCAAGGACCCGGGGAGGAGTATCCAGCTCCTCACTTCACCTCCGTAGACCGCAGCCTACAGTCTTCTTAGCACACGTTTGTAAGACATGCCTTTTTTTTTTTTAGGTCACTCATTTTTCCCTCCATATATATAGTGACTGCAGGCTAGCAAAGCAAAACATACAACTAAACCAAGAATTTTCCTGATTTCATTATTATTCTGAGTATGTCCCCCTCCCCGCCGCCCCAGTTCCTACAAGGTGAGATTCCACTTTCCAGGTCCAGGTTTACTAACTCTTTAAAAAAAAAAAAATGAAATAGAATGGACCCTCAAAGGCTACACGTGAGCTGAATGCATATCCCTAAGGAACTTAAAGCCATTCAAGAAACAGCTGTGATGCCCGCCCATCTACCTCGACCCACCCAGCAGCCCAAACCGGCAAAGGAAAGCACCGTACCTGATCAGGTCAGGCTCCGCGCCCTCATTCTTGAAGGATGCCAGGAGCAATCTCTCACGCGTCACGAGGTCATCCAGCAGGTTCTGTCTCCGATCCCCCTCCAGCTGTGTTCTGCAGGCAGTGTGTTAAGGTCCAGTGGTGGGTCCATGGCCTTGCTCTCCCTGTTAGCACCTCAGAGTGCTTCCGGTTTCCCACCAGCTCTAACCACCGCTACTCTGAGGAGACCTGACCCACCCATGTCCTGCAGCTGTGCCCTTCGGCATCAGAGGTCAAGGACCTAGACAGTGAGTACCACCGCAGAGGGACTTACAAGCGGGGACCTAGCAGTGCACAAGGCTCCCAGTGGCCAATACCTAAGGGCCTCTCCCAGTCTAAGAGGGGTCACCTGGGCTCTGTGGGTTCTTGGTTGTTGAGTTACAGTTACCCTATGATTTTGTTTCTGAAGAGGAGAGGCTGTTGTCTGTGGTGATCTCTTTTTCTCCATGCTAACCCCTAGTCATACACCTGGAACAAGGTTTATAAATGTTCCTATTCCTAATTCATATATATTTTTCTAATGTTCCTGATCTTTTTCACAGTTTTTTTTTAAAGAAAGATCTACTTATCTATCTGAAAGGCAGAGTTAGAGGGGAGAGAGATCTTCCATCCTCTGGCCCACACCTCAATTGACTGCAACAATCAACTGGGCTGGTCCAGAGCCAGAAGCCAGGAGCAGGCAGGGATTCAAGGACTTGGGCCATCCTCTGCTGCTTTCCCAGGTCATAAGCATGGAGCTGGATCGAAAGTGGAGCAGCTGGGATACGAACCGGCACCTACATGGGATGCCTGTGCTGCAGACAGCGAGTGGCCTCCCCTACAGTATCCACGTGTCTTCTAAGGCAAAATCACAAAGAAATAACTGCATTTCAGTGCATAATTCTAACGAGGGCTCTAAGCTAGGAGTTCAAAAAGCAAGATGTTAGTCAACTATTCTATCTATTGTCTGTGACCTAGAGACGGTTATTTCACCTTTATTGAACTGCAGCACCGGATGAACACACCTTTTCCAAGACAATCTTACCTTCTTGGTGAATGTTCAAAAATAATATCAAGACCAAGTCTAAAGTTTTATATACTAGTCTTCCTGAAACCATACACACGTGTGTGTATGAGAGAGAGAGAGAGAGAGAAAAGGAGAAATCTGCCATAAAGTGCATGAGTTTTGGAGGAAGCTAACAACACAACTTTTAAAAAAAGGATCTGAGAGAAGACATAAAACATAAACACAGGAATAAGCCAGCCCTACTCAGTTTTATCTGCTTTTTGCCTTCTTACTAAACTGCCTTTGTTTATGACAGCTCAAAAGCTGGTGAGTCGAAACAGTCCTGGGCACAAGCAACTAGAGCTGGTCACAAGAACCAACACACGAATGAGACTTCTACCTGGGGCTTACACAGCCTTTCAAAGGTTTACAAGTACTGTAGCTAGACCCAAAGCAAGGAGACCCAGCAAATCTGACCAAGTGGGAGAATCGGGCAGTAGCATCCCCACTGCCCAGAAAATCTGTATTTTGGTAGATGATTTTGCACTGGAAAAAAAAAAAAAAACTCACTGACGTGGCAGGGAGGTTGTGGCCTAGAGGGTTAAGCCAATGGCAGCATCTCCTATGGGTGCCAGCTGGAGTCCTGGTTGCTCCACCTCCAACCCAGCTCCCTCTTGATGTGCCTGGGAAAGCAATGGAGGATGGGCCAAGTGCTTAGGCCCCTGTTACCCAGGTGGGAGACTGGGCTGGAGTTCCTGCAGCCAAGCCCACTCCGGGCTGTTGTAGCCATTTGAGGGGTGGACCAGTAAATGGAACATCTCTCTCGTTCTCCCTCTGTAACTCTGCCTTTCAAGTAAAGAAGCCAATCTTTAAAAAAAGAAAAACGATCAATTTCCACAAACCAAGGAGGCTCTGGGCAATGTTTGTGGCTTTAGATACCCCAAAAATGAATTCTCCCTGCATTCCAAAAAGTCATACTTTCCTGAGTCCAATCACTACCATGATTCTCCCGTCTCCTGCTGGACTGACAGTCAACCTGAGCATCCCATCCTGGAAACTGTGAAGTGCAAGTGTAACTGAGAAACTGTGAGCTTAAGCACTTCCTCCACAGTGATACAATGGTCAAATATTGGCCCTTTTTACCAATGCATATCAAGAATATCCATGTTTTAAAAAATATTAACAGTGGGTTATCAATAAAGCAGAAGGTTTTCTTCTTCTACCTAAAAGAAACTATACCCAAATTAAATAATAACAATAGTAATACAGGGGTCAGCACCATAGCAGTGAAGCCTCCTTCTGCAGTGCCAGCATCTACAACGGACTCCAGCTCATTGTCTCTGGGCTGCTCCACTTCCTATTCAGTTCCTGGCTAATGTGCCAGGAAAAGCAGCAGAGGATGGTCCAAGGACTTTGGACCCTGCACTCACGTGAGACACCTGGAAGAGCTGTCTGATTCCCGGCTCCTGACCCACCCAGTACTGACTCTTGCAACCATTTGGGGAGTGAACTAGTGGAGGGATGATCTCTCTCCTTGCTGTATAACTTTCCCTTTTAAATAAAAACAAATCATTTACCAAAAATAACAGAAGTTGTGATAAGAATTACACAGCCTGGGGCCAGCACTGAGGCACAATGGGTTACACCGACCCTGTCATGATGGCATTCCAATCTGAAAACTGGTTCGAGTCTTGAGTCCCAGCTGCTCCACTTTCAACCCAGCTTCCTGCTAACGTGCCTGGGGAAGCAGCAGAAGGTGGCCCCTGCACTCACAGCAGAGACCCCAAGGGAGTTCCAGGCTTTGGATGGCCCAGCTTTGGTCACTGTCTCTCCTCCTTTCTCTGTAACTCTGCCTTTCAAATAAAAATAAAATAAACCTTTCTTAGAAATGAACAGGGAAGCTGTTTGCGGACTGATGACGATGCTAATTAACGCTGCTAGATGCTTAACTAAGGTGTTAGAGCAAAAGGGAAGGGGTGGGAAGCAGAAGCAACAAGCAGGGTTCAAATCCTAACTCTGCTCCCGACTCCAGTGCCTGCTAACGCACGCAGGCTGCTAGGCAGCAGGTGAGAGCTCAACTACTAGCATCCCTGCCACCCCCCAAGGGAGACCCAGATTGAACTTTCAGCTCTCAGCTTCAGCCCAGTACAGCCTTAACTGTTGCTGTGGCATTTGCAGAAAGTTAACTAGGAGTGTGTCTATGTTCCTCTCAGATACATAAATACATACATAAATTTTAAACGTAGAGAGATAATATTGAGGGAACCCCAAAACGCTCATGGAAAATGCTTATTAGGAAAAAAAACTGCACGGATTTCAGAATTTTTTTTTGTACCAAAATAACTTTTAATTTTGTTTTCCTACAAACTTTTGAAAATTTTTAGTTAAAGTAATTTTGACATATATACCCATGTCATGCTTAGGAAAGCCTGGGGTGATGGGTATCAGCCATCAACACCATCAAGCAGGAAGAATGCGATGGGACATTGGAGATGAGGGAGAGACGAGGAGCCACTGGGGGAAGGGGGTTAATAAAAGATACACAGAGGTAGAAAGGTTTGTGTTTTTTATTATTACAATAGGGGTAAAAATCTAAAACCCATCAGACACTAGTCACAGATTTTAATGTTAAGAACAAACTGATAGCGATGACTCAATTGGCTGATCCTCACTTTGCAAGCGCCGGGATCCCATATGGGCACCAGTTCGAGTCCCGGCTGCTCCACTTCCCATTCAGCTCCGTGCTTGTGGCCTGGGAAAGCAGCACAGGATGGCCCAGGTGCTTGGGCCCCTGCATCCACATGGGAGACCTGAAGAAGCTCCTGGCTCCTGGCTTTGGATCAACTCAGCTCTGGCCATGGCAGCTATTTAGGGAGCGAACCAGCAGATGGAAGATTTTTCTCTCTGTAAATTTGCCTTTCCAATAAAAATATAAATAAATCTTTAAAAAAAAAAGAACAAGTGGCAATTAAGGAATGTCAATTTTAAAAGTGGTACTACTTGATTACGATGTGTAGGTGTGCTATTTGGACAAAGAGGCTGTGTCTGACTCCTGGCTCTGCTCGCCAACAAGGCAAGGCCCAGCTATCCTGCCCGGCTCGGAAATGGCCCTCCTGGGCTGGAGCCTGGTCCTTCTCATGTGGGCAGGCCTTCTCCCCTGGTACCACACTGGCCTTGCCCACCAGTCACTCAGGTACTTCTCACCCTAAGGCCTGCAGTCATGGTTCATTTAACTTTCCACTTCTTAGAATCTGGTTAGAAATAAAACTGGAACAAGGTGAGAACAAACCTCATCTGAAAATCCAAAATAATTCAAATCCTAAGCCTCCTGAACTACAATGTGATTCTGCAGGTGGGAAACCCAGTATTATGAAAACTGTTTTGTGCACAAATACATTTAAAACATTGCCTCAAATTCCCACCAGGCTATGTGTATACAGTACATGTGGAACATGAATGAATTTCACATGTTGGACCTGAGCCCCTACCCCAAGATATTTCGTTACCTATATGAAAATATCTCAAAATTTAAAAAACCAAACAAACAAAAAAACAAGCATTTGTGGGCCTAAGCATTTCATATAGGGATACGCAACATGCTACATGAATTCAAAACATTCCATAAAACTAACCAATTAGGAATATCCTATTATTTGGGCTTATATTTGATTAAAAAAAATCTCTTGGGAGAGCAGCATGTAAGGAGATGGGAAGAGGGAATGGAAATAGAGAACAAACAGGTTAAGGGACCATCGACAAAGCACGAAGTGACCCCTTTGTCATGTGCATTCTATGTGTGTATGAACTGGGAGCTGGGTGGAATGCACGAGTGGGGACATGGTGTGACTGTGGCTAAAGCGGACCAGTAGGACACAGGGGCAGTGGTTGGGGCCAGTGACCTCCTCTGGCACCAACTTGAATGATGGGGGGGGTGTCCCAAGGCCAGACAAGGAAGAAGCGACTGGCGCTGATGAGGTTGCTGGAGGCACAGGGCACTCTGGCCCCTCTCTGGCATTTTCTCTTGGTTTGAGAGAAGGCTGACATTCAGGAAAGTCTTAATTTGTGAATGGACTGCTCTGCAGTAGGAGGGCGTGTGCAAATAATGACTTTTCCAGGCTATGACAGAGCAACTGTTAGGATGCAGTGTGTGGCTCCACGGCCAGAAAACTCATGGGCACAACATCTTAAGCCAACAGACCCCACCAAATATTTGTTAGAGACCAGGCTGGGTTGTTTTTTCTTTTAAGATTTTTTTTTTTTAATTCAAATGGGGCAGAGTGACAGAGAGAGGGTGGGTGAGAGAGAGCGCGAGCGGGAGATTCGTCTTCCATACACTGGTTCACTTGCCAAATGGCTGCAACAGCGGTGACTGAGCAAGGCTGAAGCCAGGAGGCAGGAGCCCCATCCAGGTATCCGATGTGGGTGGCAGGAGGTCCAAGTACTTGGTCTGCTCTTTTCCCAGGCCCCACTAGCAGAGTGCGGGACAGGAAGTGGAGGAGCCATGGCTTGGACCTTGCCAGTCCGCGGGATCAAGCCTTCACCTTGCTCAAAGTAGGCGCTGGCCCCATCTTACAAGTACCAGTTCTGGATCACCCTTTTCTGTGAAGGTAAACTCCATGAAGGAAGGGTGGCTGTCCGTGCGTTCTCCACGGCAGCTGTCATCTTTACACTGATGGCGAAACACCAGCCGGCAGCCGAGCCCCAGGCGGAAGCATCCTCTCTGCCCAGAATCTTACCCTCGCTGCAATTCTGCAAGCAAGCCAGCTAGATTTACTGACATCTGTTTTACACATGAGCCAGAGGTGGGGGGGGCATGAAGAGGTGAGTAGCCTGACCAGAGGGACACAGCTAACAAGTAGTGATAACTACCCTGACAGCCGTGAGGTGATTGCAAAGTATTTTCTTGACCTTTCCCAACAACCTTGTGAAGTGTAACTGTTCATCTCCTAGAGACAACAGAACTACTACAGTCCAGAAAGGCGGAACTGCCGTCCGACTGTGAGCCAGTGGTACAGCCGTTTTATGCTCTGAGCTCTGGCTGCTTCCAACAACAATGTTCCTTCTACCGTACTCCTGGAACTTGAGATGCCGCCAACCACTGGGGTCTACAGACAGGGCGGGGGGAAGGCTAATACAGCCTTCATGATACCTGCTAGGTACAGATGCTCAAACAACAGGCAAAACTGCCATCTATGTCTCATAGCAGGAGGGAACAGACCTTAGCACCGCCACACACCAAAAAAAAAAAAAAAAAAAAAACCTAGAGAGAACCGCAGAACAAATTAGACACGAGAAGATTCTTGCATAGATCCTGTCAACATAGCAAATTTGTCAATGTGGCAAAAAAGCTTTGGGCCTGGCACGATGGCCTAACGGCTAAAAAGTCCTCACTTTGCACACTCCAGGATCCCATATGGGTGCCGGTTCTAATCCAGGCAACCCTGCTTCCCATCCAGCTCCTTGCTTGTGGCCTGGGAAAGCAGTTCAGGATGGTCCAAAGCCTTGGGACCCTGCACCTGTGGGAGACCTGGAAGAAGCTCCTGGCTTCAGACTGGCTCAGCTCCAGTTGTTGCAATTGCTTGGTTAGTGAATCATCAGATGGAAGATCTTCCTCTCTATCTCTCCTCCTCTCTGCCTTTCCAATAAAAATAAATAAATCTTTCTAAAAATGCTTTCTAAAAAACTGTTAAATTTTAAAACTAGAAAAATAAACTTGGGGCCAGCATGGTAGTTCAACAGGCTAATCCTCTGCCTGCCAGAGCCAGCAGCCTATATGGCTGACCCACTTCCAATCCAGCTCCCTGTTTGTGGAATGAAAAAGCAACGGAGGATGGCTCAGGTCCCTGGGCCCCTGAAGCTATGTAGGAGACCTGGAGGAGGCTCCTGACTCCTGGCTGCAGATTGGCTCAGCTCCGCACACTGCAGCCATTTGGGAAGTGTACCAGCAGAAAGGAGAGAGCTCAATGCCACCCTTTCTCTGGCTCTCCACTCTGTAAAATCTGCCTTTCAAATAAAAGTAAATAAATCTTTTTTTTTTTTAAGTAAACTTAGAGACACAAAGACAATTCCTACCGACAGAATCACTCTCTGATTTTTGTCACGTCAGCAGGCAGCGTTGAACACCTTGTCCTGGACAGGTACAGCACTGGGGAACCACTTCCCCTCCTCTGGAGCCCAGGGGGCGCCTCTGGAATGGCCTCAGTTGGCCTCTCCGCAGCTGCAGGCATTTGGCCTCATGGTGACCACGATGCATCATCTAACTACCCACTCCACCCGAAGCAACAGAGTGAGAAAAGTTATCTAGAATTGTTTCCCCCCCCCAAAAAAAATCACTGGCATATGCCTTCCTTCTAGAAATCCTGAACCCCATGGTAAAAGATATTTATTTTGAATCTCTTTAAAGAAGAGAACGGGCTACCTTTGAAAGCCAACAGAAGGACCCTGAGGTTTGCAGAAAGCCCATTACAAGCATATTTTTAGTGCTACACTCACTACAGCCCAGTCCCGCCCTCCAGCGCACTGCCAGGGGCCAGTGTAGTGGAGTTAGGTGGTGAAGTCAACCACCTGCCATGTCAGCATTCCCTAGGGGCACTGGTTCGAGTCCCAGCTGCTCCCCTTCTGATGAAATCCCTGCTAATGTGCCTGGGAAAGCGGCAGAGGATGATCCAAGTGCTTGGGCCTCTGCTGTCATGTGAGAGAAGCAGCTACCGGGTCCTGGTTTTGCCCTGGCCACTGAAATCATCTGGGGAGTAAACAAGTGGATAGAAGCTTTCTCTCTGTGTGTAATTCTGATTTGCAAATCAATCTTTCAAAAGAATAATAATAAAACGTGAGAACTTCAGGTGTTCTTCTGCAGCAGTGCTAAACCCTCTCTAGCTGCAGGACCTGCACGCATGCATTGCACAGGGACGGATTCCAAAGTGCAGTTTTTATTTTAACTTCACATTGATTCTTACCAGCGGAAAAATACTACAGGCTTTTGCAGGAAAGGGGCATAACAGCTTACACCTGAATGCCATGCGTTTAATTGTTTAGGAAGCCTTTTGCATGGGACTTATTTTTCTGCCAATGCCAGGATTCCTTGGAATGCAAAAAGGCCTAAATTTACAGAGAGAATGTACCAGAAGCTCTCAGCTACCTGGCACGTAGGGAAATGTGGTATTCAAATATTCACATTAGACAGAGCACCCGATGTTAATTATGACTCAGAAAAAAAGGATTAGGGCCTGGCGCCGTGGCCTAGCAGCTAAAGTCCTCACCTTGGATGCACCGGGATCGCATATGGGTGCCAGTTCTAATCCCAGCAGCCCCACTTTCCATCCAGCTCCCTGCCTGTGGCCTGGGAAAGCAGTCGAGGACGGCCCAAAGCCTTGGGACCCTGCACTCATGTGAGAGACCCTGAGAAGGCTCCTGGCTCTTGGCTTCGAATCGGCTTGCCTCTGGCCGTTGCGGCCATGTGGGGAGTGAATCAGCGGATGGAAGATCTTTCTCTCTGTATCTCCTTCTCTGTAAATCTGCTTTTCAAAAAAAAAAAAAAAAAAAGGTGGGGCATAGAAGGTAAAGCCACAAAACCAGCAGTCCTGGCATCCTACACAGGTGTCAGTTCGAGTCCTAGCTGCTCCGCTTCTGATCCAACTCCCTGCTAATGTGCTAGGAAAACAGTGGACGGTACCCCAAGTGCTTGGGCCCCTATTCCCATGTGAGGGACCCAGAAGAAGCGCCTAGCTCCTGGCTCCTGGCTCTGGATCAGCTCAGCTCTGGCCACTGCAGCCACCTTTGGGGAATGAACCAGTGGACGGAAGATCTGTATTTCTGTCTCTCCCTCTCTCTTTATGACTGCCTTTCACATAAAAAAAAAAAAAATTTAATGTAGCAGTTGTGGTAAGAGGTTGACATGATGGCACATCTTGCTTCAAGCAAGTCCCAATCCACAACCCCAAAACCCCCAAACTGGGGCAGCAGCTTTGTCACTGGAATATCAAAAAAGCAAAAAGTGTCATCTCAGTTACCTATACAAACAGAAAAAAGACAGACACACGGGGCTCTGGTGCAGTGGGACTTGAAAACATTCACGTAAGGGTGGAATTAAAGGGTAAGTTTATTTTGGTGCAAAAATATTTCAAAATCCAATACAGCTTTTCAAAATAGATATTTTCCATAAAACTTCTTCAACATTTCTTTTCTTTTGTTGTTTATTTATTTGAAACGAAGGCAGAGCAACAAAGAGAGAGAGACAGAGAGAACAGATCTACTGGCTCACCTCCCAAAGACCCACACCAAGCAAGGCTGGGCCAGGCTGAGGCCAGGAGCCAGGAGCTCCCAGTCAGGTCGGGTCTCCCACAGGGTCCATCTCCGCCCAACGTTTGTGTCATCATCACCATCAGTGTACCGCAGTGATCGCAGGAGGCTGGCACTGGGAGTGGAGCCAGGGTCTCTGATACAGGGCCCAAGGCAGCCCAGGCAGTGCCCCCATCACTGTACCCAACGCCTACCCCTCAGGGAACCTTCCCAGTACTCTTTGTCATGCACAGATTTCAAAAAGCTCTGCACAGAAGTAAACTCTTCCAATTCCATTTTCCGTGCGCTTTTCCAAGTCCCCCTGCCCACCCCCCCCCCCCCCCCCCCGTAAGGGCTGCCCCCCACGGAGAAACGGATTCCTGACCACTCCAGAGACTGCAGAGAGAGCCCGGGTGAGCAGGGGCACTTGTCCTGCTGGGGTCTCCCCTGGCCACTCCCCCCCCCCCAGGGCCCTCTGGAAAGGGCTCTGCCCTGGGCAGGCCCCACCCGACCACCTTTGATCCTTTTGGCCAAGTTCTTGCTTTTTGCCAGCGAATTCGCTGTTCAAACACGTGACAGAACACTTAAAATAGAAGTGAAGATTATAGGCAATATTTTGGAAACCCAGTTTTCCTCAAGCTGTGGAAAAATTTGGGTGGCCCAGATCCCTTCCTTTCTTAAAATAAGATTGCACCTCCTCCCACTCTGGGCAAAGAGGTGGAAATGTTTACATGGATACATCTGGTGTGTTGACACGGCTCTTAGCAGTAAGTCCTTCAAGAGGGCGATCTTTTCCTTCAGGTTCTGCAACAAGGCTCGGATTGTCACAGTCAGCTGCAAAGAGAAAAAACACACATCCTAAGGACAGCAGTCAGGCGGGGGAGGCTCCACGGGGTTCCAGCAGGTCGGTGCTGCTGCACAGATGGACACCCCATCATGGCAGGGCAGGAGGAGATGTCTCCCCTGGACTCCACGGGTGGGGTGGGGGTCTCCCCAGCCCCTCTGGTACGGACTCCCAACCTGACACTGTAACCTCCCTCTGCAAGCTCGGCATTAACACCTGAACATTAACGGAGACTGGAAACTGGGGGTTTGCCGTCAGCAGTTGAATTCTGTCCCTGTTGCTTCTACTTCTGGGTCCTGTTTATCTACCTTGGAGCCTGGTGGGAAATGATGTGTACAGTCTTCACTCTGCAGCATAAACTCCAGAGTAACCCCACCTCCCTTTCCGTCGCCCCAACCATATTCTGAATGACAAGCTGTCAGTCGGGTCCCACCACCCTCCTTAGGGGTCCCACACTGCCTGCTGGATTTGCAAGCCCACCTGAACTCATTTATACTGCTGTATTCTTTTTACAAAAGGAGTGTTCACCACATGGGAGCCTTCTTCCAGCACCCTGTGAGTTCCCTCCACTTGTTCTAAAACTCTGGAGGACATTTCCACTGGTGACGTGAGGGTGGGACTTTCGAGAAGAGTGTGGCACAGGGGTGGGGAAAGGGGCACCCGTGGGAATGTGCCAATGTGGAAAATAAAACTGGATGACGACACGCTCAGCCATGGATGGAATCAAGGGGTCAGCTGAAAGAGACAAGACCACGCTACCTGTTCAGAACTGTGACTAGGAGACTCAGGTGGAACAGGTCCCCTTGGTCACTCTCAAGGGGAAGAACTGTGCCTCAGGCGCTGGACAAGGCCGACACATCAAGCTATCCGCCTGGATACCAGCCACTCAGCAAAAAGCCCAACCTTCATCTGACACCTGGAGCACCTGTACTTTGTGAGGAAGATGCCAAAGAAAGTGGCTGTTTCTCCCCTCATTCAAAAAGAATGAAAAATGCACCCTAAACGACAGGCATCTGGACGCCGGCACCCCATGTTGGAACGCTTGGCTCGGAGTTCCAACTGCTCTGCTTCCTGTCCAGCTTCCAGCTACGATCCAGGAAGAGAGCAGGGAGGTAACTTGTGTTTCCGAGTTCCCAGTGACCCCTCTGTAGCATTTCCCCACAAACACTGGCGACTCCTCCCCGGCTCCCTATGATCTGAGAGTAAAGCAGGCCCGACGCCCCGGAGGGAGGAGGCCCGGTGCACACAGCTCCTTGGCCAGCCCCAATGCTGGGCTGTTCCTCCTCAGCGTGGCTGTGCTGTGCTGTGCTCCTCGAAGGCAGGTCAGCCGCTTCCGAGTCCTTCCGTTACCACCTTCAACCATCAGCCTTGGCTGATGTGCGCATTTGGGTAGTGAAATCTACTTCTCTTTCTTTTAAAGGTAATAAAAAATATTTTTAAAAAAAGATTGTATACACACACACACACACACACACCGGGCCTACAAGAGTTCATAAAATTAAACAGCAAAAACATTCAAAAGATGAGAGGGTAGGTGGCCATTAAAAATATGACTCAAATTTCCATTTGTTGCTACAGCAAGACAGACATCAAAACTGATTAAAACCAAAAAACCCTGAAAGTCATAAAATGGAATGTTGGCGGGGGTGTTGGGGTGGAGTGGGTTAAGCTGTGCTTTGAACACCCACATCCGATGTTGTAGCTCAGTTCTAGTTCTGGCCACTCCACTTCTAATCCAGGCACTCAGCAGATGACGGGTCAAGTTCCCGGGTCCCTGCCACCCACGGGGGAGACCCGGATGGAGCTCCGGGCTTCTGGTGTCCTCCAGGACCAGAGCTGACCACCGTGGGCATTTGGGGAGTGCACTGGTAGACACAGGAGATCTCCCTTTCTCTTCTTCTGTCTTTCAAATAACATTTAAATTGTTTAAAACAAGTCACTCATATGGAGGGGGAAAAAATATATATATATATATATATACACAAAATTAAATACATCTAAACGGCAAAGGCAGTTCTCTCTAATTGGCGGTACTCCTTGTTGTCTGATAAGCAAATAAGTATCTTATGAATGAGGACAAAAGTTGCAATGCCATGGTTAAACAGAGGTTTTGGAGAGCACAAACATAAAATTGGAAGAAGCCCGATTTCTGTACTGAGATAACATGACCCTGGTAACGAGCGGTGACTTGTAACCAGGCAAAGGAGGCCACAGGCCAATTTCAATTAGGCTCATAAATGTGTAAGCCCTGTCAAGCAGACCAGCAAAGCGACACAGAATTACATGAAAGAACAGTACACCATCACCAACTAGTTCATTGGAGCAATTTATGCACAGTTCAAATGTTAGAAAAATCGAATAATAACAAGTTTACAGAACATATGGTTAAAAATACACTACACATACGCTTAATACAGTGTGGGAGAGATTTTTTTTTTTAATGAAAACAAAGGAGAAATATGAAAACAAAAAGCAGAGAATGGATTGTTGCTGGGCTTAACTGGACTACTGCTTTGCTTTAGTCTAATGTGTTCTAAACACCAGACAAATCAGACACAGCTCACAACTACAGAGCGGAGACACCGTGGTTACGGGCGGATTGATTACCTTCAACTGGGAGAAGCTAAGAAAAGCAACTGCAAGGAAGTTAGCAATTCAGTATAGCAATGGTTCATAAAATGAAAAAAAAAATCAATATACAGGTTACAGCAGGAGAGACTGTTTCTTGAAATTTCCGCTTATCACTGGAGAGGCAGAGATAAGAAGCAGTGCCCATTTGCTGGTGCACTCAACACAGGCCTGAGCTAAAGTCGGGAGCTCCCAGCTCACTCCAGGCCTTTCGGGTGGGGAACTCGGCTCCCAAGGGTGGCCTCGGGGTCCCAGCCAGACCTCGAAGATGGGGCCCCCCAGGCTGGGGTGCAAGCCTCTTAACATTCAACCAGGTTGCAGTCAGCAGCGGGAGACATCATCTGGGTCTCATCCCTAGGAACAGGAACCCAAGGACTTGAGCCGCGACCTGCTGCCACCCAGGGTGTGTGGGGGTGGGAAGCAGGAAGTGAGAGCAGACCCCGGGACTCCCACCCAGGCACCCTGATGCAGGACACAGGGGGCCCGGGCCGCATCCATAACCAGTAGTCAAACGCCTGCCCCTCAAGAAGTTTTTTTAACAGAGGGTTACAAAATTATTCTGAAAGAAATCAGTGAAGCAAACCAGGAAAAACTAATAATGGTGATTAATACCAGGGCCCTTAGACAATTAGACATGATGTCATTTTAAATGCTACAAGAATATGGAGCCAGTGCCATGGCAAAGCAAGCTAGGCCTCCGCCCGTGGTGCTGGCATCCCAAACAGGTGCCAGTTGCCGTCCCGGCTGCTCCACTTCCCATCCGGCTCCCTACTTGTGGCCTGGGAAAGCAGCAGAGGATGGCCCAAGCCCCAAGGCCCCTGCACCCACGTGGGAGACCTGGAAGAAGCTCCTGGCTCCTGCCTTCAGATCAGCTCGACTCCAACTGTCATGGCCATCTGGGCAGTGAACCAGCAGATGGAATACCTCTCTGTGTCTCTCCTTCTCTCTGCAACACTGCCTTCCAAATAAAAATAAAAATCAATCTTAAAAAAAAAGCCTACAAGAATATGACACTGTTACAAACAGCTTCAACAAGGCAACACACCGAAGGCCCACAAAGAATGCAACTGTCGACGGATGCTGTGGTGTAGCCAGCTGATCCTCCACCCCGCAGCACCAGCATCCTGAATGGTGCCGGTTCAAATCCTAGTTGTTCCACTTGCAATCCAGTTCTCCACTTATGGCCTGGGAAAGCAGCAGAGGATGGCTCCTGCACTGTGTGGAGACCCGGAAGAAGCTCCTGGCTCCTGGTTTCGGATCAGCTCGGCTCCAACTGTCGCAGCCATGTGGGTAGTGAACCAGCAGATGGAAGATTCTCTCTCTCTCTGTCTCTCCTTTTCTCTGTGTAACGCTGCCTTTCAAATAAAAATAAAATAAGTGCCTTTTTAATGGAATGCAGTTGCATTAAAATTCAGTGAGGGAAATGGGGAGCACTTGATTTTAAATATTTTATCTATTTATCTAAAATTACAGAGAGAGAGAGAGAGAAGAGATCTTCTGTCTCACTTCCCAGATGTCCACAACAGGCAGCACCAGGCCTGGCCAGAGCAAGGAGCTTCGGCCAGGTCTCCTGCAGGTTTGGCAGCGGCCAAGCACATGGGCCACCTCCTGCTGCTCTTCCCAGGCCGTTAGCAGAGAGCTGGATCAGACACAGAGCAGCCAGCACATAAACTGGCACCATATGGGATGCCAGCGTTGCAGGTGGCAGTTTGACCCAGGCCACAAGTTCAGCCCTAATGTGGAATATTTTATATATTTTATATTTGGGGTCGGGGAGGGGGGCAGGACAACAAATAACAGCAAAGAGGAAAGAAAAAAAATAAAATTAGACCATTACAGTAAATAATAAGGTTCAACTAGTCCAAAAACTTTTACACAAACCAGGATGAAAACAACGGAGGAAAGGCTTAAAGAAAACTTGGATAATTAGGTGCGATATTGAGAAGTTCTACAGGTAGGAAAGCCCCTCCTAAGTCTGACCAAGGGAGCACAGCAGATGAATGACTACAGATTAAAAATATCAAGATCTTCAAATCCCATGTGGAGGCAGGTACACGGCGGGGTGGGCTTCCGGCACGGCGGCTGAGATGGCTCTTGGAAGCCACATCCCGCAGAGGAGGGCCTGGGTTCAGGCCTCAGCTCCTAGTAACAGCAGGCACAGGTGACGGCTCTGGTGCTTGGGCCTCTGCCACTCACCGGGAGAGCTGTGCTGTGTTCAGGATGCCTGGCTTTGCCCTCGTCCAGCCCCTAGTCCAGCCGAAGGCATGTGGAAAATGAACCAGGAGGTGGCATCTCTCTCCGCCTTTCAAGTAACGTAAAAACTGCCTAGAAAGTACATGTCAAGATGTGCTACTTACAAGATCAAAAGCCAAATTAACGGGGAGGGGGGGCAATGTGCTAAGTAGAAACATACTAGAGTCAACGCATACAGAACAAGAATTCTGAAATTAAAATCCAGTAAGATAACCTGAAGGACATCCACAGGCAACTCACGCAGAAACAGAAATATCCAATCAATACATGAAAAGACATAAAGTGATAAAAGATGAGTATTAAGCTATTGAAACAACACAGAGGAAGCTATTTCAAGGAAAAGAATCAGAATTGGTGTAGAAATGTAATTCCAAAGTGTAGATTTTAAAATTTTCTGCAACCCACATGGTCTATAATTAAAGCTATTCTTTAAAAACAAATATATATATATATATATACACATACATATATATATATGTATATTTTGAAATACATAGTGACAGAGAGAAGCAGACAGAGAGAGAAAGCGTGCCCTTCCACCTGCTGGTTCACTCCACAGCGGCCGCACTGGAGGGGGCCGGGCGGAGCTCAAGGCAGGAGCCACGAGCTCCACCCTGGCCCCCCACATGGACACGGGGGAGGAGTGGCCAAGGCCCAAGTACTTGAGCCATCCGCTGCTGTCTGGCAAGCATCTCAGCAGGAAACTGAAGCAGATCCACATGGGATGCTGGCTTTGGCAGCGACAGCTTCATCCCCCATGCCGCAACGCTGGTCTCTCAGGTGAATGCATTCTAACCTGGGCAATAACTGAGTCACGATGAAAAGTCATTTATAATTGACCTAATGCTGCTTAAACGGATCAGCACCCCAAAGGTAGACAATGAAGCCATAGTATTCACTGTCACAGCAATAAATTCCCTTTACAGCCTAGAAATTGGAAAAGGAAAAAAAAATCCTAGCTATGACTAAACATATACAAAAGCAATTAAATATTCACAGTCAATTTCATTTAACAACCACCACCACAAAAAAAAAAAAAAAAACCTCCACAAAAATAAAGATAGGAGTAGGGGACAGAGTAGGGGCCGCACAGGAATAGAGGATGGATACGGGGTAGGGAGTGGAGGGGGTGCGGGATGGATAGTGGTAGGGGATAGAACAATGGTTGAGATGCTGCTGGGACACCTGCCCCCCACCCCCCGTATCAGAGAGCTGGGAAGTAGGTCTCTGTTCCCACTAACACACATCCTGAGAAGCAGCAGGTGGCGGCTCAAGCCGCTATTGGGTCCCTGTCACCCACATGGGAGACCTGGCAACATCCTGGCTACAGACTGACCCTGTCCCGACTATTGCAGGCACCTGGGGAGTAACAGCAGAGGAGGGCTCTGTCTACTGGCTCATCGGTCCGTCTCTCTGCTTCTCTACTTTTCACACACATAAATAAAAATAAATACACTGCGGTCTCATTTTGCATGGCCAAGAGTGTCACAGATTTAGAAGGCTGGCGGCGCCCTCTGCTGGCCACGTTGTGAAGCTGCAGAAGCTCACACGCTGAGGGCACAGGCTGAATCAGGCAACAGGTAATTTTTGAAGAAATCACATGTGCCGTGGTTCTGAAAACACAGCTTCAAAAGACACTTTCACCAAATTAAGAAAAAAAAAACAAGTTTTGTTTTCAAAAAGAACAAGGATATTCAGTCACAGCATTCGGGATCATGATAAAAAGATGGGAGACAGGTGGAAGACAATAAATCAGAAAACACCCTCGGACAGTGGTTTCTTCAAGGAGCAGCCAGGGAAGGGTGAGCCAGAAGTGAATGGAACGGCTCCCCGTGAGGAGCAGGTGGGACGGAGGCGTGGGCACGAGCGCGCAGTGTGCCCGGACACAGCTTCTGCGTTTCTGGACCATCTCAATGCTCTCACTGATTTTATGGTTAAATAAAAGAACCAATTCTGATAACCTTACTGCAGGAGAGTCCCCGTGTTCTTAGGTCGACACTAAACATTTTTAAAAAAATACCATCCAAACAGGCACAAATTTGGGATTTCCCTTAGTGTTTGCATTAGTACTTGTGTGGCCAATCTGAAAGCATTTTCTGTAATCTCTAAGGCAGACCCTATGACCAGAAAAAAAAATCTATGAATGTTTTTAGGAATTGGGGTTCTTGGGGAGCTGGCATTGTAACTCAGCAGGTTAAGCTTCCTCCTATGACACCAGCATCCTACATGGGCACCAGGTTGAGTTGTGGCTGTTCCACTTTCGAACCAACTCCCAGCTATAGTACTTGGGAAAGCAGCAGAGGATGGCCCAAGCTCTTGGGCTCCAGAACCCCATGTTGGGGGACCCAGAAAGAGCTCCAAGCTCTTGGCTTCAGCTGGGCTTGGCCCTGTTTGTTGCAGCTATTTGCAGAATGAACAGCAGATGGAAGATATCTCTCTCTCTCTCTGTAACTTTGCTTTCCAAATCAATAAATAAACATTGCTTTAAACAAAATAGAAATCAGGATTCTCCCTGCAGCAAAAAAAAAAAAAAAATACAAAGCTGGAGTAGGGAAAGTAAGGAAAACAAAACAAAACAAAACAAAACTGCGTGGTTAGGGTTGGACTAAACACCTCCGTCTGAACGAACTCAAGCCTTGGGGGGGGGGGCTCGGCTTAGCAGAGCCCTGCCGCGGCTTCCGTGCAGCCCACAGCTTAGGACAGCAGTCCCACTTTGATTTCTCTGTGAGAGTAAGACAGATCATTGTCCTTTTGACCAAGAGGAAAAGAAACAAAAAAAAAAGGAACTGAATGAGTAGAAGGCACAGTGTTTTGGCGTATGAAGTAATTGGAAGAAGTTTCCTGACCCTGATGCAGAAAATGGAGGCGACAGGTATGAACGAGAGAAGTCCAGTCCACACTGTTCACTGTCTCGGGGATGAGAATCTATAAAGTGACCCTATGTCGTTGCAACACACAGAGGCAAACAGCTCACACACACACACACACAGGCAAACAGGTCACACACACACAGAGGCAAACAGGACACATACACACACACAAACACAGAGGCAAACAGGACACACACACACACACAAACACGGAGGCAAACAGGACACACACACACAGAGGCAAACAGGTCACACACACACAGAGGCAAACAGAACACACACACACACAAACACAGAGGCAAACAGGACACACACACACACAAACACGGAGGCAAACAGGACACACACAAATGCACACACACACAGAGGCAAACAGGACACATACACACACACGGAGGCAAACAGGACACACACACACACATACACGGAGGCAAACAGGACACACACAGAGACAAACAGGACACACACACACAGAGGCAAACAGGACACACACACACAAACACAGAGGCAAACAGGACACACACACACACAGAGACAAACAGGACACACAAACACAGAGGCAAACAGGACACACACACACACACACAGCTTCCAACACAGCATGGTTTTCACAGTTCGACGCTCACTAACCCTCTCTATTATTAATTATTATTACCTTGGGTGACTTCTCGCCCCTTCTCTCATACTGGTTTCGCTCTTGGATTTTCTCCGCGATCTCCTGCGCAATCTGGCAGGTGGCGTCGTAAGCGGACAACCTGCATCGGGGTCAGAGGAGGGAGAAGGTTTAAGACTCTTAGGAAAGTCATCGGGTCATTCCAAGTCACAACTTGCAACAGCAAGCGAGGGCGGTAACAGTGACAGGCATCAAATGATCGCTCCCGTGTGCCCGACGCTCCTTGACTCTGTAACAGGTGACCAGCCTTACGGTTTCCTGGAATGGAACATATGATACAAAGTACGGAAAACTGCTACTCACCCTAACGTCCCCATTTTGGCTTGAGCAACGGTTTCAGACTCTGCCAACCCCCCAACCCCACCTAGCACTTGTATGGGGAGCAGGGGACTTGAAGAATGAGTGTTTGAAGGAAACAAAATGAATGTTCTGATGGCCAACAGCCAAGTGTCCACTCTGGGTCAGGCCTCAGGCTAAAGCTTTACACTGTAAACTTCACCATGACCCCACGCGGCATGATCCAGTCTTGTCCAGACAGCACAGAGTTTGGGAGAGACAGAGACAGATAGACAGAGAGAAACAGAGAGAGGCTAAATACAGAAAATCAGTCCTGGCCCCAGCACGACCACATTTCAACCTTTTCCCTCCATACTGTCCACCATGACAAGAGGGACTTCAGCATTGGTATTGCACATTAACCCACTGGACCACAAGAAGGGTGTCTCTTGTGAGTGCTGGCTGCTCAGCTTTCAATCCAGCACCCAGCGGCAGGTGGTTCACATGCTTGAGGCCCCGGACATCCACACGGGAGAGGCCTGGTTTTGGTCTGACCCAGCGCTGGCTGCCGCAGCTACCAATTGACTAAGCCAGTGTACGGGAGACCTCTCTCTCTCTGCGTCTCTCCCTATTTCTCTACAACTCTGTCTTTCAAATAAATAAATCATAGTAAAATGCTTAAATGCTTTTTTTTTTTTTTAAACAACAGGGCTTCCCAAACTTTGCTATACACTGGAATTTCAGAAGCATCTTTTTTTAAAGAAATACCAGTGCCTGGCTCACACCCCAAGCGCTCTGATAAAACACCTATGAAGTTCCATCTGGACGTGACGGGACAGCGGGAGAGAAGTGGAGGTTGCGGGGTTGATGGGGTTGAAAGCACCCCCGGGTGATTCCAGTCTTGTAAATTCTCCACAAAAGTCCACCATCAACAAATGCACTGATCCAGCAATGAATGAAACGAATTAACTTAAAGCCAAGAACCAGTTTGGAGACAGTAACACCTGGTGCTTCTACTAGGCAGGGAGGCCAAGTCCTGCCTGTGACGTGTGGAGCGCCTTCCTTTAGGTCAGCTCAGCTTGGGCCTGCCCTGAGTGACTCTGAGTCCACTCGCCGCCTCTGTGCCTCACTGCCTACCACCCGACTGTCCACAGACGTCCAGCACGCACGTCCAGCCTGGAAAGAGGTAATCACCCAGCAGCCTCAAACTCCACACAGGGCAGGGCCCACTGCGCATCCACAGACCCAACTGGCCTCCTGTCGCGGCCGACCCGAGGAAGGCCACACCACAGGAGGACCAACCACGGGCGTGCACACAGGCCAGTCCCATGCTGCTAGCCCCGTGCATATCAGTCAAACCCTCTGTTGCAAATCCCTCAGTGGAGTGACAGCTGCTTTAACACTTGCTCCACCCACTGCGACATAACTGCATCTCCCACCCCTCTTCCACTCCTGCTGACAGCCCTGCCTTGGCCTACTGTAGGGGCATGCTACAACAACAGTGAGCTTACCGCATGCTTTTAAGTGCAGACCCCACCTGGTAGCCTACTAGCTAAAGTCCTTGCCATGCAAGTTCCGGGATCCCACATGACACCGGTTCTACTCCCAGCTGTTTCGCTTCCCTTTCAGCTTCCTGATTGTGGCCTGGGAAAGCAGTAGAGGACGGTTCAAAGCCTTGGGCCCCTGCACCCGAGTGGGAGACCCGGCAGAAGTTCCTGGCTCCTGGCTTCGCATTGGCTCAGCTCCGACCATTGTGGCTACTTGGGGACTGAACCAGTAGATGGAAGATCTTTCTGTCCAACCTTCACTCTGTAAATCTGACTCTCCAACAAAAATAAATAAATCTTAAAAACAAAAACAAAGAAACAGTAAGCATCAAGTGCCACCCCCCACACCAGATCCTCCCCAGCAGGGAGGCACCCATGGCCTCATTCCGTAGCTTCCTCCAAGACCCATGCCAGGCCCGTCTGCCGCCTCACCAGCAACCCACTGTGTACAGCACTGTGTACATTTGCTGATGTGGGCACAGGAAAGGCTCATACCGTTTCACCTTGAACAGCCTTATGAGAAAATCACTTGATCAAACTAAACCAGAGTTAACACGGTCAAGTATAAACGCTGTCAACATTAACTGTCCGGGGTGAGAAACCTCTATTTTCCACTGTCTTTTAAACATTTAATTGTTTATTTATTAATTACCTGAAACAACAGAGTTGCCGAGAGAAAGGAGGAGAGAGAGAGAGAGATCTTCCACCTCTCTCTCCTGCTTCCCTTTCCAAATGGCCGCCTGAGCCATCTGAAGCAGGGAACCATGGTCCAAAGCCAGGAGCCAGGAGCTTACTCTGGGTCTCCCACAAGGGTGCAGGGTCCCACGCAGTTGAGCCATCCTCTGATGCTTTCTCAGGAGTGTGAGCAGGGAGCTGGATCAGCAGTGGAGCATTGGGACTACAGCTGGCACCGCACGGCATGCTGGTGCTGCGGCTGAAGGAATATCTGCACCACCACCGTGCCAATGTCTAATCTCCACTCTAAATGCAAGCTGAGGGAGTTAGCTTCCGGGAGGTGGCAATTTATAAAATATATCAAGGGCCTTAATAGCAGATCTGGAACCCAACAGTTCGCTTCTAGGGAAAGAGCTCAGGACGTACAAGAAGGGTCACACCATGGCTTGTGGCACTGGCATCCCTTATGGGGATGCCAGTTTGAGTCCAGCTGCACTGCTTCAGACGCAGCTTCCCACTCAAACACCTTGGAAGGCACTGGGCAATACTCCAAGTCCCTGCCACCCAGGGGTAGACCAGGAGGCAGTTCCTGGCTTCTGGTTTTGGACTGGCCCAGACGTGGCAGGTAAGGGTCACTTGGCAGTGGTGGGGTGGGAGTGGGGATGAACCAGCAGCTGGAAAATCTCTTTCATTCTGCCTTTTAGAGTAAAGAAATCTTTTAAAGGGCCAGAACCATGATATAGTAAGTTAAACTTCCACCTGTGGTGCCCACATGCCATATAGGTGCTCGTTCTGATCTCGGCTGTTCCACTTCCCATCTAGCTCCCTGTTGATGTTCTGGGAAAGCAGCAGAGGATGACGCAAGTGCTTGGGACCCTGCACCCATGTAGGAGATCTGAAGAAGCTCCTGGCTCCTGGCTTCAAACCTGCCCAGTTCCAGCCATTGTGGCCATTTGGGAGAACAGGCCAGTGGATGGAAGATCTCTCTCACTCTCTCTGCCTTTCCTTCTCTCTGTGTAAATCTGCCTTTCAAAGAAAAATAAATCTTTTTTTTTTTTGAAAGAAAGAAATATTTTAAGAGAGAGAGACAGGATAAAACAATAGGACAGTCTTGGTGGACTCCAGGTAAGTCTCAGCAGCAGCGTGGCATGGGTGTCTGGATGCCCCAGCCATGTGGCTGTGGCTGGGGGTACCCATGCTGGCCCAGGCTTCCTGATGGGGATCCTAGCTCCCCATCCCCCGCTGCTAGCAGTGGGGAGGGTCCTGGGCTTGTGGGTGGCCAGAGCGCCAACTGGCGCCGGGCTCTGCCCGCTGGCTGCTCAACAGCGAGTTCTGAGGTCTTGGGGGTATGGAATTACTGCCTAGGGACATCTGTGGATAAAGCCACAGTACATGTAGGTGAGGAATGAATCCTGAAGAACACCCAACAACAGGGCCACTGTACTTGTAGGTAAGTGAAGGGACTGAGACCTGGTGGTTTGGAGGAGAGAGACTGGAAAATCTGTATGGGTTAGACTGATTGACCAGTCCTCATGTGAGTCCTGAGATTGGTGGTTAGTGCAGAACATCACTGACTGCCACATGCCAGCCCACACAAAAGCTATGGCTAGGGGCCTGCCTGGCAGGGTTAGATTCCAGTACCTGACAGCGAGTGTCAGATCAGGGGATGGGTCACATTAGATTGGGCCATGACACCAATCAGCAAGCAAAAGAACCAGGTCCAGGGATGGATTCTGTAGGGGATATGTGAGTCCAACCCTATGGAACTACAAGTCCCACTGGTTAGCTTGACAGGTGGGATGGTGATGGGCTAAGCTTAGGCATGACTGATGGAGTCCATGCAGTAGGTGTGAATACCACGAAGGTGTGAAGAGAACAGCTCCCTGACTGGCAGGGCCCGGGGAGCTACCAGCTGCTTAGCAGGGCTAAGTGGGTTCATCTCTGACCACCTTGACGCAGTTTTCACTCCCCTTCGCATGGGCACTCAACCACCCCACTATGTAATCTATTGAGGCATTATCTGCCCCTGTGAGATGGCTTTTACAACCAACGTGAGCTTAAGAGTTAATGTTACTGAGGATGTCCTGGTGAGTGGGCCTTTAACTACACACAGGAGTATAATTAAGTCTGTGCTGTTTACCCATTGCCATAAAATCTGGCCCAGATATTTAGCATGCTTTCTGGGGAATGGCTTGATAAGAGGAACCCTAAAAGTTATCCTGTTACTGTGACCCTAAAGGTCATTCTCCTATGACAAAGAATAGTTACTGTGACCCTGAAGGCCATCCTGCTATGAGGAGGAATATAGCTACTGTAACCCTGAAGCCTATCCTGCTAAGGCAAAAAATATAGTTACTGTGGTCTTAAAGGTTAGCCTGTCCTTGCAATTCTTTAGAATATAGAAAATGTAGTTGTTTTAGTTGTTTTCATAAATTTTTAGCTAGAGGAAATACAGGGTGATTTCACTAATATCATAAAGATATATTTTTGATTATTGTTTGATCACTTATGAAGTTGTAGAGCCTGCAGTTGTAGAGGAATGTAATGTTTATAACCTTTTGTCTTAGATCTTCATGTTTTTTCTCTCTTGATGTATTTCTCCCATTTAGTGACAGATAAGTTGTAGAACAAGAATTGTATTAGGAGTGTATTACTGCATAAGATGTGTTGTCTACTGAGAAACTCTTGGTTGCAACATTGGAATGGATAATGCCTTGTCTAATACTGAAACAATCTGTAGAATTGTCTTTGCAAACACTCACTCATCCATTGTAGAGTTGAAACTTAAATAGAGTAACTTAGCTCATTGCTAACTGCAATTCTTTCCGCCGTTTTTACCCTTGCTTTACTTGTTTGGTTAACAAACTGTGAGCTTACAGACCTATGGCCAACTAATGTCAATAACCCCGATCCCCATAGACCAAGGCCCCAGACCTTTTAACTCATACGTAATTCAAGGTAGGGGTCTGGTTGACACAGATGGCGCCTAGGTTATAGCCCAGACCTGAGGAGAGCAAATGAAGACTGGCAAGCCAAGATAAGCAAGGAATGTGGAATCCTTCCTCAATCATTTCTCAAAAAGTTGTAAATTGTGTCCCCCTGAAGCTATGTCAATATGCCCCTAAGAAAAAACTTTGTACTGCTTCTGTATAAATAAAGAGGACAGCTTTCTCGCTTAGTCCACGACGATCAAGGAATCTGGTGGTCCGTCTCCTTTCTTTCTCTCTTCACGCCTCATCCACGCACCTTTCCCGAGCTCCGAACCTCGGCCGGAGCTGGACTCCGGCACATGACCATGGAACTCACCGACATTCACCAGTACTGGGGCAGGGAACAAGCAGGGCAGGTCCAGGCTGTAGCACCTGTAGTACCCTAAAACAGGCTATGGGGCAGGCTGGGCCACACCAGCTTATACAAAGGCTGGGATGGAAGGGCAGGCCATGTTGGGTAAGGGCCAAGTACCCGCTGGTATGCATGAGATTTGGGTCTGGGAGTGGCCCAAGCAGGGAAACCTGGGAAACTCCCCTGGTGGATCATGGCTCCCCCTGATGAGCATGTGGTCCAGGCCTGGGCATGGTAGCTCCATCCGTCAGCAGGTGTGTAAGTTGATTTTGGAAAGGGGTGGAACAGGCGAGACCGAGCAAACCATAGCCCACCGGCAAGTGCAGGAAACAGGATGGAGTACAGGTCAGGCTGGGCTAGGTTGCTTACTGGTTTGCATGGCCAGGGATGACAGGAGACTGAGCAAGGCCAGGTTACAGCACCCACCAGTGAGAGTTGGGCCTGGAGGATGCCTGGGCTAGGCCAGGCTGCAGCATCCCCAGGCAAAGGCCAAGACAGGTGAGGGGCTATGCCAAGCTGGGTCAGAGCAACCACTGGCATATGCGAGAATTGTGGCTGGGATCAGGCCTGGTTAGAGAGCCACGGGGATGCCCTGGCTGGGTTGTGGGTCCCACTGGTGAGCACAGGGACCAGAGTGGGGGATGCGGTCTGGTCTGGATATGGATGTAGTCTCCCTTGGCAAGGGTGTGGACTGGGTCTGCAGCATGCAAGACTGGGCTAGACTCCAGCACCCATTGGAGCTTGTGAGAACCACGATGGGTGTAGGATGGGCTGGGATAGGCCTCTGTCCCTGTTGAGCCAGCCATGTGTGAGCTGTGTCTGGGTATGGACCACGTTAGGCTTGGCTATAGCACCAAACAGTAAGAACTGGAAAGGGTGAGGGCCAGTCAGGAAAGGCTACTATTCCTGCTAGGACAGGAGGTGGACTGAGTAGGGCTGGCCCATGGACCCACCAGTGTGCGCGAGATCTGGTATTGGGAGAGGTTCTGATGGAGGAGATTGGCAACTCCTCTGTCGGGACACAGTCCCTGCAGATGAGCACAGGAACCAAGAAAGTGAGCAGCCCAGACCAGGCCAGGTCATGGTACCCATGGGCTTACCTTTGGCTCAGGTGTGGGGCGGGTCAGACTGGGAACAGTTCATACCACCTGCTGGCAAATCTGAGAGCCAGAATGGTGTGTAGGTCATGCTGGGTCAGGCTGCAATACCAGCAAGTTCACACTACGGCTGAGACTGGAGACTGGCTGGGTTGGGCTAGGCTGTAGTTCCCACCAGCATGAGCTTGTACTGGGGGCGAACCAGGCCAGGCTGGCAAATTCCACTGGCAAATGCCAAGGCAGGCCATACATACCAGACTGGGCCGCAGAACCCAACCAGCACACGTGAGACCCGGGGGGAGAATGGGTAAACCTCGTAGGGGGCTGCGGAGAGATCCCCTGCTGGGCCACTATTCCCACTGGTGAATGTCAGAGCCAGGATTGCCGGCAGACCAGGACTGGCAGGGATACAACACCTGTTGGCCTGCATGTAAGCTGGATTGGGAATAAGCCAGGCTGGACAAACTGTACCTACTGGTACATGCATAAGTCAGAGAGGATGAGGGCTGGTTGGGCTTTGTCGCAGCATCAGCGAGCAGATGCTGGTGGGGGGGTGGGGTGGGAGGAGAAACTCTGTCGAGCTAAACTACAGTACCACCTAGAGAGTGCAAGATCTAGCAGTGAGAGTAGACCCAGCTCCCTCTTGGGTTGCCACTCCAACTGGTAAGAATGAGAACCAAGGCTGGGCCAGGCATGGCTAGACAGAAAGTGGCACCCGCCCGCAGGTGTGTGTGCTGGATAGTGGGGCTGGTTGTGTTGACCTAGGCTTCAACATATGAGAGCTGAATGGGATGTGGGACAGATTGGACCAGTCTGCTATACATACTGGCAAGCACGGGAACCAGGGCAGGAGGTGGGCCTGGTGGGGGTTATTGTGGGTCGCTCCGACTAAGCTACAATTTCCACTGGTTTGCGTGGGGGCTGAGTGTGTGGTGGACAGGATCGGGCTGGACTGCAATACTCATTACTTTGCATAGAAGACAGGGCTGGAGACAACTGACCCAGCAATTGCAACTAACAGTGTGCATATGGGCCAATTTGGGGTTGGGCGACAGACTGTGCCAAACCCTGTACTGGCATGCACACACAAGAATCAGGTCAGAGATCACCTCAGATGAAGTTTCTTTGGGATTCTCCCAAACTGAACCGCTGGACTCAGAATTCCAACTATGGAGAGAATTGCAGGTTCCGTGGTCTGACTACAGAGTGCATGTGTCAGAGCTGGGCCTCCTCAGTGGCTCAGATGGAGCAGTGGACAGCTTATCCAGGTGCACGTGGAGGACATGTAGTACACTGGAGCCTGCAGAGGACACCTGGGACCATGACAGAGGACGGAGCACAGAACAAATCGATCAACTACTCCAGCAAGAGTTGGTAATGAATACCCAGGCAAATGGTGACTCTAAGATGAACTATGTCAACTGGTGGATCCTGGAGAGTTCATCGCGATTGGAGTGGCAAGACTGACAGCATTTCAGAACTGTTGGACTATCGAAACCACTTGAGCAGGATCCTCGGATCATGCCCCACATTGGGGACACTGGGATGGTTGGGAGGCTGGGTGTGGCTTCTCCCCTTATCTCTCCCCACCTCAGATACAGGAAGGAAAAGAGAGAATGTGAGAACAGTGGTCTCATCCACTTTCCTCTAGCCCTTGACCCTTCGCACCCTGATCAAATATGTAAAAAGTAACAAAAATAAAATTTAGACAATAAGAAAGTGAAAAAAAATTACGACAGCCTGCACAGAATTAAAAGCAAACAGAAAGAACCTGACAGGAGAGAAACAAATTAAAGTAATAAATTCACTGTAAAATATGTCTCAATAGTGGTTATTTCCAAATGACAGCGTTAAAGATGCCATGTATTTTTCTTCTTTGCAAATAGTCGGTATTATTTAAATGCACTAATGGGGTCATACACAAACTTTACCATGAGATGGCACAACATTAGCGTTAAACAACTGGTCCAGACAAGCTGGATCCCAGGGAACTAACTGTGACCTAGGAACCCATTCTCTCTGTCTGCAGGCAGCAAGTAAATTCTAAACTCCACCAGAAACAGACATATACTCCAACCAGAACTCCTTGGGGCCGAGATCATGTTTTCAATCACCTAAGAGAAAGTCCAGTGGGATGAATTTGCATCTTTGCCTGCTGGGTCCCTGGGAGCTCACCTGCTTGAATACTTTAAGCGAGGAAACCACGGTTGAAGGAGATTAGGAAATGCCAGGTGCACACGTGCATACTAGCCTGCCCAGGCTCCTAAAACTTTTCTTTTTCAGTTTTCATTTGGGCGGACAAGGCTTAGGTCCGCACAACCGTGGGTCACCCAGCGGCTGCAACCCGCCACTCCTCAGCCCGCTGACACCCGAGGGTCTCCTGACACTCCACAGAAAGGTGACTTCCCTCCGACCTGAGGGGCAGCCCGCGGCACGGACCCCCTCACGGGCGCCGAGGGACGACGGCTCGCGCCCGAGCCTCAGCTCCCCGGGGTCCCTCCCCGCCAGCCCGGGGTCCCTCCCCGCCAGCCCGCCGGCCAGGGACCCGCCGCGGCAGCCCAGACGCCTTCTCGAACAGGGTCCTGCCTGCCGCCGCCCTCATCCTCCCCGGAGGCCCGGAAGCCCCGCCGCCCCGAACAGCGTGCCGCCGTCGTCCGGGTCCCCCGACCCCCGAGCCCGCCCTCACCAGGGGTCCGGGGCCATCGTGCCGTCAGTCAGTCTCAGCCGGCGCTGCTCGGACACTTCCTGCTCGGCAGCGGCGCACTACGGCGGCCCGCGCGGCTCAGTCCCCGCCGCCCGGCGTCCACCCGCGGAAGGCAGAGCTGGGGCGCCCCCGGGGAGAGGCAGGCTGCGTTTCGGGGCTCCCCGCTGCCACCCGAGGGATGCCCGCGGCTGGACGCCGGCCAGTGGCTGCTGGACAGAAGCTTGACGGCGGCAGCGTTTGCACAGCCTGTCCTTCCGCCTCACGAGCTGGTCCCCCCACGCCGGCTGCGACCCCCGCGACCCCGGACCCGCTCGGCTTCCCGCTACAGCGCGTCTCGAGGGGCGGCAGGTAATGGCCTCAGGGCTCGGGGGTCCGGGCTGTCCGGCCTGGCCTCCTGGCTGGTCTGGCCCTGGCTGCTGTGGGCGTTAGGAAGAGCAATGCGCGCACTCTCTCTCCCTCTCTCCTCTTCTTTTACTCTCTCTCAATCTCTCACTTTCTCTTTCTCATAATCATTACATCTCTCACTTTCTCTTTCTCATAATCATTTTTGCAAATACCCTTTGGGAGCTTGAGGCTAAGAGACACCAAAGGTGACAGGTTCTTGACAGAAGGAAAAGGGAAATTCGTTCTGTGCGTTTAGTGTCCCCCTACATTTCTACAAAGAAACGGAGCAAATAAGGCCTGTGAACATTGCAAAGGGGGTACAAGAACCCCAACTCTGTGCACTGGGATGAAGGGTGGGGGGGAGAGGAGACCTCCGCGGGTCTTGTGCGCATGCGTCAGTGCGTTGCCATGACGACCTGGAGACGCTGCACCGACAACGGGGCTGAGACCCAACCAGAGGGAGCCTGGAAAGAGAAAAACGGGTCTGCCAGAGATGAACGGCCAGGTTTCAACCAAAACTGGGGTGGCCGAGCTAGAGCTTGACACCGTGATCGGTTTCAATGGTGAGCACCCAGAAGACGGTGTAAAGTTTAGGGTCCCCGAGGGCAGGCGGCTGGTGTAGCCTCAGAGGGAGTGAGACAGCTGCAAAGCTCGGTGGGACCGGAGCACCCCCACCTGCTGCCGAGGACCGGGAGACCCACACCTCTGCTGATTTGTTTTTGGCTTTGGTTTTTAATGGATGTGAAAAGCTAGTGAATTGAATTTTAGGGAAAAAAAAAAAAAACTTTGTTAACAAAGTGTGTTGTGATGCCTGAAAGTTTGAAACTTACAATAATACAGATGCAGAAACACTATTTGTGGTTGTAAGCTGTTGATGCTTCACTGTAATGTTCTCTGGCTGAGCGTGGGAGTGCCACGTGTCCCGGGTAGATACTGTCTGGAGCTGGGTACAAGGTCTGCGTGAAGAAAGTGGTCTGCAGGGCTTGGCGGAGGGCAAGCCACAGGCAGGGCAGCACAGCTCAGCACGGGCTGCTTTGTCGAGCCCTCAGAGCAGGTGCTTCGTGAAGAGCAATCCCACTGTCTTCATGGCCATTGTGAATTCTCTTTGCTTTTCGGGGAGGGCCTATGTGGGTGTGTGTGTTTTTGCCTTGTTGATTTTGTGATCACTTATATTCTTTCCTAGCAATCAGATATACATTCGCAGAGAAATTCTAGAGGCCAAACGGTATGAGATTATAGAGAAATAATTCATAGACCTGCTTAAAAAGAGTTTAGGAAGGCCAGCACAATGGATCACAGGCTAATCCTCTACCTTCCAGCACCAGCATCCCCTATGGAGATGGCTGTTCCACTTCCCTTCCTGCTTGTGGCCTGGGAAAGCAGCAGAGGAAGTCCCAAGTCTTTGGGACCCTGCACCTGTGTAGGAGACCCAGAAGAAGAAGTTCCTGGCTTTATATCAACCCTTTGTGACTGTTTGGAGAATGAACCAGCAGATGGAAGAATTTTCTCTGTCTCTCCTCTCTGTAAATCTGCCTTTCCAATTAAAAAAAGGGGGGGGAGGAGCAGGTTAAAAAAAACTGAAAAATTAGGCACGGCACAATAGCCTATTGACTAAATCCTCACCTTGCACATGCTAGGATCCCATATGGGCACAGGTTCGTGTCACAGCGGCCCCACTTCCTATCCAGCCTCCCCACTTGTGGCCTGGGAAAGCAGTGGAGGCTGGCTCAAAGCCTTGGAACTCTGCACCCACATGGGAGACCCAGAAGAAGCACCCGGCTCCTGGTTTTGGATCAGCTCAGCTCGGGTCATTGCAGCGCACTTGGGGAGTGAATCAGAGGACAGAAGATCTTTCTCTCTGTATATCTGCCTTTCCAATTAAAAAAAATCTTTTAAAAAATATCTAAAAAACTGGCAAAGTGTTGGAAAAAAAAACAGCTGTCAGTTTGTTTCCAAAAGATGTCACTATTAAAATATGGAATGATCCTTTCAAATATACACTTACATATAAATGTTTTTAGTTGAAAATAGGCTCATGCTGTGTGTATTCTCTTGTAACTAGATCTCTTCAGTTAACACTGTGTCATGATTTTAGTGTAATCTTAAAATCTGTCGTGCACACACATATATAATACTTCATATAGTCCCATGTTATTAAGAATTAGAATAATTTCTTTTTTTTTAATTTGAAAGGCAGTTACAAAGAGCAAACGAAGGAGGGAGAGAAATCCTCCGTCTGCTGGTTCACTCCCCAAATGTCCACAGCAGCCAAAGCTGGAACAGTGCGAAGCAAGGAGCCAGGATCTTCCTCCAGGTCTCCCACGTGGGTGCAGGTGCCCAAGGACTTGGCCCATCCTGCATTGCCTTTCTAGAACATTAGCAGAGAGCTAGATCAGAAGTGGAGCTACCAGGATGTAAATCAGTGCTCATATGGACTGCTGGTGCTGCAGGCGGAGGCTTAGCCTACTATGCCACGGCATTGGCCCTGAATAATTTCTCTCTCTCTCTCTCTTTTTGCTAATAAATTTAAAATGTTTATTTTTGACTTGGGAGACACTGAGAGAGAGGAAACATACGTAGGGTCTATTCACAGAATTCCACATTGCCACATGGCCATCCACATTGGGCCATCATTGCTTCCTCCCAGGGAGACACAAAAGCAGGAAGCAGGAGCCAGGATTCAAACCAGGTACTCCTAAATACAATGCAGCCATCCCAAACAGCATCTTTCACTGATTTTTTAAGAGCTTCCTCTCTTTTAATTGGAGAGTCAGACATACAGAGAGGAAGATCTTCCGTCCGTTGATTCACTCCTCAAGTGGCTGCAATCCGAAGCCAGGAGCCAGGAACTTCTGGGTCTCCCATGTGAATGTAGGGTCCCAAGTCTTTGAGCCGTCCTCTACTGCTTTCCCAGGCCACAAGCAGGGAGCTGGATGGGAAGCAGGGTCACTAGGATTAGAATTGGCGCCCCATGGGATCCTGGCATGTGCAAGGCGAGGACTTTAGCCTCTAGGCTACCGTGCCAGGCCCTATTTTAACTCTTTGAAAGGCAGAGTTTCAAAGAGAGAGAAAGAAGGCTCTTCCATCAGCAGCTTCACTCCACCCAAAATGGTTCCAATGGCCAAAGCTGAACCAGGAACAAACCAGGAGATAGGAACTCTTTCCATGTTTCTCAGGTGGGTAGAAGATCTTCTGTCTGCCTTCCCAAATGAATTAGCAGGGAACCGAGCAGCCACAATTCAAACCTACACCCAAACAGGGGATGTCCGTGTGGCAAGCAGCATCTTAACCCACTTCACTGCAACCCTAGCCCCACTGCTGGCTTCTTTGGTTTATAAAATCGGTCGGGAATCAGTGGGCAAGGCCAGAGAAGCTCGATGGTGTACAGGGCAAGACTAAGGGAGTCGAAAGGAGGAAACAGAATGGAGGCCTGGGTGGGACATGGCACCCAATGGCCTGATGAAGCTTCAGTGTCTGAGGCTAACAGCAAAACCCAGGAGAGCGAGCTTAGGATTCTCTGTGTCACAGCCTCAAATACCAGGTCGCTGTGTTCACATTTCATGTGGAAGCACATTTGAAGCAAAAGCAAGGCCCCTTTTCTCATTCTGAGTAGTGTTAAATCATCACACTTGACTTTTTTTTCTAAGATTTATTTATTTTTATTGCAAAGTAAGACATACAGAGAGGAAGATCATCCTTCCATCCCCAAGCGACCACAATGGCTGGTGCTGTGTCAATCCGAAGCCAGGAGCCAGGAACTTCTTCCAGGTCTCCCAAGCAGGCGCAGGGTCCCAAGGCCTTGGGCTGTCCTCGACTGCTTTCCCAGGCCACAAGCAGGGAGCTGGATGGGAAGTGGAGCTGCGGGGATTAGAACCAGCACCCACATCGGATCCTGGCGTGTTCAAGGCAAGGACTTTAACATCTAGGCTACCACACTGGGCCCAAACACACTTGACTTTTAACTTGAAGAGATACTTATGTAACTGTACTTGACACTTCTAAGTATTTTGACAGGAATTTATTCATTTGATTGATTGATTTGAAAAGCCGAGTTACAGAGCGAGACAGAGAGAGATCTTGCGTCCACTGGTTTACCCCCCAAAACCACTACAACAAGGCTGAAGCCAGGAGCTCCTTATGGTCTCTCATGTGAGTGCCAGGGTCTCCATCCATCCTGCGCTGCTTGCCCAGGCCACTGGTGGGAAACTGAATCAAAGTAGAACATCCAGGGACTTGAACTGGCACCCATACTGATGCCCATGTTGCAGGCAGCAGCTTAAGCTGCTACAATACAACACTGGCCTTAGGAATTCATTGTGAAGAAAACCAAACCACACAGCAGATTAACCCCCTCCTGTGACAGTGGCATCCCATAGCTGACTCTGGTTAAAGTTCTAACTGCTCCACTTCCCATCCTTACTAATGGGAAGGCAGTGGGAGGTGTCTCAAGTACTGGGCTCCTGCCACCTTATAGGAGACCCAGATGGAGTTCATGGCTCCTGGCTACATGTCCAGACAGGCCTTTGGTAGCCAGGAGGCTTAGCCTACTATACCATGGCCATCTGGGGAGTGAACCAGAGGATGGAAAATGCCTTTCTCTGACCTTCTACCTTTCAGATAAAAAAATCTTTTTAAAGATTTATTTATTTTTATTGCAAAGGCAGATCAGGTTTACAGAGAGAAGGAGAGACAGAGAGAAAGATCTTCCATCTGCTGATTCACTCCCCAAATGGCCGCAATGTCCGGAGCTAAGCTGATCCAAAGCCAGGAGCTTCTTCCAGGTCTCCCACACTACTGCCTTCCCAGGCCACAAGCAGGGAACTGAAAGAAAATGGAGCAGTTAGGACATGAACTGGCACCCTTACAGTATCTCTGCGCTTGCAAGGTGAGGATTTAGGCATTGCACTATTGTGCTAGGCCCCCCAAAATTTTTTAAAATGTCATTCTTTAAAAAGAATAAATATAGAAATGATCATAATCCATCAGTTGTCTAGATAGTCCCTGTTTGCTCCTCTTATACAAAGAGCGCTTATAAGCTCAAAACAGCAATAATGACAAAATAAGTCACAGGTGTGCAGATTACAGCATCTGGGCCAGTTTTTGGAAAGTTTGAACCCAGTCATCCCCATCACAGAATACTGCACCAGCATGGGTAAGGAGCTGCTATGCAAGCCATATGACCTCCAAAGCCTATGCTAGTTATTACCTGGTCCTTTATTTTTTTAACTTATTCTTTATTTTTGATAATGTTTACATAGTTGACCAGGGTGAGAAGAGTTGAGGACTAGGGGAAAGTGGGTGAAACCATTGTTTCCAAATTTTCCCTTTCTTCCTCCTGTATCTGGGGGAAGAAGGGAGATTAGAGGAGAAGTCGCACCCAGCCTCTCAGGTGCCTCAGTACTCAGGGGTGTCATCCCAGGGTCCCCAGTGTGGAGCATGCCCTGAGGGTTCCACTCAGGTGGTTTTGATAGGTCTGAAATGCTGTCAATCTTTTGGATCCATGGATGAGGAAATCCTCCCAAGGTCTGTATCCTCCCATACAGTCTACCCCAGAAATTCTATTCTCCCAGATATTTGCTGTCAACTGTTGGCTGGGGTAGTCACCCTTTGGCCACCAGTGTGTCTGCATTGATGGTATGAATACACACATGATCCAGCGGCACACTCTGCCACTCTGAGGTATATAACCTGCCCCAAATAGGTGTGTATTTTCTTTGCATTTAATAAGCAGTGTTCTTGTTTGCCAACAAGGAGGCTCAGCTCTGGTTAGATTTAGCAGGAAAAGAACTGCATGGAAAGAACCAAAAAACGCCTACAATTGATTATGACGTGGCTTGATGAATTAATTGTCTGCAACACAAGCACCCCATGTGGTGTGTCTTCGAGTCCTGGCTACACACACATGAGCAACCCAGATGAAGCTCCTGACTTCAGACTTCATAATTACACTGGTACAGCCACCTACCCCAACCCTCTCTCTCAATCTCTCTTTCTCTCCTCGTGACCATCTCTACCTCTCTCTCTGTGTAACTCTGCTATACAAATAAATAAATGGCTCTTAAGAAAAAGAAAAAGAAAGAAAGAAAAGGTGACTCGGGACCAGCTCGGTGGCATAGCAAGGTAATCCTCTGCCTGCAGCACCAGGATCCCATGTGGGCATTGGTTAGTGTCTTAGCTGCTTCACTTCTTTTTTTTTTAATATTTATTTATTTATATTGGAGAGTCAGATATACAGAGAGGCAGAAAGATGGAGAGGAAGATCTTCCATCCGTTGATTCACTCCCCAAGTGGCTGCAGTGGCTGGTGCTCAACCAATCCGAGGCCAGGAACCAGGAACTTCATCTAGGTCTTTCACGCGGGTGCAGGGTCCCAAGGCTTTGGGCTGTCCTTGATTGCTTTCCCAGGCCACAAGCAGAGAGCTGGGTGAGAAGCAAGGCACTGGGACACAAACCAGCACCCATATGGGATCTTGGCACATATGAGGTGAGGACTTTAGCCACTAGGCTACCACGGTGGGCCCAGCTGCTTCACTTCTGATCCACCTCTTCATGGGAGACTCAGAAGCTGCTCCTGGCTTCTGGCTTCTGGCTTCAGACCCCTCAGCTCCCCTGCAGCCATTTGGAAAGTGAACCAACTGATGGAAGATCTCTCTGTCTCTCTTTCTCTGTCATTCTGCCTTTTCAATCTAAATAAATAACCCTTTAAAACAATAAGAAATAGGTTCCTATGCCCTATGTGTATATATTAAGGTTTATTTTTCACACCGAAGTCTTTAGTCTATCAGGAAAGTATTATTTGTGTCTGCTGTGAAGTAGGGATCTATTTTCACTTCCTCCATATGGGCAGCCTTATGGCTGTTTATAAGAGAGCCTATAATTAGTACATATATGTAATGTATATGGTATATTTCATAGAACTATATAGCCCCAAAAGATATTAACAGTAGTTTTATAAAAACTTGTTTCATTAAAAAAAGGAAAAATTCATAATTCAGATGCAAAAGATTGTTCAGTCACTGTATTTTACCACTTGAACAAAACAATCCACTTAGGTACAGGAATCACATAGTGCCCCGAAATAAACATTCCAGAGGGAGTTAAATAGAGAAGAATTAATTTCCAAACCAGAAGACTATACTAATAAATATTTATGACTTTGATCGGGACAGAAATAGGAGCAGAAAAGATTTTTAAATACCCAGGAATACATGTACTAAGAAATATGAGAGACCTGTATGAAGAAAACAGACGGAGCAGTGAGGTGGCACTGTGGGCTGAGCTACTGCTTGAGTTACCCATGCCCCATACTGGAGTGCCCGGTTTGAGACCCGGTTCCTGTTGTTATTGAGCTGCTGCTGCCTAGGTACTCTGGAAGGAAGCAGTAGGTGATAGCCTGAATATCTGGGTTCCTGTCACGCACACCAGAGATTTAAGATTAAATGTTGCAGTTCCGGTTTTACCCTAGCCCTGTTCCTGTTGCTACAGGCATCTGGGGAGTACATTGGTGATTGGAAGTTCTGTGTCTCTCCCTGCATCCCTCCTGGGAGTGCCTGAGCCCGAGCTCCCGCCCAGCTACCTGCTGATGCGCACACTGGGAGGCATCAGGCAGTGAGGACTCAGAGTAGGTCCCAGTCACCCTGCGAGGCACTCCAGTTGTCTTCTGGGCTCCCAGCTGTGGCCTGGCCCAGCGGCAACCTTTGCAAGCATTTGAGAAGTGAACCAGTGGGTGGGAAGTTATCTCTCTCTTCTTTTTAAACAAAGAAGGAAATTTTAAGAGAAAATGCTACTGGAGCTATAACAATTGCAGTTTTTAAGTTTATCTATGTGCTTGACAGCAGTTCATGATTTTAAGCTGACTTTACTTCTTAGTGTAAGCATGAATAATGACCTAAACCATTCTGGCCAAAGAGGGGTCATCAGAGAGAGCCCACATTTATTTCCAATTAAAGCATATTACCAGGGCTTATACTGTTGAGATGGTTCTTGGGAAATATTTGGACCAAGGGCACTGTGAAAATGTCTAGACTTCTACAAAGCCCCTGGTGGTCACTCTAAGAACTGAAACCAATTTCCCTTTCCTTCCTTCCTTCCTCCCTTCCTTCCTCCCTTCCTTCCTTCCTCCCTTCCTTCCTTCCTCCCTCCCTTTGGTAACTTTTTCTAGCTTTTATTCAGGCTTACTTGATAAAAATATGTCAGTATCAAATGGCCAATGTGAAGTTTCCGTGCACATACACCTTGTGAGAAGGTTCCCACATTCATGCTAATTAGCGTAACTTGTCCACCTTGCCTATTTGGTAATTACATTGTTTTTCCTTTATGATGACAGCACTTTTTAAAAAAAGATTGGTTCTTTTTTATAGATGTATTTATTTCTATTGGAAAGGCAGATTGGATTTGCAGAAAGACAGGTTCACTCCTTAAGTGGCCGCAATGGCCAGAGCTGAGCCAATCCAAAGCCAGGAGCTTCTTCCAGGTCTCCCACATGGGTACAAGGTCCTCAGGCTTTGGGCCATCCTCCACTGCCTTCCCAGACCACAAGCGGAGAGCTGGATGGGAAGTAGAGCAATCAGGACATGAACTGGTGCTCATATGGGATCTCGGCACTTGCAAAGTGAGCATTAGCCATTGGAGCCATCTCACTAAGCCCAATTGATTGATTGATTCTTGAAAGGCAGAGAGAATGCCCATCTTCTGGTTCCCTCCCAGATGATTGTCAGTGGATTGGGCTGAAGTCAAGAATCACAAATTCTACACAGGTCTCCCACGTGGATGGCAGGGACTCAAGCACATGGGTGATCTTCCATCACCTTCCCAGCATGTGAATCAGCAGGGAAGCTGAAATCCAACTGAACTGGGGCCTGAACCCAGGCACCGCACGGCGGGACTTTGGGTGTCTAACCGCTATTTCAAGCGCCAACCCCACAGATGCTTCTAGCTATATGATACGAGTGGCCCTAGGGCCTTGCTGGTCCAAAAGCTTCCTGGACCTTGTTAGAAAGGTCCACCTCAGACCCGAAGCTAGAGTCTGCAAGCAGGATCCTAAGGAGATTTTTGTGCATATTAATGTTTGAAAAGCAGCATAGCAGTCCAACTTCATTGCTTTTTTTATTACTGCATCTTTTTTTAAAGAGTTACAGAGAAAGGAGGAGAAAACAGAATTTCTGCCTGGGTATTTGCTCCACAAACGGTAGCAACAGCTGGGGCTGGGCCAGGCCAAAGCCAGGAGTTGGAGCTTTTTCCGGGTCTCAACTTCTGCTACTTTCTCAGGCACAATGACAGGAAGCTGAATTGGAAGTGAAGCAGCCAAGACTCGAACTGGTGCTCATATGGAATGCTGGCATCATAGGTGGAGGCTTAACCTGCTCTATTAACAGTGCCAGCACTAGGTCAATTTTCTTTTCAGTGCTATGCCATTACCTATTACCTGCAGATTACGATAGTTGATCTAATGTGTATTTCCAAAGTGTCACCTCTTACAGTCAAGCAGAAACTCTGCAGCCACGTTTGACCTGATGATCATCATTTCCTGCCTCTCTCTCCCAGGACATGTGCCCACTGGCCTCAAATGCCACCCTGACCAGGAGCACCTGATTTATCCGCTGGGTTGCACCATCCTCATTCAAGCCATCAATACTAATGAGCAGAATTTCCTGCACGGCCATGACAACAACGTCTCCTGTTTGACCATCTCCAAGAGCGGAAATTACATTGCCTCGGGACAGGTCACTTTCATGGGGTTCAAGGTGAGCGCAGTTCCTGAGAGTTGCCCTTCTTTCCTGCTTGTTCTTGCTGTCCCTCGCTTACTCTGTCCTGTCTGTGAAGGGGTGCCGTGTTTCTACACCCAATGCTGCAGGATGTGACTCCTGGCACTCAGGATGCCGAGTCTCCCTACGTCTGTTTCTGTTTGGTGACTGTCATATTAACAAGGCATGATGTCACCTCTGAAAAAAAAGAAGGTGGCCTGCTTAGACAGGTCGCTGCTTCCTCAGTTGTATCTACACATACCTGGTATGGGGTGAAGACATTGTTTGGCTTGTCTGGTCGGGGATTCCAGCTACTCCTCTTTTGGTCCAGCTTGCTGTTCATGGGTGTCCTGGGAGGTAGCCAGTGATGATTCAAGCGCTTGGGCTGCCTGTCTCCCGTGTGGGAGACAGGGTTGAACTCCAGGTACCTAGCTTCGTTTGGCTTGACCCAGTCCTGGCTGCTGCAAACATTTGGGGAGTGAAGCAACCGATGCAAGATTCCTCTTCCTCTTGCTCATTCTGTCTGCCTTTCCAATGAACTTTTTTTTAAAGATTCAAGTTTTATTTCTCAAAAAGCTTATTTGTTATTATTATACAGAGAGAAGAGGGACAGAGGGAAACACTTTCCTTTCACTCGTTCACTCCCCAGATGGCCACAATGACCTGAGCTGAGCTGATCCGAGGCCAGGAGCCTCTTCCAGATCTCCCACATGGGTGCAGGGTCCCCAGGACTTAGGCCAACTTCCTCTGCTTTCCAAGGCCACAAAAGGGAACTGGATGGGAAGCGGACCAGCAGGGGCAAGAACTGGTGCCCATATGGGATGCTGCATTTAACCTGTTGAGCCATTACAACCAGCTCAAATTAATTTTAAAGTATTTAAATAATAATGTGAAGCCTGTCTGTGACCTCACTGTATCTTCTGGCCCCCAGGCAGACATCATTTTGTGGGATTATAAGAAGAGGGAACTGGTTGCTCGGCTGTCGCTTCACAAGGGCAAGATTGAAGCGCTGGCCTTCTCGCCCAACGACCTGTACTTGGTGTCGCTCGGAGGCCCGGACGATGGAAGGTAATGAGCTAAGCATGTGGACTTATTTTCCCACCAGGCTTATCTCCAGGCGTGTTCCCTCTACTGTTCTCTCTGGACCTGTGTGTATCTGAGAGTACATGATGTGGAAAATAGAGAAATAAAACTATGTGAAACATGGAAAACAGTGGTTCTCACCCAGGTTTCATGTTGAAATCGCCTAAACATCTTTAGAAAGTTACCCATGCCCAGCTGTACTGCAGGGATTAGTGTGTTTGTTCCTGGGCTATAGGAGTTCCTGTGTTTCCCAGGTCATCCGATGATCCACTGCCTTGAACAGAAGCTGTCCTCACCATCATCAACACTAAACATAACAGGCACATACCTTTTTAAGCTTTATTTTATTATTGGAAAGGCAGATGTACAATTAGGGGGAGATACAAAGAAAAAGATCTTCCATCCACTTGTTCACTCCCCAAGCAGGTGCAACGGCCAGAGCTGAGTCTATCTGAAGCCAGAAGCTGGGAGGTTTTTCCAGCTCTTCCATGTGAGCACAGGGTTTCTAGGTCTTGGCCCATCCTCCACTGTAGCCCCAGGCCACAAGCAGGGAGCTGGAAGGGAAGTAGAGCAGCTGGCACACGAGCCAGTGCCCATATGGGGTCCCATGCATGCAAGGTAAGGACTTGAACCACTGGGCTGCTGTGCCAGGCCCCAAGCATGTGTCTTTTTGAGCACTATTGCATGACAGGCATATCCTGAATCTCATGATAGCGTTGTCTCACTGACACCTCCCGGCAATTCCAGGAAGTGGCAGTCATCGGGACCAGGCTACATGTGAAGAGCTTAGGTAAATCGGCTGATAACAAATTTGCAGTTCGGTGAGCCAGAAATGAGTTCACTCCCAACCCAATGCATACACGGTCCTGTCCCATAGCCATTGCTTCCCTATACAAAAAGGCATCCAGTTCAACTCTAGGGGGCGGACTGGGCTGCGAAATCCACCCTGTTCCGGCACCACCTGTCTGAGACCTGCTGGGTCTCTGCTCCTGGTCAAATCAAACAGACCAGCAGGACGGGCAGTTCTTTGGGTTCACCTCCTGAGCTCCCAGTGAACGCTCCTTCCCACCTTGTTGCTAATGGAGTTCCAGATACCAGTGTAGTTCAGAACACCATTCACTGAATGCTGCTCAGGTATCAGTCACTGCAACACCGCATGGTTGTGTCCGCTGCTTTCCTGTGTCTGTCAGTTTCCAGGTGCCCCTTGGCTGTCATTCTGTCCTCTCCTGTTTCCTAGATTGTGCCCTCTTTTCTTCACACTGGCTAATGTTTATCTGTTTAAACGTGTCCTTATCCTATTCCACCATCTTGATTCTCCCAAGCATTCTATTTCTTCTGATTAATTTCCAGGGGATAGGGGGCGATAAGGGGATAGGCCATATCCAGCCCCCCTACCATCCCAGTGCCTGAGGACAGGGTAAGGTCACTTAATATCAACCCTGGGCCACAATGGCACATGTTCTGAAGGTTTTTCCCAGGTGGATGTGATTGTTTAGAAATTTATCACTATCTTTGAAAAGCTTATCCTTTCTCTCCAAGTTATGTTCTTGGCACCTTTGTCACAAATCAGTTGTTGGGGGGCCGGCTTTTTGGCACAGTGAGTTAAATGACTGCAATGGCAACATTCCAGGTAGGAGTTGTTTTATCCCTGCTGCCCTACTTCTGATTCAGCTTCCTGCTAACACTCCTGCAAAAGTCGTAGAGGACAGTCCAGGTCGTCGTGGTAAAGCTTTTGCCTGGCCCAGCCCTGGCCCTTGTGTCTGTTCACAGGCGGAACCAAAAAATGGAACATCTTCCTTTGTCTCTATCTCTCCCTCTCTCTGTCACTTGGCCTTTCAAATAAATAAATAAATAAATAAATATTCAAGCAAAGCAGAAATTATTGGTGAGCCCAACATCATGGCATAGGGGTTCAGGCAGTACCAGCAATACCAGTATCTCTTAAGCGTGCTTGTTCACATCTTAGCTGCTCCGCTTCTGATCCAGGTCCCTGCTAATCTGCCTAGGAAAGCAGTGGAAAATGCCCACCCGCCCCCACAAGATCCTGACTCATGTGGGAGTCCTAGATGGCTTTCCAGGTTCTTGGCTTTGGGCTGGCTCAGCTTCATTGCAGCCTTTGTGGGGGAGGGTGAATCAGTGGATAGAAAATTCCTTCCACTCCATGTGGCTCTGCCTTTCAAATAAATCATTTTAAACTAGCTCTACCTATATGGATTAATTTTTGGGTTCTCTATCTCGTTGGTCTATGTGTTAATTTTCATACCAGTACCAAGCTGTTTTAATTGTTAAAACTTTAATAGTATTTTTTTTAAATCAGGGATTGCTATGTCTTCAGCATCCAAAGCCAGAAGTCAGGAACTTCATGTGGGTCTCTCACACTCAAGTGCTTGGGTCATCACTTGCTGCCTTTCCAGGCACATTAGAAGAGAGAAGGTTTGGAAAGAGAGCTGTTGCAACCTCCATACGAGATGCAGGTACTGCAGGTGATGGCTCAACTCGTTGCACAACAACCCTGACCCCTGTTTCTCTGCTGTGCATCTGCTGTGTTAGCCAGTTTTGTGCAGTTGTGTGCCTTTGTGGTGGTCCTCATGATCCTTTTATATCTAACACAGCGCTTCCTTCAGGGTGTCTGGTGGAGATAAATTCCCTCAGCTTGTGTTTGTCTGGAGCATCCTTGGTTTTGCCTTCATTCCTAAAAGTTAGTTTCACTGGATCTAGTGTTCTTGACCGGAAGTCTGTTTTCTTCTTTCAAGACCTTGACTGTATCCTCCTGTACTCTTCTGCCCTGTGGTGTTTCTGCGGAGATGCCTGCTGTTAGCCTAATGGATTCTCCTTCAGGTGGAACTTGGTATTTTTATCTCACTGCCTTTAGGATTCTCTCCTTATTCTTTTTATTTTATTTTTTTTTTTAGTTATTCTTTTCTGTAATACAGTTTTGTAGATATAGAGATTTCCCCTCCCTCTCCCACCATTTTCCCCGTATTATTACAGCAATGTACTCCTCCAGTAACAGTTACAAGTCAAACATTCGGCTATTGAAGTGCATCCTGCCATTGTGGGTATCAGCAACGGTAGATAATCTAGTATTACATTGTCAAGGTCTATTGAACAGTCTCACTGGGAGTCCTCTTCCTCTGGAGTTGATTTCCTTAATTCTTTCAACAGTTTGACTATACCTTGGAAAATGTGTTTGGAGTTGAATCCGGTTGGGACCCCTTGAGTCTCCTGTGCCTTGAAGTCCTTCTCTCGTTCAAGGTTTAGGAAGTTTCCAACTATGAATTTCATCAGATAGATTCTCAGTGCCTTTTCTTTCGCTTCTACAGGCATCAGGGGGTGGGAATATTTGTTCATTTGGTGGTATTTCATATTTTCATCTCCGTTCTTTTTATTTTAGTCCAGTTGGGTTATTTCCAAAGTTCTATCCTCAAACACAGAAAAATCTTCCCTCTCCTTGATCTGTTTTGTTGTTGAAATATGTTTTTTTAGTTTCATTAATCAGAGTTTCCAGTGCTGAGCTTTCTGATTCTTTTTCATGATTTCTGCCTCTTTGTTGGATGTCTCGTTCATATGATGCACTGTTGTCCGCATTTCTTTGAACTCTGTTCTGTGTCCCGTTGAGTTTGCTTAGGATCATTGCGTCGAATGCTTTTTCGGGCATGTCATGGATTTCCTGCAAACAGCCATCCATTCCTGAGGAGCCATTGTGTTCTTTTTGCAGGTGTCTTGCTTCCTGCCTTATTGTTTCCTGCTTTCCTAAGGTTGACGCCTGCACATCTGGTGCAACCGTCGCTCCTTCTTCACAGCGCAGCTTTTGCCGGAAAAGACTTTTTTTCTTTTTTGTTCAGATGGAATGTTAGTTGTCAGTTGAGCGGTGTGTTTGGCTTAGATTGTAAGGGAGGCCAGAGTGTGACCTCTGTGTGCTTCCTGCAGCTGTCATACGTGTCCGCAGTGTCTACGAGGACCACAGCTGGCTAGCCTGCCAAAACTCATCTGTCATGAACTTTTAGGACTCGCACTTTGGGAAAACAATTGGTTCAGTCTGTATTCCTCGGCAAATGGTAAAGGAACATAGTCTTTAGAAAGAAAAATAACATCTGAGTTTTGCGTAGGATTTAGTGTGTTGATACACTTTGACATGCTTTTTTATTGGCGCTTCACAAGTTTGTTACCAGTGAAGTTTGTGTTCATATGTTATCTCGTATTCACATTTCTCTTAATATATAGAAAGTCAAGAAAATTTTCATTGCATATCTTCCTTTAGTAGTCCTTCGTGCTTAGGCCATCTTCATTGGATGTTTTTTTTTTAATGATAATATGTACAGAAGTCTTCCATTAGTACTCTCAACTGGAGTTAAAGCAGCTGTTGTCAACTTTTGGAGTGAATAATGGCCTGGGCAGATTTGCAGGACATTAGTGTCAGGGTCTTACCCCAAGAGATGCTCTGCTCCTCCCAGTGAGAAATCAGGCTCTGGGGCAGGAAGGAATTGCCTCCAGCAAGGTAGATCTGACAGAGTTGTTCATCTGCTTTGTCATTTGAAGCTTGATGTTTAACTTTTATTTATAGAGAAATCGGGCAATTTTGAGAAGCCGAAGAAAAAAGGCAAGGGGCCTGGCATGATAACCTAGCAGCTAAAGTCCTTGCCTTGCATACACTGGGATCCCATATAGGCACTGGTTTTAATCCCAGCAGCCCCAGTTCCCATCCAGCTCCCTGCCTGTGGCCTGGGAAAGCAGTGGAGAATGGCCCAAAGCCTTGGGATCCTGCACTCACATGGGAGACCCGGAAGAAGCTCCTGGCTCCTGACTTTGAATTGGCTCAGCTCCTGCCATTGCAGCCGTTTGGGGAGTGAATCAGTAGATGGAAGATCTTCCTCTCTGTCTCTCCTCCTCTCTGTATATCTGACTTTCCAGTAAAGAAGGAAAAAAAGAAAGAGAGAGAGAGAGAGAGAGAGAGAGAGAGAGAGAAAGAGAAAGAAAGAAAGAAAGAAAGAAAGAAAGAAAGAAAGAAAGAAAGAAAGAAAGAAAGAAAGAAAGAAAGAAAAAAGAAGGGAGGGAGGGAGAGAGAGGGGGAGAAGAAGAAAGAGAGGAAGGAAGGAAGATGGTTCTATTGCTTCATCCTCCCATTGTGAGTACCTGCTGGTTTGTGTCCTAGCTGCTCCACTTCCCATCCAGCTCCCTGCTGTGGCCTGGAACAGCATTGAAGGATGGCCCAAATCCTTAGGCTCCTGCACCCACGTGGGAGACGCTGAAGAAACTCCTGGCTCCTGGCTCCTGGCTCTAGCTGTTGTGGCCATCTGGGGAGTGAGCCAGTGGATGAAAGATCTTTCTGTCTCTCTGTCTGTAAATCTACCTTTGCAATAAAAATAGATAAATCTTTTTTTAAAAATGTGAAAGAAACCTCGTTCTACTAGGAAAATGCACTATGCTTATTTCTGAAGAATTACCATGGTGCCAAGGACAAGGTTCTTGCGATTGGTTTTGGACAATTGGAGTCAACCTATGAGGAAAGATTTTGCCCAGACTACGCTAGCATCCCCCCAGAGAGACAGAAACACAAGCTACAAGTGGCCATGTTCTGTACTTAACCTTTGCATTTTTATAATCTTTTTATGAAACCCTTGGCACATTGACATTCAGGCTGTGCTGTAACCATAGACATCCATCTACCCACCCACATTTAGTTTCTTGTTTCTCATTCACTGCGATGACTGCATAGTGTTCTATTGTACAGAGGTGCTGCAATTCATTTTTATTTTTTCATTTTAAATTTGTTTTTGAAAAAATAAAGCTGTACCTAGCCATGGTTTCTAAAGAAACCATGTGTTCTTGCTGTGCCAGAAGATCCAAGATTCAAAATAAAAGTCTCCCAAGGCCACCCTTTGGAAGCATTTCACTCTACAGAGGCGCTTGCATTTGCTTTTTTGCATTTGAATTGAGATACATATCACATACCATAAAATGCACCCATTCGTAGTATGTCAATATATCGTGTGCAATTGACTGGCTCTTAGTGCATTCAGAGACTGTTCAGCCATTGCTGTGATCAGTTTTGAAGCATCTTCCCATTAGTGGTCACTCCCCACGCCTCCTCCCTGCATCTGTCTCTTGTCTGTGTATCTGCTTGTTGTCGATGCTGCACATAAATAGAACCACCCAGCAAGCGCCCTTTCACAACTGGCATCTTTGGCTGAGCAGCATATGTTCAAAGTCCACCCCTGGGTGGCACGAATCGGTACTTTGATTTTCATCATTAAGTAGTATCCCTTTGTGTGGCTATCGCGCATGTCAGATGATGGGTGTGTGGATCATTTGCACATCTTAGCTATGGTGAATCATGCTGCTATGAGTATTTATGAATGAGACTTTATATGGATGTGTTTTTTCTTCCTCATAGATAATGAGGCACTTGATTTTAACAGTCTTTGTTTTTGGGTTCACAATCTCATGAACATTTTAACTTTTTTAAGCAGTTAATTTTTTTGTTTTTCTACTTTAGATTGTGCCCCCACTATGACCAAAGAACATCCAGCTTCCTACTTCCTCATTCCTCATTGATCTTGGGTGTCCCTTGATTTTGACACTAGCTGTCACCCTACATTCCATATGAGGAAAAAGTTGGGAAGTACGGGCCAAGATGTGTGCCCTTTGCACTGTCTTCTTTTAAGTATTTGAACTCAGATATTTAACATCACATCACACACTCACCCAAATTTTTGGTTTGATTACTCAAGCATTGTTCAGCCTAGGATGAGACTGTATAAGTGGCCCCCAAAAACAGCAGACATAGCCTTAAACAAAGTATGGCGTCCCAGGCCAGCAGCACTGACGTTCTGTGGAACTTGGGAGAAAGGTGTGTTCTGAGGCTCATGCTGGCCCGGCTGAGTCAGGAACTCGGTGCATGGGGCCAGCAGTCTCTGTCCCAGTAATTCTCGTTCTGGTTCTGGGGCATGTTCAAGCTCAAGAATACTGCCTATAGCATCATCTTAATGACTTTCTTTTCTTTCTAAATATTTTTAAAATGGTTTTTAAAATTTATTTTTATTGAAAACAGATTTATTTTTTTTTTAAAGATTTATTTATTTATTACAAAGTCAGATATACAGAGAGGAGGAGAGACAGAGAGGAAGATCTTCCGTCCGATGTTTCACTCCCCAAGTGAGCCGCAACGGGCCGGTGTGCGCCGATCCGAAGCCGGGAACCAGGAACCTCTTCTTGGTCTCCCACACGGGTGCAGGGTCCCAAAGCTTTGGGCCGTCCTCAACTGTTTTCCCAGGCCACAAGCAGGGAGCTGGATGGGAAGTGGAGCTGCCGGGATTAGAACCGGCATCCATATGGGATCCCGGGGTGTTCAAGGCAAGGACTTTAGCTGCTAGGCCACGCCGCCGGGCCCGAAAACAGAGATTTAAAGGAAAGACTGAGAGAGAGAGATCTTCCATCTACTGGTTCACCTCCCATTGTGGCCAGAGCTGAACCAATCCAAAACCAGGATCCAGGAGCTTCTTCTGGGTCTCCCACATGAGTGCAGGGCCTCAAGGCTTTGGACCATTCTCTGCTGCTTTCCCAGGACACAAGCAGGGAGCTGGATGGGAAATGGAGCAACTGAAACACAAACTCCCAGCACTTTCAGGTGGAGGATTAGCCTATTGAGCCAATGTACCAGCCTCTCTTTCTTTGCACTTTGTTTTTCCCAACCCCTCCCCTCCCCTCTCTTCCCCTCCCCTCCTCTCCCTTCCCCTCCCCTTCCTTCCCTTTGCCTTCTCTTCCTTCCTCTCCCCTTCCCTCTACTCCCTTCCCCTCTCCATCCCTTCCCTTCCTTTCCTTTCTTCTGGAATACTTCCCCAAGGAAAATTCTTAAAAGAGAGACACGGGTGGTAAATTTTTCCTTCTGTATCTGAAGATCTCTTTGCTTTAACAGCTCATGTGATTGCTGGGTTACAAACGCTTTCCACATTTATAACCATTTTCCTTCCAAGCTGCTGAAGCTTCACCCCTGTGTTTCCTAATGTCCAGTGTGATTAAGGCCATATCTGGGTGGGGGGAGGGGGTGACAATGTGACTTGTTGTTGTTCCTCTGTAGATAAACAACAATTGTGTTGTTCTTTTTAGAACCACTGAAATGATTGTTATTCTGAAAGCTTTTCTTCCCATGATTCCTTTCCCCCACCTCCTTGCTCTGTCCCGGTCCTCCTTGTCTTGGCAGCGTGGTGGTGTGGAGCACAGCTAAGGGAGAGGCCATCTGTGGCAGCCCAGCGGCCGGCCTCAATGTGGGCAATGCCACCAACGTGGTCTTCTTCAGGTGCCGAGACGAGATGTTTGTTACTGCAGGAAAGTACGTGTCTGCATTCGGAATCATCCAAACCCACACACAGTACAATTTTTTTTTCCTTGCGTGGGGAAACATGGTCATTTCAGTCTTGGAAAACAATCCCTTGCGTGATAACTGTCCTGACTTTGTAGTCTTTAAAGCAAAATCCTTTTTAGCTGAAAGCATTCTAAATGCAGCTACTTTGGAAATTCTGTGATTGCTATGGAAAAGATTCTGCTTATGTGCAAGGTTCTTCGTTGCTGAAAACACGCGATCGCCCGTCTACACTCATGAAGTGATTCACACAGTTACGCAGAACCATTTGCTGCTTGGTATTTCTCACCACCTGCTCTTGGTTTCGGTCTCAGGAAGTGATAGTTTGTAAGGGAACTGTGCCAGCAAGTTTCAAGTGTTTAGATTATAAGACGTATGAGATCATTTCCAGTAGGGTTGGCTTTAAAAAAAAAACTGAATATTCGAAAGGCAGAAAGACTCAGAGAGATCTTCTATTCAATGGCTCATTCCACTGAAATGATTGCATCTAGGGCTGGTCCAGATTAAATCTAGAAACCTAAAATTCTGGCTGGATCTCTCAGGTGGCTGGCAGAGGCCATGGTCTTTAGCAGAGATCTGAGTTAGAAGCAGCGTCACCAGGACTTGCTCTGGCATTCCTCTTTGGGATGCTAGCAGGATGAATGGCAGCTTAAATCTCCACAAAGTCAGCCCCAAGTAAGCTCAGCTTTAACCAGCTGACGGTGGCCAAGCCGAGCAGCTGAACAAAGGCCAGCATTTGTCTCGCAGAATATATTGATTTACAGCTTCACAGTCATCAGAGTCATGACTGGAGCTTAAAAGAAGCTGAACGTATCTAACAGCATGCTTTTTAAAAATAGCCTGCACCAGGTCAGAGCCATGAACTCTGAAAACGTGGTGTTAACTAACTCTTTCAGTCCACCTTGAAAGGTAAAGACTATTGGGCCCAACACGTAGCCTAGTGCTAAAGTCCTCACCTCACACGCTCCCGGATCCCGTATGGGCGCCGGTTCTAATCTCAGCAGCCCTGCTTCCTATCTAGCTCCCACTTGTGGCCTGGGAAAGTAGTGAAGGACAGCTCAAAGCTTTGGGACTCTGCACCTGTGTGGGAGACCGTAGAGAGGCTCTGGGCTCCTGGCTTCAGATTGGCTCAGCTCCAGCCGTTGCAGCCGCTTGGGGAGTAAATTGTTGGATGGAAGATCTTTCTCACTCTCTCCGCTTCTCTCTGTTTATCTGACTGTCCAATAAAAATAAATCCTAAAAAAAAAAAAAAAGAAAGAAAGGTAAGGACTGTTGATTGCTTTTCCTTTCCAGACTATAGCGTCTGTGCTGGTTTGTGTTGGTATTAACTTGCTGGCTCCACCTTGCCATGTCCAGCGTGCCTTTGTCTCATGGCTGATCCTCTGGCAGAACTTCAGGGGCCTGCAGACTCCTTGGCCAACTTGAAAGCTAACTCCTACCAGACACATGTTTTTAAATATATGTTATATATGATTTATTATATTTCATATAATATATAACCACATAAATATAATATATAATATGTAATATAATGTATTATTATACATTATATTAAATATTATACAATATATTTTAATATATTGTATTTATTATATATTATTTATTTTATATATATATTTATTTATTTATTTATTTATCTGAAAGAGTTACAGAGATAGTTGGGAGGTGGGAGAGAGTGGACAGAAAGAGAGATCCCATCCACTGGTACTCTGCCCAAATGGCTTCACTGTCCAGGGCTGGGTCAAGCCAAAGTCAGGAGTCAGAACTCCATCCAGGTCTCCCATGTGGGTGTCAGGGGACCAAGCACTGGGGCTGCTTTGCTCTGTTTTGCCAGGGAAGAAGCCCCAAGTGTTTGGGCTCCTGGCACCCATGTGGGAGACCTGGATGAAGCTCCTTTCTCCCAGCTTCAACCTGTCTTAGCCTAGGTCAGTGTGGCCACTTGGGGAGTAAGCCAGTGGATAGATCTTTCTCTGTCTATCCCTCTCTCTGTAAATCTGAATTTCAAATAAATAAATCTTTTTTAAAAAAAAACTGGACTCTGTTACTCTTTTAAATAAATAAAATAGTAAAAGTTAATTTTTTATTTGACAGACAGAGTGATAGGGAAGCCGAGAGAGAGAGAGAGCACACTTGTTCTATTGGTTCATTCCACAAATGGCTGCAATGGCTAGGGTTGGGCTACGCCAAAATCCAAGAGTCTAGAACTCTATCCTGGTCTTCTGCAAGGGTGACAGGGGCTCCAGGACTTGGGCCATCTTTTGCTGCTTTTCCACATTCATTAGCAGGGAACTAGATCAGGTGTGAAACAGCCAGGACTCAAATTGGCACTTATAGGAAATGCTGGTGTCTCAGGCAGTGGCTTAACCCGCTGTGCCATGACACTGGCACCTAAATAAATACACATTAAAAAAAGAAGGGGTTAGTACTCTTCTCTTCCTCTTCTCCTCCAAGAGAATACAAAAGGAAAAGGATCAAGTTGAATATTAAATGTGTACTTATTTGAAAACAATCTGTTTTTCAAGATACTATTAAAGATGTGTTTATGGAAATATAATTTTGAGATGAATGTTCAATGCATGTTTATACAAATGTGATTTTTTGTGTGTGTGTTTTTGTTTTAGTGGGACGATTCGCGTGTGGGAACTGGATCTTCCAAATAGGAAAATCTGGCCAACTGAATGTCAGACAGGACAGATGAAAAGGATAGTCATGAGTATTGCAGTAGGTCTTACCTCGAGCATGATATTTTAAGGAACTATTATTAGCGCATGCACCTGCCAAGGGCTCTGTTTAGGGTGTGTGGGCTGGAGAGAGGGAGGGGAGCTGTGGATCCACAGGCTGCTGATGAGGAAGGGCAGGTGAGAGAGTTACTTCCGGAGCTCCGGAGAGGCTACATAGACATGGTCTGATTTAATGGGACCAGGGGCTGTCATCCGACACCCCAAGCGTGCTCACCTGATTGACAGCAGACCAGCCAGGGTGGCATTCACACCCCTCAGCACATCCCGATGCCACTCAAGTCGCTTCTGCCACCAGAAAGAAAATCTCTTAACAATGAAGCTCATCATTGAAATACATTCTGGCCCACAAAAAAAAGGAAACTGTGTATTTGAAATGTGGATTCGGAGCCTCATATATAGAACTCCGTTCCCCAGCAACTCACTCCTCCTTTTGAATGCGTATCACCTTACAGACCTTGGGAAAGGTGGATGAGACGGAGCAAGCATGTGTCCTCTACCGAGGAACACACCTTCATGCAAGGAGCCCACTGCAGGTGTTTGAGGAGCCTACACTGACAGGGATGTGTGTTCACATCACATCCAAACCAATTTTCAGACCCAGTGACACAGGGCAATCATTGGATTCCAGTATTTCCTCCAGTTCTTTACTTATGTGAAAGATAAAGTTACAGACAGAGGGAAACACACACACACACACACACACATACAAACACACATTTTCCCTCCATTGGTTTACTCACCACATGGCCCCAGTAGCTGGGCTAAAGCCAGGAGCTGTGAGCCAGAAATAGCATCTGAGTCAGCCATGTGGATGGCAGGGATCCAAGCATCTGGGCCATCTTCCACTGCTTTGCCAGGTGTATTAGCATGAAACTGACAGGTGTGGATGGGAAGTGGAGCAGCCAGGACTTGATCCTGTACTTGTAAGGAATGCTGGCATCATAAGTGGTAGCTTAGCCTCCTATGGAGCAAGCCTGCCCCCTCCCTCCAGTTGTACATTTGGTTCTGATCCTGCTCACCGTGGAGTTGTTCTTACTTTGTAAGGCAGAAGTAGCCATGAGCATCTTTGCAGGTCTTCCTCGGGGTTTTCAGACAAAGCTTGTCCCACTGCTGACTGGGGACCGATGGGTGTTCCTGAGACAAGGCAGCCACTTAGGTTTCTCTTCCTGTCTTCCTCAGATGGCCGAAGATGACAGCTTTTTCTACCTTGGCACTACAACTGGAGATATCCTAAAAATGAACCCCAGGACCAAACTGCTGACAGATACAGGGCCCCTAAAGGACAAGTACAGTCTGGTGAGTTGAGATCCGCAGGACCCACTCTGTTCTGACGTTGCCTTCCCTGCACTGGCAGCACTGACTCACATTAAGAAAAAAGTCTAGAGGCCAGTGCTATGGCTTAGCAACTCCAACATCCCATATGGGTAGTGGTTCGAATCCTCCATTTCCCATCCAGTTCCCTGCTAATGCACTGAGAAGGCAGTGGAAGATGGCTCAAGTGCTCAGGACCCCTGCACCCACGTGGGAGACCCAAAAGAGGCTCCTGGTGCCTGTCTTCCACCTGATCGCTGCGGCTATTTGGTGGAGCAAACTGGCGAATGAAAGACCTCTCTTTTTCTCCCTTCTCTAATTCTGTATTTTACATAAATAAGCCTTAAAATTGAAATCTCATGGAACAGAGGAAAAGCCAGTGACATCTTCAAGGCCACAGCTAAATTTACAAGTTGCATCGGCTCGTTTCTTCCAGCAAAGTCCTTCCTTGGTGTTCCCAGTGGAGAGCACGGTGTGATTTGGAACCCTGGTGGTTTCAGTCCAATTGCCACATGTGAGAGAAATGTACTCTGATCTGCAAGACCAAATATATAATCTCTACTCTGGCAACTAGATTTTAGATTTTGCCTGCCCCTCTCCCCATTGTTGTAAGTCATGAGCAAGACCTAGAAATAGTCAGTGGTTTTTCATCTTCAGAATTCATCACAATTCTGGTTGAGAGTCCAGTGAGAGACATTGATTTCTGCAACGAAATAAAAAGCCTGCCACTGAAGGGTAACTTTATATAACAGCACTGCTATTTCCAGCACCCCAGAAAGTTACGAGGCCTGTTTCTACTCAACTTTGCGTTGGAAAGCCTGTGCTGGATTCTGCACCTGCCTATCTCAACTCTGATAACAGAACAGATGGCTTTAACTAAGCTTAGATACTTCTCCTCTGAGCATATATTCTCAAGAAAAACCCTGAAGTGGTGCACAGTGCTCCTGGGAAAATGTCAAGCGTGTCCTTCATCCTAGAGTCCTTTACTATTCAAGCTTTTGAGGCAGCCCATGTAGATGAGAGGAAAGTTCGAGAAGAGGGAGAAGCAATGCCACAGGAAAGTAAAAGGTGTCCCAATCCATGTTTTTCATTTTATTTGTTTTAAAGGTTTATGTTATTAATGGAAAGGCAGAGTGACAGAGGGATGGAGAGACAACGAGATGTAAAATAAAGCTTCTATATGTTGATTCACTGCCCAATTGCCCAAAACAGCTAGGACTGGGCCAGGCACTCAGTCTAGGTCTCCCACATGAGTGGCAGGGACCAAGGATTTCAGCCATCTTCCTCTGCTTTCCCAGGCTCATTAGCAGGGAGCTAGATCAGAAGTGGAGTATCTGAGAGTCAGACTGGCATGCCTGTCTGGGATGTGGGAATCACAAATGGCAGCTAGACCCAATGAACCCCAAGTAGCCCCTCAACTTATTTGGAGGGCAATATGTTAAGCAAACAAAGGCAAGGTGGTTGCAGTTGAAGGAAGGCAAGGCTTGCAGCCCTGTTGGTAATTAACTCCTGAGGTCCTTCCCAAGGCCTTCGGAAAGCACTCCCTGGAGGCTACTCATCTGCATGTGTGTGCCTTGCCAGCACTTGGGGACCAGATTGGAAGCAAAGGAGTGACTACTTCAACTGGCTCTCTGATATGGGAAGTGAGTGTCCCAAGTAGTGGCTGAACCTGATGTGTCCACCTAACTGCCCCCAAAGAACTCTTTAAAAACTCAGTCAGCAGCTTGATTTAAAAAAATGGGACTTTAGTGCTCACTTTGGCAGAACATATACTAAAATTGGAATGAAAAAAAATGGGACCTTAGTAGGTACTGATTCAAAGAAAATGTGCAGATAGAAAATCAGCGCATGAAAAGCTGTGGCATTAGGGAAATTCAAAGTTAACTGGGATGCCTGTGGGAACAGTCAGAAGGTGCAGGGTTGACACCACCAAAACCTGAGGATGAATCTCGTTCATCACTCGCAGGAACACAGGACAGCCACTTAGGAAGACAGTTTGGCCATCTCTTACCAAATTAAATTCAATCAGCCCTTATCAGCCGATCCAGCAATTGCACTCCCTGACATTCATCCAAAGGAAGTGAAAATGTATGTCCAGAACATATAGGAGCCAAGCTGGGACTTGCACCCAGGCACTCTGATGCAAAGTGGGGGCATCCCAAGTGATATCCAAACCGCTCCACCAAACACCAGCACATGAACATGCCTTTTCTGTCAAGCCTACCCTATGATATCCCTAATGGATCCATCAGGCCAAGCCCTCGTGACCCAGGCACTTCCACACACTGTTACACTTTGGCAGTTCAGGATCCCACATGTGAACTTTAGGGAGCATGCTCAACCCACAGGAGTCACACCCGTTTGAAAACCAGAGCTGCATATTGGATTCCATACAGTGACTCAAACTCCAAGGACTGCTTCCAGTTGTAAACATATGTCTGGCAGTTGGTAAGACTTTGCACCACTTGCTTTACTTGAGAAAATACTGGAGTACTTTGAAAAGGTTTTAGAAAAATGGAGCTAAGAGTTTAGGGATGGGCTTTGTGTGGCGCATTGAGTTTGGAGTGCTGGCTTGACTCCTGTCTACTTCTGATTCGGCACCCTGCTGGCATGTCTGGGTAGATGGAGGATGATGGCCCAAGTGCTTGAGTTTCCTGGCTTCGGTGAGGCCCAGCGATGACTGTTGAGGGCATTTGGGGAATAAGCCAGTGGAGAAAGAACACTGTCTCTCACATATACACATTTTTAGAATGAGTTTACTTTGGTGCACTTTTTTGGGAAAGCCATGCATAGGATTTTCATAATATACATCTTCCATGAGCTTTTTGAAGACTCTTTGTGCAATCACCATGCAGAAAGTATTCTTTTGTACTTAAGATTTATTCATTTTTATTGGAAAGGCAGATGTATGGAGAGAAGGTGATTCAGAGAAAAGGAGCTTACACCTGCTGGTTCACTCCCCAAATGGCCGCAGCAGCCTAAGCTGAGCCGATCTGAAGCCAGGAGTCGCATTTGGGTCTCCCATGTGGGGGCAGGGTTCCAAGGCTCTGGGCCATGCTCTGCTCTTTTCCTGGGCTACCAGCAGGGAGCTGGATGAGTAGTGGAGCAATTGGGACACAAACTAGTGTTCATAGGAGATGCTGGTGCTTGAAGGTGGAGGTTGAGCCAGTTGAGCCATTGTGTACTGCGTCCTCTTCTGTGCTTTCTTTAGATGACAAATATGGTATGGTCTTGCCCATTTGTGAGAATTAAGCTCTAGTGAAAACAGTGGTACTGGGGGGCACACACTACTGGGCCTGTGCTTATGCTTTCTGTTTTCAAGTGCAGTCAAGTGCATATCCAAATGTTACTTTCAGTAGATTGAAGATGCACAGGTGGTTTTAGGGAAGAGTGATAATGAAGCAGGTTCGCTTCTTGTGAGGCCAGGGCCTCCTTCCTGCCATGTGAGTTCACTGTTGTCATTATTACCGTTATTATTATTTGAAAGACAGAAGTTCTGAGAGACTCTTCCACTCACTGATTCACTCCCCTAGTGCCCCATAGCAGCTGGGGTCTTGCCAGGCTAAAGCGGGAGGGTGCACACACCTGGGCCATCACCTGCTGCCTCCTCAGATATGCCTTAGCAGGAATTGGAAGCAGAGCTCGGACTTGAATGTGGGAGCTCCAACCTGGCATGCATGTACCCCGAGTGGCATCACAACAGCTAGGGCAAACACTCATCTTCCATTGTTGGCTTTGAATCTTCTAGCCAGCCTAGGGGGCTTATCATGAGGAACACCTTCATGACCTTCATGCCATGCAGGCAGCATGTGCTGCACGGACATGACCTTGTCCATGCTTGTTGCATCGAGTCTCACGTTGATTCTTAACTGTGAGACAGTCCAACCTTTTCCTCAGTACCGTCTTTCTCCCTAGGGAGTGTCAGCCATCAAGTGCCTGAAGATGGGGGGTTTGCTGGTGGGCTCTGGAGCTGGATTGCTGATGTTCTGTAAAAGTCCCAACTACAAGCCCATCAAGTAAGTTCTGGGGCCCACAGAAGTGAGGGTGGGTGGAGACCCTCTTGAGGGGGCTTTGCTTCAAGTTAATAAGCAAATGACATTGACAGATTTGGTTGAAAACTTTCATCTCATGCAGTTGAGAAGCTGGATCCACAATAGATGGTTGGGTATTTTTTTTTTTTTTTTTGTCAGTGACCGTGCTGGATTAAACCCGAGTAGTCCAAAATCGCCTGGAAGAACAATGCCCTCCCTCTTCATAAACCTGCTAAGGTTTTGTTTACCTAACATATTCAGATGCGATGAAGGAAATAGAATGCTATAAGCTTGCCTGACAATTAATATCAAGTTGTAAACCTCCAGAATTGTTTTGTGAGATTTGTTGCGCAATAGGTGCCCAAGCATGTGTAAGATCACAGTTGCATTCCGGAACAGTTCTGAAGTTGCCACATGGTGCACCTGCATCCCTTATCTGAGTGCCTGATTCCCCAGGCCTGGCTGTTCTAGTTCTGATCCAGCCTCATCCTGATACACACACCCCACGAGGCAGCAGGTGATGGCTCAAGTCCTTGGGTCCCCTGCCTCGGACGTGGGAGACCCAGGTTGGGTTCCCAGCTCTAAGCATGCCAACTGCTGAGCCAAATGCTTGCCGCCTGTACCTACGACATTTTCTATTTGTATTTTAATGTAATGTGAGCATTATAAGCATTGTTAATCTTATCACATAACCTTTTTATTATTTGTGGTAAAATCTGCATATATTACATAATCTTTAAACACCATTCTAATGGCAAGGCAACTATTCTGTGAAATTGGTGTCCCACTGATCATTTAACCATTCAGTTATCCATTCACAATGCTTCTACCTGTTCACTCTTTTAAAAAAGGTTATAACAGCATCCTTTGACATAAAGCTTGTTTTTTTTCTCCATCGGATTTTAGAATTGTTTCCCAGAAATGGAGTTAATAAAGGGTTTGTTTGCCATGGTCATTTGTACCTATACACCTGCTTGTACCTATACCCTCTCTTCAGATTCAGCCCATGTTGCATAACCTATTTCAGCCTCTCTCTTTACGTATATATAAATATAATATATATTCTGTATAAACATACATAAATATGCTATAATGCATATTATAGCATATATAAATACATATCTAAAACTTACAAACCTTCTCTGTTTTAACCTGCACTGACCTTTCCCATGGCTGACCATGGGCAAGAAACATCGAGAAGAACTCGTGCCCCTCCCACTGACTCACAGATCACGAGCCTGATCCGCATCTTCTGTCACACACCAGATGGTCCATGAGCTTCCTGGTTGAGTGACTTCCCTTGGCCTTTTCCTCCTTCTTTTAAAGGAAAATTCAGCTCCAAGGGGGCATCTCTTCCATCACGCTGCGGGGAGAAGGACACCAGTTTTTCGTAGGAACAGAAGAATCACACATCTACCGCGTCAACTTCACCGATTTCAAAGAGACTCTGATTGCGACGTGTCACTTCGAGGCTGTGCAGGACATTGTGTTCCCGTTGTAAGTAGCACAAGACAAGAGGGAGGTGGTGGAGATGTGACGCGGTGCGCCAGAGGATGGAAGTATATGATTGCTTCCTTTCTTCTTAAATGTTTCTTAGCTTCACAAATTATTTTTAATACACTTTCTAAGATTGACTCTTCCAATAAAACCATTGTGGAAAGGTACACGCCCCCTCGGGATCTTTCTGGCTTTTACAGTGCTATCTCGAAAAGCCAAGAAATCCTCTTTAAACAAACAAACAAAAACAAGAAAAACATCTTTCCAATTCTCGGTTCCCTTTGGGGTCATGTAGATATCACCAACTATGGTGGTGGGCACATACATTTCTAAAATGCATGTCTGTAGTATTTTTTGAGAAATCTCATCCGAAATAAATAAAACAACCATCAACTTATTTTTCAAATGTACATAAGGAACCAGCACTGTGGTGTAGTGGATAAAACTGCCTCTTGAGGCCCCAGCATTCCATATGGATGCCAGTTTGAGACCTGGCTGATCTACTTCCCATCCAGCTCTCTGCTAATGTGCCTGGGAAAGCAGTGACAGATGGCCTAAGTGCTTGAGCCCTTGAACAGGAGAGACCTGGAAGAAGCTCCTGGCTTTGGTCTGGTCCAGCCTGATCTTGCAGCCAGGCTGGGAAGTGAGCCAAAGAATCGAAGATTCTCTCTCTGTCTCTCCTCCTTTCTCAGTAATCCTGCCCTTCAAATTATGTAAGAGGCAAGGACAGAGCACTTATATCCACTTCCCAAACACCTACAACAACCAGGGTGGAGGCAAAGACCAAAGCTGGGTGCCAGGGACTCAATCCATGTCTTCCATGTGGGTGACAGAAACCCAATTACTTGAGCTATCATTATTGTCTCCAAAGGTCTGCATTGACAGGAAGTTGGAGTCAAAATTCGGGGGTGGGTATCAAACCCAGACCTTTTGATTTGGGCTGCAGGCTTCTTAACTGCTAGGCCAGACACCTGTTCCTCTCAGGCTTTAAGTTCGTTCACACTTAAAAGTTCACAGATAGTTGGGTCTTCAGTTTCATGTGTTTCCTTTTCTTACCGTTTGTTGTAGGGATCACGTTTTATATGATCCAGTCTTCCACTTCCCTATTGCACATGATTTAGAAACTTTCTATTCACTTAATGTTTCCACTTGCATCTTTTAATTTCTTAAACATGCTTTTTCTTCTTTTAAAAGTGAAGTATTTGTTTGAGAGACAGAGTGATAGAGAGAAAAAACTAGATAGACAGATGGGTAGCTAGTTAGCTACCTGGATCTTCCATCCAGTAGTTCACTCCCCAGAAGCCCACCATAGCCAGGCTGAAGACAGCAACCGGGAACCAGGAACTCCAACTCCATCCTTACCTCCCATGTGGGTGGCAGTGACCTCAACACCTGTGTTCCAGAAGCAGTGGCAAGAAATCAGGTCAGAGGTGGAAGAGCTAAAACTCAAGCTAGCACTTGGATGTAGGATTCAGGTGCTTCAAATGGTGACTTAACGCACTGCACCATATCACCCATCTCTACACTTGCCTTTGTAGAATTCAGGCTAAATACATTTTTTTTCAAAGTCTACACAGTTAGCCAACATTAATAACCCATGTGCTGAAGCGCCAAAAGTCTTAGCATGCTGTTTTGTTTTGCTCTTCACTTTGCCTTCACCCTCTCATGCTAAAATTATTTGTAATTATAGACCCATCATCATCATCATCTTCTTCATTTCCATCAATTATGGAGATTTAATGCTACTTTCTGTAAATGTTTGCTTTTATTGTTCTCTTTACTTGAGAGGCAAAGAGAGAGAGTGAGAGAAAGAGACTCTGGTTTGCTGGCTCACTTCGCAAGTACCTGTGAAGGCTGGGACTGGGCTGAACCAAAGTGGGAATCCAGGAACTCAATTCGGGTTCCATGCAGGTGGCAACCGTGTTGCTTTAATCATCACCACCGCCTCCCAGCACCTGCAGTAGCAGGAGGCTGACATCAGGGAGCTGGAGCCCAGACTTGAACCCATGTGCCCCAATATGGCATGGGGGTGACTTCAGTGTTACCTCCATCACTAGACTAAATACATGTCCCTCCTCTTTTGTTTATTTATTTGCTTGTTTATTTATTGGCTCATGCATTAGTCCTCTTGGGTACCTCTTACTTGTTTAATTTCTTAGAAGATGGCCTTTGTATATAAAATGTGATTCCTTCTTATCTGAAAATATCTTTGTTTTACCTTCAAACTGAAAAGATAGTTTGGTGAGGTATGTAAAGTATTTCGATGAAGTTGGTATGGAAATATAACTTATCTACAGAAAGTGCAAAGAGTATTGATACCTCAGTTATCATGCCTAATAGGAAAATCTTCCAAAAGTTCTTGGACATACACATTATGGAAAAAAAGTGCATGAAATTTAATAGTCTTCTACTGAAATAAATGTGTATTTTAATTCTATTTTTCCAAGACTTTGAAGAAAATTACCATGTTAACTTCTAGTCCCTTAGATTCTTTTTACCTGCTTTTTTTTTCTTCAAGATGTATTTATTTGAAAGATTGAGTTACACAGAAAGAGGGAGGGGCAAAGAGGAAGATAGATCTTCCATCTGCTGGTTCACCCCTGAGATGGCCTCAGTAGCTAGAGCTGGTCCAGGCTGAAGCCAGGAGCCAGGAGCTTCCTCCAGTTCTTCCTTGTGCTTAGCAGGGGCTTATGCTTTTGGCTTTTGTCAGTTTGTCCAAAAAAAGCACCTTTCTCTTACCTGGAATTCAGTGAGCTTTTTGGACCTGTAAGCTGATGGTTTTTCACAAATTGAGAAATTCTCATGCATTATCTCACCCTTGCTCATTCCTGTCCTCTTGAGATTAAAATTTCACATGTTGAGTAATTTGGTATTTTCCCACCAGACTCTAACTTGTTCTTTTTTTTTTTTTTTTCAAATTTTTTTTGGTGAAGATGTAATCTCTATTTAATCTTCCTTTAAGTTTACCATCTCCAATCTGTTGTTGAGCTGATCTAAGTGAAACTATTTTAGTGACTCTGCTTTTCACTTAAAATAAATACATACATATATACATATATATCATATAATGCTAGACACATGTGCTCTCTAGTGTTCCGTTGAGATTGCCTGTTCGTTTATTGATATCAGAACTTCCTTTAGTATTTTAGATGTGTTTAATTCATTTTGTTTTATTTATTTGAAAAGGGGTGAGAGAGAGAGAGGAAAGAGAGAGAGAAAGAGATTGCTGTGTCATCTGCTGGTTTATTATCCAAATGTTCACAAGAGCTGAGGCTGGGTTGGGCTGGTGCTGTACATTGGGAACTCAGTCCAGGTCTCCCACGTAAATGGCAGGGACTCAAGTGCCCGAACTGTCCCCTGCTGCCTCCCAGAGTGTGCAGTGGGCAGGAAGTGGAACTGGGAGTGAAGTTAGAACTTGGACTCACATACTCCAGTGTGGGATGCAGGTGGCCCAGCACGGTCCTTAGAAACCCTATGCCAAATGCTTGCCCCCAACTGTATTTTAAATATCTGCTTTGCTGCTTTTGCTAATCCAATACCTGAGTCTGTTTGGGGTCTGTTTCTTTTGACTGCCTTTTTCCTGAGTCACATTTTTTTTCTGTCTGACAATTTTTTTTTTTTTGTAAAAACTTGGTACTATGCATAATACATTGTAGCAAGTCTATTCTCTGAGGATTGTTCATATGGACTCAATTTTTTTCTTCTCTCACAGAATGCATCAGATGGTATTTCCATTGCTTCCCACTGCTGCTTTTTTTAGCCTGGTCTTGAGTTTTCTTGTGAGCTTGCATTATTTGGCAGTCACTCAAGGGTCTGTGCAGAAATGAAGCTAAAATTTCCTTGCTTCTAGTGAGGTATGAATCACCAGAAAAAAATATATTTATGTATTTAAAAATATACCTGTAAAAACATGCCTTTATTTTGGATCTGCATCTACAGAGCTACCTATGAATCTTTATTATTACTGTTTCAGATTTATTTGTTTATTTGAAAGGTGGAATGGCAGAGAGAAGGAGAGGCACAGAGAAAGTCAGATCTTCCATCCACTAGTTGGCTGCTCGCCCAGTGCCCACAACAGCTGGGGCTGGGTCAAGCAAAAGCCTGGAGCCAGGAACTCATCTCAGTCCTCTCCATGGGCAGTAAGGGCCCGCATACTTGGGCCATCACCTGCTACCTTCCCAAAGCACATTTAGCAGGAGGCTGAATGGGAAGCAGATGAGCGGGGACCTGAACTGGCACTCCTGTAGGAGAGTCCAGTGTCCCAGACGGCAGCTTAACCCACTACACCATGATGCCAACCCGTGGATATTTTTTTAAAGGATGATTTACCAAAACAATGTTAATGTCTTTATTTTTATCACTACATCTTGAAACGCACAGACGCAGAAAGAGATTTCTTCATCTACTGTTTCACATGCAGTCACCTACAATAGCCAGGGCTTAGGCCAAACTAAAACCAGGAACCTGAAAACTAATCCAGGTCTCCGATGGGGGTGGCAGGCAGCTAAGTGTTTGGACCATCATCTGTTGTCTCCAGGGTGCACATTGGCAAAGAGAGTCGAGGTGGGACTCAAACCGGGGCACTCTGGATGGAATGCAGGCGCCCCAAGCAGCAGCTGTGCCAGAGCCCACCCCATGAAATCTTTGCAGAAATTTAGATGGGGTGGAGGGACATGGGTCCAACATGTCATCTTGATCCAATCAGCTTGGTTCTCTCCCTGGGATTTAGACGCTCGGATGCCTCACTGGGGCTGATGAACACTTGCCTGCAGTAGGAGCATACTGGCCCACTGGGGCAGGGCATCTCGAATGTCCTCCAGGGGCTTTGGTTTCTCCAGACTTGATTTCTGTGAGTTGTCCATGTGCCCCTGGAAGAGCTCACCTTCCCCCAAGGAGGGCTCATTTTATACCAAGGGCAGTATTTCATCCAGCCCATCTCTTATTTTCGATAATTGTTAATATCCCAGTACTGGCTCCACTTGGTCTCTGTTCATCAGAACTAGCTTGCAAGGAGCTCCAGCCCATATGCTCTTCCCTCCCAGTCCTTGAACTTTCTAACTAGTCCAGCAACTGGTCACCCTAGAGCTACGTATAGAAAGGATCTACTTTTTTTTTGTTATTAACAGATCTTAAAGACAGAATCTTTTAGTTTTTCCAAATGTGTTTATGATTAAATATAGAAATTGCTAGAAAACTGCTTAGAGCTAAAGGTTAGCTTTCATCTCCACAGAGACTAACTAGACATTTATCCCTGTAAGCAGATGGTCTTACTATGCCCAGTGCTACACCTTTTGTCATATCCAAGTTAGAATAATGTCTATAATCTTTTGACATATGGTTCATTTACATTCTGTTTACAAGTTGCCTTTTTCAGTGTGACAGTCTAATTGCTCAGGAATAAATGTTCTTGTCTAAAAATCTCCTATTTTTAAAGATTTATTTATTTGAAAGAAAATGACACAGAGAGGGAAATCTTCTAAATGCTGGTTCACCCTGACAATGACCATATGGCTGGGGTTGGTCCAGGGTGATAATCAGGAACCTGGCAGTCCATCCAGGTCTCCCAAGTGGGGGGCCAGGGTCTCAAGTGCTTGGACCATACTCTGCTATCTTCTCAGGCACTTTAGCAAACAGCTGGATTGAGAGTGGAACAGCTGGGACTAGAACTGGCACTCATAGGGGATGCTAGCATTGCAGGTGGCCGCTTAAGCCACTGTACCACAACAGCAGCCTCTACAACTTCAGCTATTTTGGGTCATCTGAAATCCTGAATTCTACCCTCATTGCCACTATCTTTGAAATTTTAAAAAAGATTGCCTACTTTATAACACAAGGCTTAATTCTCTTCTTTCAGTGTGTTTTAGAGATGTTAGTTAACACATCTATGCTTTACTCCAAACATATCCGGCTGAATCCATTAAATATGCATTTTTTGTGTGAATCATACCCCAATAAAGTAGTTTTTAAAAATATGTTACTTACTATCCACCAGTCAAATAAGACCTTAAGAGACATTTTTTTTAAAGTACATTTTTATTTATTTGAAAAGCAGAGTGACACACACAGAAAGAGAAGATAAAGAGAAGTCTTCCATCCATTGTTTCATTCCCCAAATGGCTGCAACAGCTAGGGCTGGGCCAGGCCAAACCCAGGAGCTAATCACTCCATCCACGTCTCCCAGGAGTGGCAGAGACCCACGCACTCATACCATCCTCTGCTGCTTTCCCGGGCGCATTCACAGGGAGCTGGATGGGAAGTGTAGCAGTCGGGACTTGACCTTGCCCTCTGACGTGAGACACTGGCACCACAAACTGAGGCTTAGCTCACTAAACCACAGTGCCACCCCTGAGACAATGCCTGAACTTTTGTTTTTTTTTAAGCATCTTTATCCCAATCCTCCCTATAGGGAAAAGACTACGAAAGACTTTTTCCTGCAGACGATTTGAGAATGTTCCATACCTTCCCACATAAGAAACCTCTTAACGATCACTCTGTCTTCTGATAAATGGCTGTCTAAAAGGCCAAGCGTCCCTGTCCTTGGGAAACACTTTTGGTTAGCAGAGACACCACGTAGGCCTCCTAGCCACATCTCTTATTCACCCCTATGGCTCCTTTGCAGTGGCACTTCTGAGCTCTTCGCCACCTGTGCCAAGAAGGACATCCGGGTGTGGCACACCTTGTCCAACCGGGAGTTGCTGCGGATCACGGTGCCCAACATGACCTGCCATGGCATAGAGTTCATGCGCGATGGCAAGAGCCTGGTTTCAGGTAACGTCCACCTCCCAATAACTGCCCCCGGGGCTCCGGCTGGGGGTTTGATTTTGACCTCCTTCTGCAGTAGCCTCCCACGGTCCACACTCCTTGCTTCTAATCTCATCTCTGAAGTTTCCCTCCAGCTGGGAGGTTTTTCTGAGCTAGGAAGGATCAAAGAGCAATTTCTCATCTCTCCAATCACCCTATATAGCACTGGACCTTTCTCACTAGTTAGGAAATGTAGTAGTTCAATTTTGAAACACATTTGAGGCCTTAGTGAATGCAGGATACTTGTATCAGAACTCCTTTTGTTGTCTCAGGAAAAAAAAATGCTAGGCTATTCTATCTTTAAATGTTTCAGTATTCATCTCTAAAAATGTATCCCTGTAAGACAATACCTTCCTAGTGCCACTTAAAAAACAAGATGTATTTATTTTTATGTGAAAGGCAGAATTACAGAGCAAGAAGGAGACACAGAGTGAGACTTCCATATACTGGTTCAATTCCCAAATGGGCACTGTGTCTGGAGCCAGGTTGGTCCAAAGCCAGGGGTCTGGAGTTTCTTCTGGACCTCCCACGTGGGTGTAGGAGCCCAGCTCATCTGCTGCTGCTTTCCCAGGTGTGTTAGCAAGGGCCTGAATCAGAAATGGAATAGCTGGGGCTTACACTGGCACCATATGGGATGCCAGCTTGTAGAGGCTTAACCTAATATGCCATGGCACCATCCCCACTAGTGCCATCTTATATCTAATCTTCATACAGATTTTCTACTATTTAAATATATTTATCTTACTTGACAGAGTTACAGAGAAGGAGAAGGAGTGACAGAGAAAGGAAGGGAGAAACAGAAAAATCTTCCATCCACTGGTTCACTCCCCAAATGGCCGTAAGGGCCAGAGTTAGGCAGATCTGATTCTGGGAGCCAGGAGCTTTTCTGGGTCTTCCATGTGGGTGCAGGGCCCCAAGGTCTTGAGCCATCCTCTGCTGCTTTCCCAGGCTATTGGCAGAGAGCTGGATTGGAAATGCAACAGCCTGGACACAAGCAGGAGCCCATATGGGATGCTAGTGCCACAGGTGGAGGATTAACCAGCTACCCCACAGTGCAGGCTCCTGTCTACAGATTTTCTAGGCAGTCACCCTCAGGGAAAAGTCACAATGGCCTATAGTGCAGCTATTAGCAAGTTGATGTCCAGTATTAGCTCACCCCCTCCTCCTTTGGCTCTGATTCCTCCTCCTCCTCGTGGAGTTCCTCCACGCTGGGCTTGCCTTCGCCACACGGTGGCCACCAAGGGCTCTTGGCTTACACTACACTTAAAGCCAGCCAAACCCCAGCATGTAACCTGTGGGGTCGTCATTGCCCCCTCTTCTCTTCTTCTGTCTGCACCTGTAGCCCCTGTGGCCCACCTGTGGCTCCATCCCCCTGTCCTAGGTTACTCTGGGAGCTCCCTCACAGGTGTGTTCCTAGCCCCTCACTCCCATCTCCTAACCTGCTTTCAATGCAGAAGCCAGAAGTCGGCTTTAAAGCCTCGCTCATTTCATGCCGTTCGTAGGGGCTGTAAGAGGAGAAAATCTTAGCAATCACCTGCAAGATCTTACACAATCTTCTCTTCTCCCTGACGTCTGCCTTCTTTTTTTTTTTTTTTAAGATTTATTCATTTTTTTATTACAGCCAGATATACACAGAGGAGGAGAGACAGAGAGGAAGATCTTCCGTCCGATTTTTCACTCCCCGAGTGAGCCACAATGGGCCGATGTGCGCCGATCCGAAGCCGGGAACCAGGAACCTCTTCCGGGTCTCCCACGCGGGTGCAGTGTCCCAAAGCTTTGGGCCGTCCTCGACTGCTTTCCCAGGCCACAAGCAGGGAGCTGGATGGGAAGTGGAGCTGCCGGGATTAGAACGGGTGCCCATATGGGATCCCGGGGCTTTCAAGGCGAGGACTTTAGCCACTAGGCCACGCCGCCGGGCCCTGACGTCTGCCTTCTTTACTGTGGCTCTCTTCTCTCCTGACCCTCCTCCAAGCCATCCAACTCCCCGGACACAAGGCTTTGTCTCCAGTTCTTCCATCTGCCCTGAATATTCTTCCTTCAGATTCTCCCGTGGCTGGCTCGCCCATCCTCCCACTTCCTTGAGTCTTCTCCAAAAACAGGAGCTACCTTGAGTATCTTATTTAAAACTGCTGTGTTTCAGAGGTGGCATGAAAGCTGGTGAGAGGGTGTCAGCCTTGAGAAGACCTGGGAAAAAAGCATTCCAGGCAGATGAGGCAGCAGGTGGAAAGGCCCAGGAATAGGAAATCCCTGGGTATGCTGAGGAATAGAAAGAGAGGGAGCCACTGAGTAAGGCTGAGTGAGGGTTCAAGCTAGAGGCAGGTGTGGGCTGACTACAGGTTCTGTGAAGACAAAGGAGTTATATGTGGTTTTTTTTTATGATTTATTTTATTTTACTTGAAAGAGTTGCAGAGAAGGAGAGATCTTTTATCCACTCATTCACTCCCCAAATGGCCCCAATGGCCAGAGCTGAGCTGATCTGAAGCCATGAGCTACCTCTGGGTCTCTGACATGTGTCCACAGGGCTCAGAGACTTGGGCCATTCTCCACTTTTTTCCCAGGCCATTAGCAGGGAGCTGGATCAGAAGTGGGCAGCCGGGACACACACTGGTGCCCAAAGGGGTGCCAGAGCCACAGGCAGAGGATTAGCATGCTATACCACCATGCCGGCCCCAGGAGTTTTGAGTTCTCAATCTAAGAACAGTAAGGAAAGCTTTTGGAAATTCTTGACCTGGCACGTAAGCTATGGTTTTCAAAAGTTTTTCAAAACCCTGAGTACAAAACCAATGGTAAATAAGAGTGGAAGGCCAGGGAAGAACTGTTGTAATTATCTGGTACAGACATGCTGGTGGCTTGGGAGAGGGCAGTGCCAGGGGAGGGATCAAGAGGTGATCTAATTTTGGACAATTTCTGCTCCCCTTCCCTCCCATCATTCACTCCCCAGATGGTCACAATGGCCAGCACTGGGCCAGGCTGAAGCCAGGAGCTTCTTCCAAGCTTCACACATGGGTGACAGGGATCAAGCATGTGGGCCATCTTCCATTGTTATTCCCAGGGCATCAACAGGAAGCTTGTTTGGAAGTGAGCAGCTGGGCCACTAACCGGTGCCCATGTGGGATACTGGTCTCTGATGCGGTACCTCCGCCCACTGTGTCATCATGCCTGGATGTTTCTGAACAGCTCAGCTGATAGGGCTTGCTGATGGACCTGGTGGGTGGAACAGAGAGGAACTGTGAGTGATGCTGAGATTCTTGACTTCAGCAACTGGCCTGGGTGGTGGCAGCTGTTACTGAGCTGGGAAAAGATGATGGAACTGGGAGAAGAGGCATCAAATGTAAAGGTGAGGATGGAGGGAGACCAACAGCGATTTGGACGTGTTGAACTCTACATCCTACGTACAAGATGGACTGTTAGATGAGGGTTGTACAAGCCTTGCAGCTTGTGGAGAGATGGAATCTGGCCTCCTTGTCTAACCCTTCCATGGCCGCCTTCACTAGGGCATGGGGTGCACTTTGGGCAGGTTCAGCCAAGAACACCCACTCCTTCCCCTCAGTGGGGTATGACCAAGTGTGGGTGCTCTGGGGGCACAGGATGGGGCCGCACCCGTTGCCCTATCACCAGCAGTCCTGAGCCTCTTCTGTGGTTTAAGAGAGGAGGAGACTATACTGATGCTGCCCACCTTTTTTCCTCTCCTGCCAGCGTGGAATGATGGCAAAATCCGTGCCTTCGCCCCTGAGACGGGCCGACTGATGTACGCCATCAATAGTGCTCACAGGATCGGCGTGACGGCCATCGCCACCACCAGTGACTGTAACAGGATCATCAGTGGCGGTGGGGAAGGGGAGGTACTGTTCTTAAGAGCAGAATTTTATAAAATAATAATGATAGCAATAATCCTCAACTTTGAGCAAATGCACCAGATGAGGCCAGCGACTTGATTTTATTAATATGTTCCTTTGCGCTCGGTGTCAGGCAGAACCAGATGAAGATTTTTTTTTTAAAGATTTATTTTTATTGCAAAGTCAGATACACAGAGACGAGAAGAGACAGAAAGATCTTTCATCCGTTGATTCACTCACCAAGCGGCCACAACGGCCGGAGCTGAGCTGATCCGAAGCCAGGAGCCTGGAGCCTCTTCCTCCAGGTCTCCCATGCAGGTTCAGGGTCCCAAGGCTTTGGGGCGTCCTCGACTGCTTTCCCAGGCCTCAAACAGGGGTCTGGATGGGAAGCGGGGCTACTGGGATTAGAACCAGCGCCCATATGGGATCCCGGTGTGTGCAAGGCAAGGACTTCAGCTGTTAGGCTGCCGCACCAAGTCCAGATGGAAGATTTTGATCAAAACTCCCAAACATCATACACTAACCTTCATGCACTAACCTTCTCATCTTCTGACTGGACACACAGGCACCTGGGCTCCCAGACAGGACATCTAAGGACAAACCTGAAAACTTGCTCTACAGACTCAAGCCTTCAGCTCTGAATCCCAGTAGGCACCAGGCCCCGGTTTTGGCATGCTTGTTTTTTAATTCCAAGGAACATCACCCTTGTCTAAATTGTCTTTACCATACATTTTAAAGCAGATACTACTTTTAGAAGCCATTCTCTGATATACCCAGATGTCTTGACCATAATTTTTAAAATGCAGCACCCAAGCCTTTCCTGCCATCCTTTGAAGGAGCCTGAAACATTTTACAATGGCCCTTGTGTTTCAGTCTCCCCTCCCCCATCGCATCTTCCTGCTATCCCAACACCTTCCCTTTCTCTCCATGACATTTTTTTTTTCTTTCTTTCTTTGCTCTATTCCTGTAGGAAACATTTATCAGGGAAGAGTTGTAGTTGTCTACAACATCTTTTTTTTTTTTTTTTTTTTTTAAAGATCAATTTACTTATTTAAAAGTCAGCACTAGACACACACACAGAAAGAGAGAGAGATCCTCCATCTACTGCTTCGCTCCGCAGATGGTTACAATGGCCAGATCTGGGCCAAACCTAAGTGAACAGCTGCTTCCTGGTCTCCCACATTGCTAATACGAATCCCAGCCCTTGGGCCATTTTTCCACTTCATTTTTCCACAGTGCCAGTCCCTACAACAGCACCTTGATGTAGGCTTTAGCATGGTGAAGGTGATGCTCAGATTTCCCTTGAGCCATTTTCTGGCTGAGGGCCTTGGGGCTTAACCTCTTTGTGTAAAGACAGCAATACTTCCACTAGCAGGACTTTCCACCCAGTTAGCATCCCAGCTCACTCCTTTCCTTGTTTTGGGGGCCTCTGACTGGCTGATGCACCAGCTCGCTTGGACTTGGACAGGGGTCTGTGTTTGTCAGTGTGATGCTGTGAGTCAGTATGACTTGACCTCAGTCATTTTGGCCATCTTGTTCTCTAGGTGATCCTGGAGGTCACTAAGTGCCATTTTATTTAATTTCTGGATCCAGAGTGTCTTATGTATGTTATTGTTTCTGGGAAGGATTCCAGTGCATTCCAGATAGCCATGGGCCACCCTTGCCTGTAGAACACTTTGTGTGCTGCCTCTTGGTGTGGGAGATCCTCTTGTCCCAGGCCTGCATGGGATCATGCTCCCTCTGAACCCCTCCCCAGATAAATTCCCCTCAATGAGATCTTGGATTTGTCTTCTCTCTGGATCTCATGACCCCTGCCACCTTTGCCATCCTGTCTTCTGTGCCTGCTTTCCTAAAAAGGCATTCCAGAACCCTGAGCCATAGCTGCTGGGAAGTGCCCGAGGCCAACCCGCTTCACCAGCTCCTCAGTCTTGGCCCTGCTCCGCAGCCTTTTCAGGGTTCTTGGATGCCTCCTCCCCCCTCTCCTCCACTGAATGAGCACAGGCCTGCCCTTCTGAAAGTCAGGTACTGGCGACCAGGGGTAGGGCTCTGTGGGTATGGACCAATTGGAACATCATCATTACTAAAAATAATCTGGTGCTTCCATTTCCAATGTCAAGTGGCCAGCACCTGAGTGTCCCACCTGCAAGGGTTCCCAGCCTCAAAACTTTGTGCCCTTCCCCCACGCAACCCTAGACTCTCCACAATCCCACAACTGAAGGGCCAGTGTCTGCTTCATTCACAGCACTTCTAAATCTCTGGTTCCAGGCTCAGGGCCATGCGGCTACTAGACTAGATAGCTTGGTAATTACCCCCTACTAAAGACCAGGTGGAAGCCACCAGATATAATGGGATTTCAAGCTGAGAGATGTGTTTCCTTTGACATTATTATTCCATCCAGTGTCCTAACCTTGGGACCATCCGGACACCATGTTCATTTCTGGTGCAGCTCATTTGGGGCAACCTCATGATTCTTCAGTTTTCTCTAGTTTGACAATGTAGTGAAGATGCTAGCAGATTCTCCCTATTTCATTTCTTTTCCTCCTGTTAGGTAGTAATGAATCCAGTCTGGTTCCTTGCTGAGGCCAGTAGAGCCAGTAACTTGGACAGGGAGAGGGTCTGGGGATGAAATACTGACAAGAAACCAGTGATGGTAGAAGTCTCTTTGAAGTCTCGCTTTATTGCTCCTTCACCTCTCCTTATATACTCTTCCCCCCAAGTCTTAATTTAGCCAGGAAATTGGATAGAGCTGAGTCCAATTAGTCTAGGTGTTTTTAGCCACAAGCCCAGTTCCTGTTCCTGCCCAGCCCACCAAGCACTAATTAACTCCTTAGCCCACAACAGTTCCTGTGTATTCTAACATTGTAGGAAAATATTTATTGTGTTTATTTGAAAGGCAGAAAGGAGACAGAGCTTCCATGCACTGGTTCACTTCCCAAATGCCTGTAACAGCCAGGGCTGGATCAAGTTGAGGCTAGAAGCACAAAACCCACATGGGTGGCCATTGCTGCTACCTCGCGTAGTATACATTAGAGAAAAGCTGGATTGGAAGTGAGCTGGGACTCAAACCCAGGAACTCTGATACTGGATGTGGGTGTCTCGGGTGGTGACTTGATCCCTGTGCCAAACACACACACAACACCAATTGTTAGCACCACTGTTCCTTCACTAGCCTGTGTTTAGAGTTTCCGACATTCTAATTTTTTCTAAGTTAAACACAGTCTAAGAAGGTGTAACTCTCAGGCCACCAGATTGCTATGTTTTCTGGTGTAGTTGTGACAGAGCCTCTAAGGAACATATAAGGATGGCTCAGCGTCATGGCCTAGCAGCTAAAGTCCTCGCCTTGAACGTGGTAGGATCCCATATGGGCCCTGGTTCTAATCCCGGCAGCTCCACTTCCCATCCAGATCCCTGCTTGTGGCCTAGAAAAGCCGACTGGACGCCCCAAAGCTTTGGGACCCTGCACCTGCATGGGAGACCTGGAGGAAGTTCCTGGCTCCTGGCTTTGGATCGGCTCAGCACTGGCCGTTGTGGTCACTTTGGGAATGAATCATCAGTTGGAAGATCAGAAGATCTTTCTCTCTGTCTCTCCTCCTCTCTGTATATCTGACTTTGTAATAAATATAAATAAATCTTTAAGAAAAAATAACATATAAGGATGTAATAATTTTCCTTTGATCCAGTCTTTTCATTCACACCAGTGCATCTAGGTTGACTCTTGAAATGTTGTGTATTGGTGTCATGCAACTCTCAGGCATTAGAAAAAAATGGCAAAAGAGCATGGGTGTTGGATCCCTGTAGGGTAGAGAGCCATTGGTTTCAAAAGGATTAACCTTGAACAGCTGATGCGAAGGTTCAGGAGTGACTCTGGATACCCCAGAAATTTCCCTGATGCCACCAGAAACTTGAGAGCAAGGATCAGCGGAAAGAAGGAGCCATATGATTTCACTTGGGTTCGCATTATTGACTTTGTGTGTGTGGAGAGTGCCAGGATGGATTTCTCAGCCTGAACAAGAAGCAGGTACAGGATCATTGAGGGTACCTTCTAGACTATGTGGAATAGAGCAGCCCACCAGCACCCACCCAGTCACAATGGCCAGAGGCAGGTGTGCAATAAACAAGTCAAGTCCATTAGAGGTGAGGAACCTCAGGGGACCTTCTGGGTTGTCTTTGGAGAAGCCCTAGGCAGGGACAGTGTTGAAGAGTGTCATGTGCTTTGTGGCCCACAGGTAAGGGTTTGGAAGATCAGCAGCCAGTCTCAGAAGCTGGAGGAGGCCCTCAAGGAGCACAAGTCCTCTGTGTCCTGCATCAGGGTGAAGAAGAACAACGAGGAGTGTGTCACCGCCAGCACTGATGGCACGTGCATCATTTGGGACCTGGTGTAGGTACTGGGGATGGGGATACAGGCCTCATAAAACCCAACCGTGCCAGCGCTGGACTGAATCAGACGGATCCACGAGGGTAGACAGCTTGATCAGAACTAAGTAAAGGGCGGTGGGAAGCTCTCAGAAGCCCTCTTATCTCCATGGCTGCCCAGCACATACAGAAGCTTATGGGAAGAGTTCAGTGTCTGGGAAGAATTTTACCGGAAGACATTTCTGAGTGGAAAAGGAAGCAGGTTAGTGGCCACACACAGGAAGCATGACTTTACTTATACTAGTTCAACTCTTTTCTCTTTTTTTAAGGATTGATTAATTTTTATTGGAAGGATAGATTTATAGAGAGGAGAGACAGAATTCAGAAAGATTTTCCATCTTCTGGTTCACTGCCCAAGTGGCCACAATGGCCAGAGCTGAGTCGATTCTAAGCCAGGAGGCAGGAGCTTCTTTTGGATCTCCTACACAGGTGTAGGATCCCAAAGCTTTGGGCCATCCTTGACTGCTTTCCCAGGCTATAGGCAGGGAGCTGGATGGGAATGGAACAACCTGGATACAGATAGGTGACAGTATAAGATGGCAGCACAAGCAAGGCGAGGATTTAGCCACTGAGCCATCACACTGGGCCCACTAGTCCAACTTAAGTGTTCCAGATGAAGAAGGAGCAAGGGGAAGCACACTGTGCAGGCTGTGACGCTTATCACTCTACTCAGCTGAAGCCCTGGATGAACTTCTCATTCATTGAATAAAGATGCACTTATTTCTTTATTTGAAATAGGCCAAGAGACAGAGAAGGGGAGGGAGGGAGGGAGAGGAGTGTGTGTGTGTGTGTTAGAGAGCTCCTCCACTGGCAAGTGCATACTTCAAATGGCCACAATAGCCAGAGCTAGGTTAAACTGAAGCCAGCCTCCTGCAACTCCCTCCGGGCCTCTCACATATGGCTGGTAAAAGGCCCAAGCACTTGGGTCATCACCTGCTTCCTTCCCAGATGCAACAGTAGGGAGCTGGATCAAAAGCAGAGCAGCCAGGACCTGAAGTGGCACTCCCATACAGGATGCCAGTGCCATAAGCAGTGGTGTAAGTCACTATGCCGGCCCCTGTATTATCCATTTTTAAAGAGCCCTTTCCTCCACTGGGCTCTTTGGCTCCTAGGTACCCGGCTTCCAAATGTTGGTTGTGGGAATAAATTACACTGGGTGGAAGGCAACAGACCGGTTCCAAGTTCAGCCTCTTCTGCTTCCTCCTCCCTGGAACTTAAGCTCCTCGTGGAGTTGTGTGCTTTGTTGCACCTCCTGTCGGCCGCCGACAGGTGTCATGCAAGGATGCAGAAGTTGAGAGGGCAGAGTGACCAGAAGTCTGTTTTGAAGTGACCCAAACGCCACCGTGCCAAATCCCATCAGATCAGTAAATGTCCCAGGGCAGAACAAATGGAGTCCCACAGGTGTGATCCCACTCTGCAGGCGCCTCAGGAGGAATCAGATGATCCTGGCCAACACCCTCTTCCAGTGTGTCTGCTATCACCCCGATGAGTTCCAGATCATCACCAGTGGGACAGACAGGAAGGTGGGTACACTCAGCCCTCCGTGGTCACCAGCACCGCCTCTGGGGATCCCCTCAACCCCAGAGCAGGGAAAAATATATAAAACAAAAATGGTGTCCATAGAACATGTCCAGTTTATTTTTTTCTTTTCACTCTCTGAACAGTAAACAAAACATACTCATCACATTTGACATTGTACTAGAGATGATGTAGCAGATTAAACTGCATTGGTTGGATGCAGATACTATGTCATTTTCCCCCCGTTTAATTGAATGGGGAGACGGAGAATGAGATATCTGCCATATTCTTACTCATTTCTCCAATGTCAGAGTTAGGCCAGGCCAAAGCCTGGAGCCAGGAACTCAGTCTGGGTCTCCCACGTGGGTGGCAGAGACTCAAAACTACCTGAGCCCTCACCTGCCACCTCCCAGGGTGCACATTAGGAGGACGCTGCATTCGAAAGTGGAGCTCCTGGGCCTCTAACCAGCCATTCCTATATGGGATATGGTGTCCCAAGAGGCGTTTTTACCGCTGCAGGGACCACCCACCCCTACTATGCCATTTTAGGTAAGGGGCTTGCGCATCTTCAGATTTTGAGTGCTAGAATCAGTTCCAGGAGGACAGCAAGGACATCCTGTGTATTATGAGAAAAACCTCCCTCCCCTCAGCACCCAACCTCCTCCTCTCAGCCTCATTCCCTTCCGCAGTGAGACCAGAGCTAGCCATCTGTCTTTACATCCCACAGGGTGGGGATAGTTTATTGCTTGGGGAAAGTTGTGAACACAGGTGAGCTAAAGGGGACGGGAGGGTCCAGTCCCACACGGGGAAGTGTCCAGAAGTCAGCAGGGCTGGCTCCCCCATCAGAGGGGAAGAGGATGCTCTTCCTGCCTGTCAGGGATTGGGGGCGGAGCAGAGACCAAGGGACGCAGCTACGGTCCCTCCCTTTGCAGCTTGCTTCAGACACAATCAGCTCCGTCCTATGAAAAGCGCTTTCTGCCATAACCCAGGTTGATCAGCACATCCTCCTCTCTCCACCGAGCAGGCAAATTGGAAAGCTGATCCTAAAAATATGAAAACAGTCTTTCTACCCCACTGCGACTGCCTATTTATAATTCCAGCCGATCCCATCCCCTGGAGTATATATATATATATATATTTTGCTGCTTTCTATATAAAGCAGAGGCGTCTTTTGGCAGCACGGGCACCTAGGATGGCCAGGAGTGAAGCCCTCTGCTGACGTTTCTCCTTCTACTCCTTCCTTGTCCCTCCCCACTCTCATCCGAATTTCAGATTGCTTACTGGGAAGTGTTTGATGGGACAGTCATCAGAGAGCTGGAAGGTTCCTTGTCCGGGTCAGTGAACGGGATGGATATCACACAAGAGGGACTACATTTTGTCACAGGTTGGTCATCACAACAGGGAGCCCATGCCTGGACTCTCCGCGATGCCAAACGCGGGACCTGCTGGGAGGGGAGAGCACTGGAAGAGAGGTCCAAGAAGCATCTCAGAGGCAGCTTGCTCAGATTCAGACGTGAACATTGCTGCCAGCATGGGTGGAAAATGCCAGAAGTCTCATTGCAGAGAGAGCAGGTGTTTCCCTGGGAGTCCAAGCGGGCACAATGGAAAGTTGAATCTGATACTGCTAGGCTGCCTGTCAGCTGGGGGTGTACTGACTGGGTGGGCCTCTAAATGCCTGAGCCACCCAACAAGCCTTCCTCTGGATCTTCCTTTTTGAAGATTTATTTATTTTTCTTTGAAAGGCAGGTGGGGAGAACCCAAGTATCTATGTAAAAATAAATAAATAAATAAATGAAAAAAAAAAAAGAAAATAAAAACATTAAAATGAAAAAAAAAAAAAAGAGAGGCAGAGATATATATATATAGAGAAGGAGAGACAGAGATATCTTCTCCTTGCTGGTTCACTCCCCAGATGGTCACAAAGGCTGGAGGCTGGGTCAGGACGAAGCCAGGAGCCAGGAGCTTCTTCCACGTCTCTCCTGTGGCTATAGGGACTCAGCACTTGGGCCATTCCCATTGTTTTTCCAGGCCATTAGCAGGAAGCTGAATCAGAAAAGGAGCTTCCAGGATTCCCAACTGGTTCCCACATGGGATGCCGGCACTGCAAGTGGAGGCTTAATGCCTTGGCACCTGCCCCACCTCGGGTCCTCACAACTGGAGACTTTTTTTTTTTTTAAGATTTATTTATTATTATTGGAAAGTCAGATTTACAGAGTTGTGGAGAGAAAGATCTTTCATCTGCTGATTTATTCCCCAAATGGCCACAACCGTCAGAGCTGAGCCAATCTGAAGCCAGGAGCTTCTGGGTCTCTCACATGGATGCAGGTTCCCAAGACTTTATTCCATCCTCTACTGCTTTCCCAGGCCACAAGCAGGGAGCTGGAAGGGAAGTGGAGCAGCTGGGATATGAACAGGTGCCTGTATGGGATCCTGATGCATGCAAGGCAAGGACTTTGGCCACTAGGCTACCGCAGTGGGCTCCCTACTAGAGTCTTGAATGCCAATCCCCTGGACCTACTAGAGTAGCATCATTTCCCGACATGCTCCTTGGGGACATTAATTAAGGAATGTCTAGTGAGTTAAAGTAAGAGATCAAGCTGGATACAGTGAAATTCCCGATCACGTAATGTAGATATATGTGTCTACCCAGCTAGGCTTAGCAAAAGAAAGGTCACTGTGGTTATTCTGGTGTGGTGGCATGAAGGGCAATTTTGTGTCTTGGTATCGTTGTTCCCACCCAAATCTACTACAGCAGACCTAGATGCTAATGTCTATTTTTAATTTCTTATCATCTAACTTGGAAGGCAGAGCAAGTGAGACAGAGATCTCTCTGCTAATTTACTCCCCAGATGGCCACAGCAACCAGGGCTGAAGCCGGGAGCCTGGAACTCCATCCACATCTCCCTGTTGGGTGGCGGGGCCCACGTACTTGGGCCATCATCCACTGCCTCCCAGGTGCATTAGCGGGAGCTGGATTGGAAGCGGAGGAGGAACTGGGACCTGACCTGGCACCCCAACCTAGGATGCTGCTGGCATCCCAAGCAAGTGGCTTGACCTGCGGCGCCCCAGTTGGAGCCCACAGATTTTTCCTAGTCAAATGACAGCATCACAGAAAGACAGGCTGCCCCCACCCTCCCTCCCGCCCCCCAAGCTGGCATGTAGCAGAGAATATGTGGAAAAGGAGCCAGTTATTTTGAAGTCAGGGCTGACAAAGCTGTGTCTCCTGCCACCAGCCATGTCACATTTTTTTTTTTTTCCTTTTTCAGGAGGAAACGACCATCTGGTCAAAGTTTGGGACTACAACGAGGGTGAAGTAACTCATGTCGGGGTGGGACACAGTGGCAACATCACACGCATCCGGATAAGTCCAGGCAACCAGTATATAGTGAGCGTCAGCGCGGATGGAGCCATCCTGCGGTGGAAGTACCCTTACCCCTCGTGAAGCCCCAGGGGCTGCCCAAGGCAGCGCGAGCGTGTGTGTTGGGGGTTTGCTCACGCCCATTTGTTTAGTCTGAACATTGTATCTCAAGTTTCTCTTCCCTTATAGAACTGATTTTACGTTCTTCAATTGTACATTAAAATTGAAAATATATTCCAAGAATCGCCAGTTTTTTTTTTTTTTTTTGGATGTATGGATTATGGATCCATCCCTGCTTTCTGGTCCTCTTTTCGGAGTCTCTGCCAAACCCAGGCCCCATCGTCCCTCCTGGGGGTGGGTATGAGTCCTGTCCCCCTACACACAAGGCCAGGTGGAAAGGCTTTTACTAACTCTCAGGCACGGTGGTTAAGCTACTGTGTCAGAGCTCCATTCCTTCTCTGCCAGCCCAGCTTCCCGCTGAAGTTCATCTTGGGAGGCCCGTGGTCAAGTGCTTAGGTCCCCGCCAGCCACGTGGGAGACTCCACCTGACACGCGGGTTCCAGGCTTTGGCCTTGAGTGGGTATTTGGGGAGTGAACCAGCGGATGGAATCTCTCTCCTCCCTCCACCCACATCTTTCAAGTAAAAACAACTCTCCTGCCGCTCCCCCAACCTGTTTTTCTCTTGTCAAATGAGAACAAACTCCTACAGGAAAGGGTATCAGAGAAAAACTAAGTAGGAACCAAACCCAACCAAAAACAACAAAAGAAAGAACCCAACAACTGCAATGTGTTAAAACCTGGGCATAATTCCTGACATAAAGGAGAGAAGAAAACATGAAGATTTTTCAAAGGAAATGTGTGTTGTTGGGGATCTTGGGGTGATGAAATTCCAGAGTTTTGTTCATTGGCCTTAGCTATGAAATCTCCATTTTGTGCAAGGTCCCCTCTCCCCGCCATAAATCCTCAACCCTGTGTCTTTTCCCAGCGAAAGTATAAAAAATGGCAATGTCAAAAAAATGTTTCAGTGTCTAGCCTCGGGCCATCAGATACTGTATTCTTCGATGCCTTCGCTAAGGTGAGCTGCTGTCCTATCTAAAGGCCAAGGATACTTCACATATCATCGTTTTCTTTCTTTTTTTTTTTTAATAGCCAAGTAGCATTCCAGGGCGCTGATGAAATGCCGCATCCTGAGATCTGTCAGTGAGCTAGGATGGGTGAGAAAACTCATTTTGCAAGACCAGAGCCGGATTATTGATTAACCTGACAATTACCAGAGAAAGAAAAGCCCAGGCCCCCACGGTTACGCAGGGAATCCAGGGCGGGGCGAGGCCGAGCTCTTCCTGATTGGGCAGCAACTCGGCCAAGGCGTTTGGTGTCTGGGAACCGTCGGGAGACGCAGAGGGCGCACTTGCAAGTCGGGAAACTTCCTGGTGAGAGAACCCGGAGGTCGCACCGCGCCCGAGCCTGGCGTCCCCAGACCCGCCCGGCTCCAATTCCGGTTCCTTTCTACCTTTCGAGTGCGGCGGTCTCCCGTCACCTTGCTTCGCCTCCCCGGAGCCCGCTTCTCCAGCAACTAAAAACGAGGAGGCAGCCGACCACCAGTGTGTGGAAAGCCACACTCACCTTGTCGCCCACCGGGGTTCTTGCACCGTGAGGGTGGGGCAGGGAGGTGTGTGCCACACGCGGCTCCCGGTTCAGGTGCAGGGATGAGGGGCAGCTGGGCGAGAAGGCGGTGGCGCCGCCAGTCCGCACGCACCTGAGCCAGCCGGGGGAGCAGCGACGCCCAGGAGCGCAAACCCACCGCGGCAGCTCCCCGGGCGCGCACCTCCCGCGACCTCCCTGGAGCGCTTCGTTTTCACTTTCTTCCTGAAGTCCGCTGGCACAGATTTCCAAGACCCTAAGCCCTAGGCACGGCATGGCCAATTTTTGCTGGGGCGCTTTTAAAGGGCTCTTTTCTCTGATTTCCGCAGCTTGAGGGCTGGGCGGGGAATGCAAGCAGAGGTTAAAAATAGGTCTGTTGGTTCATCAGAGGTGAGGAAGGGTGGGGAAGGCGACCACGAAGCCACCCCCGCCGGGGCCTTTTATTCCCATCCGGAGCTGCGGGGGCAGGACAAAGCTGGCTAAAGCTGGCCGGGGTGCTGCCCCCCGAGGCCGGATTCCCGCGCGGGGCGGGGTGGGGCGGCCTCGCCTTTGGCTCCGCCTCCACCCGGTTCTCGCACACCTGGCTCGCAGGTAGCTGGAGCTGGTCACGGTTTCCGAGAATTTGAAGGGCCCGCGAGCGGCTCGACTGCCTCGGGCCCGGGGACTCCGCTCCGGTAGCCGGGTGGGCGGGAGCCATGGACCCGGGCCCGGGGGACGCGGTGGCAGAAGGTCCACCCGCCGCGCCTCGGCCCCGCCGCCGCCGCTCCCTGCGCCGCCTGTTCAGCCGCTTCCTGCTGGCACTGGGCAGCCGCTCCCGCTCCGGGGATTCACCGCCTCGGCCCCAGCCTCAGCCTCAGTCTCCGCCGGGATACTGCGATGGCGACGGTGAGGGGGGCTTTGCCTGCGCTCCGGGAGCTCCGGCTTCAGGCGCTCCGGGGAGCCCCGGGGAGGAGCACCCGCCCGGCTCCCAGCCCCAGTTCGCCGGTGACGACGGGGCGCGGCCGCCGGGCGCGCAGGGCTTGAAGAATCACGGCAACACCTGTTTCATGAACGCTGTGGTGCAGTGTCTCAGCAACACGGACCTGCTGGCCGAGTTCCTGGCGCTGGGGCGCTACCGGGCGGCGCCGGGCAGCGCCGAGGTCACAGAGCAGCTGGCGGCGCTCGTGCGCGCGCTCTGGACGCGCGAGTACACGCCCCAACTTTCCGCCGAGTTCAAGGTAGGCGGCGCGCGGCCTTAGGGACCGGGCTTTCCTGGGGAGGAGGTTGAGAGGAAAGGGAAAGAAGGTGTGTGCGTGTTGGCGGGGGGGGGGGGGTGTCTATTTGTGGTGTAGCAGTTCAGCCTTGTTTGGAGTCATTTGACGCTACCGTGTGTGTGTGTTTTCTGTAGGAGATATTTCTCTTCTCAGTATGTTCTGTTGAAGGAATCGGGTACCGGAGAGCTGACAGGTGTAGCGTGTTAGGGTTTTTGTTCTTGGAGGGAACGTGCAAGACTGTACGGGCCCGGATTCCAGCTGCCTTCCTCCATGGTGCAGGTTGGAAGGGGGCTTCGCAGGCCAAGGCCTCAGAGGCAAGGAATGATGCTTCTCAAGGGATGAGGCCGTAAGGATGAGTAAGGGTCATTCGCCAGGCGGCCATCTGGGAATGCTTGAGGCAGAGGGAGCACCAAGTGCCAGGGCCCTAGGCTGGAAGGTGCAGAGTCGTGGCTGCGGCAGGCGGGACCTTGGAGGTGATTGGAAAGGCATGGGGTGCAAGCCTTTGGGCCAGGGCTCCTGCAGAGTGCGGCCCCCAACCCCGGAAAGGCAAGGCGTGTGCAATTTTTTGAGCTGCACCTTTTTGTGGAATGCAAATTCAAGTCAGCCATGTGTCAGCACTGGAATTTCCATCTTTGTCCCCAAAGTCTACTTGTTGGGGAGGATGCTTCGGGGCAGGGGAAACTTGGTATGTGGGGAGGTAGGGGGGCGGGGAGGAAGGGGAGTGTTGGCTTGAGGTCCCTGCTGGATTGCATAGTTTCCCATCCTGAATGCACCGGGCTGGCTTTTCCTGCCTTAACCACCACTCCAGCCGCAGCTCCCCACAGACCCGGGATTGTTGTGGGGGGAGGGGGAACCTGTCAGGGTTCATTCCACAGGCATCACCGTTCTTGAGTTTCGGCCTGAGAAAGCAGCCTTTGCCGTGGGACCCGTGAGGATGCCAAACCCACCTTCCTGGGCCGCGCGGGAGTCTTGGCTTTTTTTTTTTTCTTTTTTTTCCAGCAGGAGGGGTGGTGTATAGTGATTAGGAACAAGGTCTTTGGAGCTTTGCGATTGGATCCCATGGTGCCTCGACTTGACTCTGGCTGTAAAATGGGCTCTTGGCGGCCTCTACCTTAGTCCTGAGTTGTTGTGGCTGGCTCAGGGGACGTGTTTGTTGTATCCTTTTGCCTCAGGAGGAAGAGAATCGTCCTGTGGTCTGCGCTTGGTGGATGCTTTCCTGGCCGGGTTAATGCAGCCATGGGAAAGGTCCAAGGAGTTGTGAAGAAAACTCCGAAATTACTCATCACCTCTGCGGCTCAATCTGGAATTTTAACCTCTTTCCTGCAGTTAAATTCCCAGGGCCCCAGGAGCTCACTGAGAGCCTTAGCGAGGGAGGGAGTCAGCTAGTTACTAATATGTAAATGAGGGAGATGGAGCCCGGGATTTCTGGGGCTGTGGAGTAGCCACCCTTGGGGGGAAGGGGAGGGACGGAGGAGCTGACTACACCAGAATCTGGGCTTTTTTAAAAACAGTAACGGGGAGGGAGGGAAGGGCTCCACTCTGCTCCCAATTCCAGTACGTTTTTGGAGGTGGCCCGAGTACTTGGGCCCTGCCATTCACGTGGGAAACCCAGACTGGGAATCCTGGCTCTTGGCTTCATCCTGGCCCAGCCCTGGTTGCTGTGGGCATGTTGGGAGGAGAGAACTCGTGGGTAGAGATCTCTGTCCATCTGTTTCTCTTTGTCTTCCTGCCTCTTGAATAATTGAAAATGTACAGCGCAGTGCAGTACAGATGGGAAGCTGGGTGCAATTCCTTCATTCAATGCGTGTCTGTCGGTGGGCAGAGACTTCTGGAAATGGGGTGTATGATGAGTGGTGGCCCCAAATCCAGATCCTGCCTGCCCATCATCATTCTTTCAACGTTAACTCATTGTTTCAAATACAGTTAAATAGGTGGGAGGGAAGTCTAAACCCCCATACCCTCAGAGATAACATGGAAGTTACTGATGTGTTTCAGTATATTTGCAATTAGAAAGTCCAGGGAGGTACACTACTTTTCTGATCTTTAAAAATTTATTTTGTTTGAAAGTCAGAGTTGGAGAGAGAGAGACCTTCCATCTGCTGGCTCATTCTGCAGATGGTCAGAACAGCCAGGCCAGGTGGAATGAAGCCAGGAGACTGGAGCTTCATCTGGGTCTCCCATGTGGGTGGCAGGACCCCAAGCACTTGGGCCATCCTCCACTGCCTCTCACGGTGCTCCTTAAAAAAAAGCTGTAATCCAGAGAAGAGCTGGGACTTGAAATGAGCTATTCTGGGGGACCAGTGCTGTGGTGTAGTAGGCTAATCCTCCAACTGTGTTGTCAGCATCCTATATGGGTGCCAATTCTAGTCCTGGCTGCTCCACTTCCCCAATCCAGCTGCCTGCTTATGGCCTGGGAAAGCAGAGCAGAATGGCTCAAGTCCTTGGGACCCTGCACCCATATGGGAGACCTAGGAAAAAGCGTCTGGCTCCCAGCTTCTCATTGGTTCATCTCCAGCTGTTGTGGCCATTTGGGGAGCAAACCAGCAGATAGAAAATCAGTCTCTCTCTGTCTCCTCCTGTGTGTAACAAATAAATACACTAAATAAAAAAAAAGGAGGTACTCTGTCGGGTGCGGGAATCCTGAGTGATGTTTGGCCTCTAGACCAAATGTCCACCACTTTTTACTTTTTACGTCAGTCCTACTGGGCTTAATTTGTTTGTTTGTGTGTCCATATTGATATGTTTCTTTCCCAAAGGCTATGCCAAGTTTCCAGTGTGCCTCCTTGAAACAGCTTTAGTTGGATTATAATTGAGAAATTAAGATTGTACATATTTACAGCACATAGCATGATATTTTGATATCTGTATATGCTGTGAAAGGATTAATTCAGGCTCATTAGCATGTCTGTCATCTCGCAGTTTTTGGTGGTGAGAACAGAGAGGGACTCGCGGCAGCTGTCAGGTGCAGCGCGTCAACCCTCACTATAGTCATCAGGCTGTGTAGCGGCTCTCGCCGCTCAGCTCCGAGCACCAAGAAACGTGATCATGTGGTTATTTTTGGATTTACTCTTTGAACGAGGGGACAGATCTCTCTGTTTCTAAGTCTGTTTTAGAGCTCTCAGGCTTTTTTTTTTAAGAGTTATTTTTTTCATTGGGAAGTCAGATATACAGAGAGGAGGATCTTCCGTCCGCTGATTCACTTCCCAGGTGGCCCAATGGTTAGAGCTGATCCAAAGCCTGAAGCCTCCTTTGGGTCGCCCACGCGGGTGCAGGGTCCTGGGCCGTCTTCTACTGCTTTCCCAGGCCACAAGCAGGGAGCTGGATAGGAAGTGGAGCGGCCAGGACACAAACCAGCACCCAAATGGGAAACCGGTGTGTGCAAGCAAGGACTCTAGCTGCCAGGCTACCTGGGCCTGTGCTATCAGTTCTTATCACTTGTGTTTCCATTCTGTTTTATTCTTGTTCTTTTTTGTTTGCGTTTAGAAATTCCTTAACCTTTGTGGCATTCATCATCTCTACCGCAATCCTGGAAGTTTTCAATTGGCTTATAGCGTATTCTCCTGTCTCTCTTCTCTCATTCTTTTTGGACATTTATTTGAAGGAGGCAGAGTAATAGAGGTCTTCCATCTGCTGGTTCACTCTCCAAATGGCCTCTGGGGTTAGGGCTGGGCCAGGTCAAGGTCAGGAGCCTGGCACTCCATCAGGTGTCTCACATGGGTGCCAGAGTGCCCCAGAGACTTGGACCATCTGCCACTGCTTTTGCAAGTGCAAGGTGCTAGATAGGAGTAGCTGCGACTCAAATTTTGCTGCAGTATGAGATGCCAGCTTTGGTGGTGGTTTAACCCACAGTATCCTAACATCAGCCCCACTTTCCTATTTTTTTTTTAAGACAAAAAGAATAGATTAAAAAAAACCCTTTTTAACATTGTTTGTATAGATGAGAGCAGTTACATACCCATGTGAGTCTCCGATTAGAGTGGGGAGTGTTGAGGGAGGGAGAAAGGTGGGTGGGACACCCGGGGATGAGGGGACAGTCGTTTGATAACATCTTAGAGACTGTAATGTGGGGAAGGGCAGAACGGTTTTCTTTTTTCTTTTCTTTTTCTTTCTCTTTCTCTTTTTCTTTTTCCTTCCTTCCTTCCTTCCTTCCTTCCTTCCTTCCTTCCTTCCTTCCTTCCTTCCTTCTTTTAGGATTACTTATTTATTCTTGAAAGAGCATCAGGAAGAAAGATCTGCCATCTGTTGGTTTTCCTCCTTACATGACCACAGCAGCCAGGTCGGAGCCAGGCAGAAGCCAGGAGGCAGGATCTCTACTCAGGGCTCCCGTGGGGGTGTCAGGGACCCACGTCCTGGAGCTGCAGCTGGCTGCTGTTCCCAGGTGCACTGCAGAAAGAGGAGCAGGAGGACTTTGGCCCTCTGATGTGGGATGCTGGCGTTACACATGGCGGCTTAATGTGCTGTGCCACAGTGCAGGCCTTGGATAACCTCCCTGTTGGTAAATATTCTATTTTTCTTACTTCTGAGCTTTCTGTGGTTGTATGAAGAGATCATCTATCTAGAATTTCATTTATGTACTTGAAGATTAATTTCACTCTATTATGATGTCTCACAGGTACTTTTTTTTATTGTTTAAAATTTATTTTATCTAAAAGGCAGAAAGAGGCACAAAGATAAATAGGGAGATCTTTAATTCTGAGGCAAATTCACCCAAATTTCTGCACCATCCAGAGCTGGAGCAGGCTGAAGGCAGAAGCCAGAAACTCCGGCTAGGTCCCTCACCTTTGTGGCAGGGACTGCACTATGTGAGAGGTACTACTTTTTGAAAACAAGGAAACCTTGTCTTTCCTATATTGTAAAAGTTCCAGGACACGGAATAAACCGCATGAAACAGAAACCCATGTTCTAGAATCCCACGTTTTAGAACTGTTGCTGTCACACCTGAGGTCAGGTGCAAGCCAGCCAGCCAGCCAAAGGCAATAACCATAACGAGCACAGCAAAGTGGGTGCGAGCCTTGTGGCTCAGTGAGTCCATCTGCAGCTTGCCTTGGCTGGCATTCTGTTCAGGAGTGCCAGTTCCTGTCCCGGCTACTCTACTTTGGATCCAGCTTCCTGCTAATGTGTCTGAGGAAAGCAGTGGATGATGGGTGGTCCAGGTGCTCGGTTCCCTGCCACCCATATGGGAAACTGAGATGGAGTGTTTGGCTCATGGCTTCCGTCTCACCAAGGCATGGCTGTTGTGGCACTTAGGGAATGAGCCAGTAGTAGATGGAAGGCATCTCTCCTTCATAAAAACAACCAGACAGCTAGGAATAATTGAAAAAGAAATATATTAGAAAGTATCAGTGTTTGGGAGAGAAAACACACACATACACACTCAGGGTAGGAATACCAAATGTTGCTTTTTATCTTTTCCAGGTTAGAATTTAATTTTCATGCAGTTCCAGTCACATTTTAATAGACTTCCTATGGAAATGGCTTCCATGGGAATCATGGGTTTAGGTATTTAAAAAAAAAGTATTCAGGGGCCCGGCGGCATGGCCTAGCAGCTAAAGTCCTCGCCTTGAGCGCCCCGGGATCCCATGTATGGGTACCGGTTCTAATCCCGGCAGCTCCACTTCCCATCCAGCTCCCTGCTTGTGGCCTGGGAAAGCAGTCGAGGACGGCCCAAGGCTTTGGGACACTGCACCCACATGGGAGACCCGGAAGAGGTTCCTGGTTCCCGGCTTCGGATCGGCAAGCACCGGCCGTTGCAGTCACTTGGGGAGTGAATCATCGGACGGAAGATCTTCCTCTCTGTCTCTCCTCCTCTGTGTATATCTGGCTGTAATAAAAAATAAATAAATCTTTAAAAAAAAAGTATTCAGAACATTGCTGCCAGATATTTTACAATTGGATATAGGCCAATAACAATTCCTGTTGAGTGTAAACAAAAACAAAACAAAACAAAAAAAACTGCAACTTGGGGTATTTGAATAAAAATGGAAAAAAACAAAACAAAACCTGCTCACAACCCCATCATTCCACTGATTTCTCAAGACTTCTGTCATGTATTTTCTGGTTTTACATCTATCTACAAATATATATATTTAAAAACTCAAACACATATTTGCACTCTTGTAAAAAAATGCTTAGTTATTTTCATTTGCTTTAGAGGCGGAGTGGCAGAAAAAGAGATTTTCTACTTACTGGTTCACTTCCCTTATGCCTGTAAGCAGACAGGGCTGGGCCTGGCTAAAGCTTGGAGTCAGGAGTTCCCTCCCGAGAGACAGAAGCCCAAATGGGTCAGCATTGCCTGCTGCCTCCCAGGCTGCGCCTTAGCAAGAAGCTGGACCACGACCGGAAGAGCCACGTCGTGAACCAGCAGGTGCACTATGGGGGATGCAGGGATTTAGCCATCACGCCAGATGCCCACCAGTATTAACTGAAGGGAAATGAGTTTCACATGGAAGCAAAGGTAAAGGTGTAGACTATAGAGACAAGAACACAGGTGTGGGCCACCCAAGTGGCTTGTTTCACTTGTAGCTTGGACACGCACGGGACACTGGTGATGGGCATTAGATTAGAGCCAGATCTGAGAAGATGTTGGGACGGTTAAGGTATGGGTGGCAGAATTTATAATATTTCTACTCTGTAAGGTGTTATGGATATGGGGAGGGGAGGAATAAGGAAGGATTTTTATTGTCCGGTGTGGCTGCAGCATTGATCTGGTTTCCCATGAGCACAGTGGGCTGGCAGGGAGGGTACTCGGAACTGGGCCACTCCTTAGGTGGGTGCAGTGTCTGGGTGTAGGGTTCTTGGAATTGTGCTCCTGGGGATCCCATTGCTGGGGAAGGACCAAGCTCCTTAGGGAGCCAAAACCCAAACTGTGTGACTGCTGAGGGACCTGAGGGCCTGAACGTTACAGCTGCGTAAGAGGAAGAGTGAATGTTAGAGCGTCTGAGATGCGGGGGGTGCTGGCTGTCCATACAGAAGATTACTGGGAGGAAGGCTTGACGGATGACTGTGGGCAGGGATGCCAGACAAAACCTGGCACCTGGTTGATTTGAGTTGCAGATAAATGACACTCTTTAGCACAAATATATCTCCCAAATTGCACAGAATGTGTTTCAATGAACAACTTGTTTGTTGTTTATGTGGCACTCAGATTTAACTGGGCGTCTTCTATTTTTGTTTTCAAATCTGTCAGCCCAGGCTTGGGGGAGTCGAAGTGCAGGGAAGTCCTGAGGGAAGAATCTAAATGATGTGGTTGGAATCAGAAGCAGGCTTGCAGTGAGTTAGGTGTGAAGTATGCGTCACATAAATTTCTAGAATTTGTTTAAATCTCAAGGAAGGATGAAAAGGAAGGAAGAAGAAGAAACCAGCCAGGTGCTGGTTTTGACTGGCAGTGGTGAGGACTGTCCCAGTCACCGTCTTGCTTAGACTGGTCCTCGTGGCAGGTGCCAGCTGAGGAAGTGCCAGTGGAGGAGGTACCTGCCTGGGATGCAGCTGGAGCTTAGCTCCGCAGTCTGCGACCGTATCACGCTGCACGCACACTCAGAGAGTGTAGTCTGCTTATGCTCGGATGCTCAGATGCCTGCCCTCGTGTAGCAAGGTGCCTTGGAAAGATCCTCAAAACAACTGTTGAGACTGCTTGCAGTGGGGAGGACCCTGGGCCTGGAGGGCGTTTTAGGCACACTCAGAGAGATCTTCTGTTTAAGAGTTCATTCTCCAAATGGCTACAGTGGCCAGGGCTGGACCCGCCCAGAGCCAGGAGCGCCATCCAGGACTTACACACATACTTGCATCATCTGCTACTTTCTCAGGGAGCTGGATCAGCAGCACAGTAGCTCGGAAATGGGCTGTCATGCTGGGTGTTGGAAGCAGCAGTGAACTCCCTGCAGGGGCACCAACCCCTGCAACAAACTTTCCAAAGGCTGAGATATGCTTTATACAGTGACACAATTATTACACAGTTTTAAATATTTTTAAAGATTTATTTTTATTGGAAAGACAGCTTTACAGAGAAAAGGAGAAACACAGGGAGAAAGACCTGTCTACAGGTTCACTCCCCAAATGGCCACAATGGCCAGAGCTGAGCTGATCCGAAGCCAGGACCCAGGAGCTTCTTCCAGGTCTCCCACACAGGTGCAGGGTCCCAAGGCTTTGGGCCATCCTTTACTGCTTTCCCAGGCCACAAGCAGGAAGCTGGATGGGAAGTGGGCAGTTGGGACATGAACCGGTACCCAGATGGGATCCAAGCATGTCCAAGGTGAGGATTTAGCTACTGAGCCATCACGTTGGGTTCCGATTACACAGTGTGACGGAGGAACAGTGCAGAGGGGCAGGGAGGGACTGGCATTGTGGCAGGGGTTAGTTAAGCTGCCACCTGTGATGCCAGGTTCTCATCAATGCCAGCTGAAGTACTTCTGACCCTGACCCCAGGGGGGGTCCAGGCTCTTGCCTTTGGCAGCCATTTAGGGATTGAACCAGGAGATGGAAGATCCCTCTCTCTCTCCAACTCTGCATTTCAAATAAATAAATACATCTTTTTAAAAGGGGCGGGGAGCAAATGTTAGCAGTAGGAGGGCAGGGCCTTGTGTGTTCCGTTCACTGTAGTGTCTTGGTCCTCGGGACAGTGTCTAGCAGGTGGGAGGCCCTCAATGCCTGTTTGTTACAGAAATGAAAACAGACTCAGTTCAGAATCCAGCCAAGGAGGGAGGAGTTTGTACTCTTCAGTCTCTGTGTTTTAGAGATAGTAAAGAAGCCACACTCATTGTATGTGTGTATTTTAAGATTTAGTTCTTTGGGGCTGTTTGGTGGCACTAATCCTCCCCCTGCAAGTGCTGGCATCCCGTATGGATGCTGGTTCATGTCCCTGCTGCTTCACTTTCCATCCAGCTCCCTGCTCTTGACCTGGGAAAGTAGTGGAGAGTGAGTGGTCCAAGTTCTTTGGCTCCTGCACTCAGATGGGGGACCTGGAAGAAGCTCCGGGCTCCTGGCTTTGGATCAGCTCAACTCTGGCTGTTTGATCATTTGGGGAGTGAACCAGCAGATGGAAGACGCCCTCTATCTCTTTTCTTTCTGTAAAAAAAAAAAATCTGCCTTTAAATAAAAATAAACAAAGCTAGACATGCTAAAACACAAACAAAAATAATTTGCTTATTTATTTTGAAAAATTACAGAGCGCCCAGCACAGTACCCTAGCAGCTAAAGATCTCGCCTTGCAAGTGCCAGGATCCCATATAGGCGCCAGTTCTAATCCCAGAGGTCCTGTTTCGTGTCCAGCTCCTTGTCTAGCCTGGGAAAGCAGTTGAGGAGGACCCAAAGCCTCGGGACCCTTCACCCACGTGGGAGACCCGGAAGAAGCTCTGGGCTCCTGGGCTTCGGATTGGCTTAGCTCCGGCCATAGTGGCCACGTGGGGAATGAATCATCAGATGGAAGATCTTCCTCTCTCTCTCCTCTCCATATATCTGATTTTTCAATGAAAACAAAATACATCTTTAAAAAAAGAAAAAAAAAGTTACAGAAAGGGAAATGGTGGGGCCGGGACAGGGGAGGGGATTATGTGGAGAGAAATCCATTTTCTTTTTTTTTTTTTTTAAAGATTTATTTATTTTATTACAAAGTCAGATATACAGAGAGGAGGAGAGACAGAGAGGAAGATCTTCCATCCGATGATTCACTCCCCAAGTGAGCCGCGACGGGCCGATGCTTGCCGATCCGAAGCCGGGAACCTGGAACCTCCTCCGGGTCTCCCACACGGGTGCAGGGTCCCAATGCATTGGGCTATCCTCGACTGCTTTCCCAGGCCACAAGCAGGGAGCTGGATGGGAAGTGGAGCTGCCGGGATTAGAACCGGCGCCCATATGGGATCCCGGGGCGTTCAAGGCGAGGACTTTAGCCGCTAGGCCACACCGCCGGGCCCGAGAAATCCATTTTCGATCAGCTGGTTCGTTACTCAGATGCCCACAATGGCCAGGGTTGGGCCGGGCCAAAGCCAGGAACTGGGAGCAGCTTCTTCCAGGTCCGTTACATGGGTGCAGCAGCTCAGACACTTGGAGAATCCTCCATTGCTTTTCCTCAGGCACATTAGCAGGGAGCTGGATCCACAGTGGAGCAGCTGGGACTCTAACCCAATGCCCGTTTGGGATACCAGAACTGTAGGTGGCAGCTTTCCATGCTGTGTGAAATGGTCTGACCCTCCTTGTGTGTAAGAAAGTCAATTTCACAGTCAGTTAAAAAGAAGAGTGAGTTGGAGCACTGTATGGGAGTAAGGAGGCTTAGAAGGCTGTTCCTCTGTGGGATGACAGAGAGAGTGAGAGAAAGTTAGGAATAGACTAATGGAGCCCAGGCCAGTGGAGCATGGTACCGCAGCCAGCAGGTGGAGGTCAGACGCTCCAGGGAGGCCAGATGGTCAGAGGGATCCAAAATCCACCACACACAGTCCATCTTGGATCAAGAATCCTCCATCAGTCAGCGTTCTGAGACTGACTTCAGTGGCAGACTGCACCCCTTGCTGCTTGGTGGTGTTATCTCGGGTGGAGGCCCACAGAGACCACGGGGCAGCCTGGGAGGTGACAGCGCTGAACTGACCCCTGTCTTCCTTCCAGAACGCTGTTTCCAAGTACGGCTCGCAGTTCCAAGGCAACTCCCAACATGACGCCCTGGAGTTCCTGCTCTGGCTGCTCGACCGCGTGCATGAGGACCTGGAGGGTTCGTCCCGAGGAGCTGCCTCCCAGAAGGTCGGTCACCCCGGAAAGGACATATTTGTGCCCTACGCTGTAGGTTGTGATTGCCATCCCCTGCCCTCATCTCCTGCTCTGTTTGCTTTAGATAAGGCGTTTCTTCCAGTCTGGTGTCCTGGGATGCAGTGAGGAGGGCTTCCTCGGAGTGTGAAATTTGGGGAGTGTGAGATTTGGAGTGTGGCTGGGGAGAAAGGTGCTGTAATCATGTGTGATGGCCGTAGTAAGCTGAAGCTCAGCTGTGTGTGTTAATTGTCCCGGAAGGAGTCTAGCCCGCTTTTGTCTGGCGCACCTGCACATTATTCTCCGTTCACACCACATTACCTTGTCGTGTGACGTCCTCACCCAGTGCCAGTGCCAAGCTGTTGGTTGTCCCAGCCCCCAGAACGGTGGGAAAAGAAACTTCTTTCCTTTGTGAATCATCCCAATGCGCAATATCCTGTTACCACAGCAGAAAGGGGGCCACAACCATGTCTGAAGTTTAACTCGATCCGATTTAAGGCAGCCACATTTATGGACTTTTTATGACCCGCAAGTCCAAGGGTTGGACCGACTTCAGGTCGAGCTGGATCTAAGGACTGGGGTTGTGTTGGCAGGTCTTGGACTCTTGACTTCACCTCTCGTTCCTGGCTTTGTTGGGAGACTGGCTCTGCCTGCATGGCAGCCAGAGGGCCTTCTGCCATACCCAAACGACCTGTAGAGCTTGGGATGCCAGAAGAAGCACAGGAAAGGGTGATTATCCATTGCTGGGTTTGTGGACAGAAGAATGGGCTGTTCTCATTGGGCACATCTGAGTCACCTGCATGTGGGTGTGAATAGGGACCAATGGAAACTTCTGTAGGACCTGAGCTGGTTGGCTGCTCCCCGAGAAAAAGGAATGCTGAGTGGGTGGGTTGGTGGACAGATGGATGGATGGGTGGATGGATGGGTGTTCAGACTCGGATCCCCATTACCAGGACATCTCAGTATTTGGATGCAAATATGTCTAACCCCGAAGCAGTTGTGGCCCCAAGCGTTTTGGTGAGGGCCCTGGAGGCTCCAGCATGATGTCTTTACTACAGTCAGGGAACTGCAGCAGAGACAGCGAGTCCCCATTCAGCTGGATCTGACAGCCAGGTGCCAGGGCTGGGGTTTGAACCCTTGTAGTCCAACTGCCCAGGCTAGGTATGTGACCAGGTGGTAGCTCTTGGCTGAGCTCAACCCTCTTCCAACATGGCACCAGACTCTCTCTCCAGCCTTGTTGTCTGGCTTCCTTCACTCATTGAAACAAACACGATTCCTTCTTTGTCCCAGAATTAAACTTCAAGCTTAGGGAAACAGCAGGTTCATTTTATGGTGAACTCTCATACCTACCCACCTGGATTCTCCAGTTCACATTTTACTGAAATTTGCATTATTATGTATTTGCCCATCTGTTCATCTCTCTGGCCACCCATTGCTATTTTTTTTTTTTTTAATGTACTTGGAAGTAAATTGCACACCTGCTGTGATTTTACTCCAGACACTTTTCAGGCATTCCTTTTGCCTGCTTTCAACCTCTGCTTTCTAAAATCCTTCAGCACGGATCTCAAAGCCCACTCAGCTCTTCCCTATATACCTTGTGGCATGTCTGTCCCTCTAAGCACAGGTGGGGAGCATTCAGCCCCTTGGACATACAAGACCCATGAAATCTCGTGGTCTGGCACCACCAAGGCAAATGCGGGTGGGACTCAAAATTCAACCGGATCTGTAGCAGGCTCATGTTTATGGCCCGTGCGTGATGTGATAAATACCAAATGACCCTTGGTGGGATGAGGGGTCAGCCCCACCCCTGCAAGTTATTATTCCCGATGGATTAAGTTCACCCAAGTGCCAATACTGCAATACCTGGGGGCTAGGTGTTATATTCAGCATATAGGCACATATGCAGTGTATCTGTAGTGTTTCGTGGTGTGTGTGAGTGTGTGTGGTGGGGGATGGGGATGATTCGTAGGGAAAATGTCTAAAAAGATTCCACCTCAGGAGTGATAATGAAAGTCAAGAAATTAGGGCATGTTCTATGGGAATAAATAGGGAAGTTTGTGTTTTACTGAATAGCTTTGTATTCCGAGTGACTTTGATCTTGGGATTGCCTTTAGGGATGGGCAGGAGCCTCAAACAATGACACTCCTGCCTCGCAAGATGCCAGGCCCCTAGGGGCCACATGGTGAGCTAAACCACTGCTTGCGACCCTGGCATCCCATAATGGAGTACTGATTTGATCACCGGTTGCCCCATTTGTGGTCCAATTCCCAGCTCATATGCTTGGGAAGGCAGTGGAGGATGACCCCAGTGCTTGAGCCCCTGTGACCCACGTAGGAGATCCATGTGGAGCTCTGGGCTTCTTGCGTCAGTTCTGATGAGCCTTAGTTCTTGCAGGCATTTGGGGAGTAAGCCAGATGATGGAAGATTGATCTTTCTCCCTCTCTACCTCCTTCTTTCTGTCACTCACTCTGCCTTTTATTTGAAAAGTAGAGTTACAGAGACAGAAAGTTGTTCTATCTGTTGGTTCGCTCCCCAAACAACCATTATGACTGGAACTGAGCTGATCAGAAGCCAGGAGCCTCTTTTGGGTCTCCCAAGTAGACACAGGTTCCCAAGGGCTTGGGTCATCCTTCACTGCTTTTGCAAGGAGCTCATTTGGAAGTGGAGCAACCAAGATGTGAACTGACACTCATGGGCTATAGGTGGAGGATTAGCCTGTTGAGCCATGGTGCTAGCCCCTGGATAAATAAATCTTAAAAAAAAAAAATCTTAGAAAAATAGAAAAAAAGAAAGAAAGGAAAAGATAGATAGATAGACAGACAGACAGATACCAAGCCCTGGTCTCTACAACAGAGGTTATCTTGCCTGGTAAAGATTGTGTGTGTGTGAGTGGGAGGGTCTTGAGATGAGGGCATTCACCTGGAAGATTCCCGTGGGCCCTATGTACAATACCAAGGATTTGTACAAGCAAGGGAGATTCAAGACATGGAGGAGGTAGCGAGATGTGAAGACAGAGCAGAGAGAGATCTGTAGATGCCAGCCTCGAACACGGGTGGTATGGCCACAAGCCAAGGAATTCTGGATGCCTCTAGAAGTCAGGAGGGACAACGAATAGCTTCTCCCTTAGAGCTGGTGCAGGGAGGGCGGCCGCCCTGACGCCTTGATTTCAGCCCAGTGTCAGACCCTTTGCAGGTTTGGTTGTGAGAACCGGGGAAGGTTGCCTTGCTGTTGTTTGGTGTTTCCAGTTCATGATAATTTGCAATAGTGGCCACAGGAAACTAATGCACCAGGGAAGGGCAGCTTATACATCACATTCTAGATAGTAAAGTCTGGTTTGGCTATAAAAGACTGAATTTGGGGCCAGTGTGGTGGCTTATCAGGCTAATCTTATGCTTTATAGTGCTGGCATCCCATAGAGGCACTGTTTCTAGTCCCAGGTGTTCCACTTCCCATCCAGCTCTCTGTTTATGGCCTGGGAAAGCAGTGAAGGATGGCTAAAGTGCTTGGGCCCCTGCACCCATGTGGGAGACCTGGAAGAAGCTCCTGGCTCTTAGCTTTGGGTCAGCTCAGCTCTGACTGTTGTGGCCATTTGGGGAGTGAACCAGTGGCTGGAAGACCTCTTTCTCCATCTCTCTGTAAAAATCTGCCTTCAAAAAAGATGATATATTTGTGACAAGTATCCACTCGGGTCCGTGGAGTGGGATAATAGGTGGAAGGGAGAGAGATTTGATGAGGAGTAAGTTGAAGGCCACAGATGCCCACTCAGGTGAGATGTCCAAGAGACAGAATGATTGCCAAGGGCCCGGCGGTGTGGCCTAGCGGCTAAAGTCCTCGCCTTGAACGCCCCGGGATCCCATATGGGCGCCGGTTCTAATCCCGGCAGCTCCACTTCCCATCCAGCTCCCTGCTTGTGGCCTGGGAAAGCAGTCGAGGATAGCCCAATGCACTGGGACCCTGAACCCGTGTGGGAGACCCGGAGGAGGTTCCAGGTTCCTGGCTTCAGATCAGCAAGCATCGGCCCGTTGCGGCTCACTTGGGGAGTGAATCATCGGATGGAAGATCTTCCTCTCTGTCTCTCCTCCTCTCTGTATATCTGGCTGTAATAAAATGAATAAATCTTTAAAAAAAAAAAATGATTGCCAAGGCCAGGCTGGGTAGAGAGGCACACAAGGGTCCAACCATTCTGAGGGAGGGGTTGAAAGCGCGCCAAGGCACGAGGGGCTGCTGTGGGCCCAGAAGAAGCAGTGGGGTGATTGGCAAGGAAAGCGAATGGGGACTCACCTGTTCCCTTTGCTCATTTTCTTGCAGCTACCTCCTCAAGCCAGCAAACCCTCTGAGAACCTCCTGGCGTCATCATCCCAGCTTCCTTCAGGCCAGAGCTTTGTGCAAAGCCACTTCCAAGCCCAATACAGGTAAGACTGGAAGCCTCAAGGCTCTTGCTGCCCACCGCCTGTCTCCCTGGGTACCTGAGGTCACGGAACAACACCAGTCATACACACCCTGCTCTCTTCCATTAGTGGTCTTCATCCTAGTCTTTTTTTTTTTTCTGTGGCTGACAACTGGACATTATAGCCTGGGTAACATGATAAAGGAAAGCGGTTTTATTTTGGCTGGTGATTCGGGAGGTTTTATGTCAAGGGCTGCTTGGGTAATGGCCTTTATTTTTTTATTTTGATTTGAGAAGCAGAGTTACAGAGAGACGACATCTTGCAGCCTTCCATTTGCTGGTTCACTCCCCAAGTGGCTGCCATGGCTGGAGCTGAGCCAATCCAAAGCCAGGAGCCAGGAGCTTCTTCCAAGTCTCCCACATGGGTGCAGGGGCCCAAGGAGCTGCGGCCATCCTCTGCTGCTTTTCCAGGCCATAGGCAGGGAGCTGGATGGGAAGTGGAGCAGCCACGACATGGACTGGCTTCCATATGGATGCCAGTGCCATAGGTGCAAGTTTAGCCTGCCACCAGCCATGATGATGACCTTGTTGGCAATGTCCCCAGAAGGTGAAAGGCATTGCATGGCAAGAGGCAGTGTGCGTGTGTGTATGTATGTTCTTGTCATTCCCCTTTTAATAAAGCCACAGACTCAGTCATGGAGCCTCCCCCTACTCACCTGGTCTCATCGAAGTCATCTCCCAGAGACCCCCCCATCTCCAAACACAGTCGGATTGCTTCCATCCTTGGGGGTCTGCCGTATGGCTTAGTGAGTGAAGCTGCCACCATAGTGGGTGGAGCTGCTGGCCTCCCTAATGGACTCACCTTGTGAGAGGCAGGATCAGGCTGTGTCCTCCAGCAGGTCTCTGAAGCATAGCACCTGCCTTTGCTTTCTCTGTTTTTTTCTTAAAAGGGTCTCTGTGGGACCAGTGTTGTGGCTCCGGAGTTGTGGGTTGGGCCTCTGGCATCCCCTATAGGCACCGATTCATGTCCTGGCTGCTCAGTTTCTATTCTGGCTCTCAGCTGATGACCCGAGAAGGGTTACGGAGGATCACCCACATGCGTTGAACCCTGAACCTGTGTGAGACCTGGATGAGCCTCCTGGCTCCTGGCTTTGACCTGGCTCCATCTCAGCTGTTGGGGGCCACTTGAGAGAGAAACCATCATCAGAGAGAAGATCTCTCCCTCTCTCTTTTTATGTGTGTAACTCTGAATTTCAAATAAATAAATAAATCTTAAAAAGAATCTTTGTATTGAAGGAAGGCACAGCAGTTTTTCTTCTTCACAGTTTTGTTGAAGTCCATTCTTATCTATGATAAATCAGCCATCAAAATTTTTTAAAAAATTATTAGGTGTTTACAAGGTGGTTTTTTTTGTAATTTTATTTATTTGAAAGTGGAGTGACAGACAGAGAGGGAGAGGCAGAGAAAGGTTCCATCTGCTGGTTCACTCCCCACATGGCTGCAGTGGTCAGCACTGAGCAAGCAGGCAGGTGGATTGGAAATGGAGCATCCTGGAGCCCACACCATCGCCCATGTGGGATCTGGCATTGCACGCAGCAGCTGGACCCCTGACAACACTGACCCTACAAAGTGACAGCTTCCATCCTCTGCTTCATTCCCCACATGACTTGGGACAGCCAGAGCTGGACTAGGGCCAAAACAGGGAACCTGGAGTTTTCCTCCAAGTCTTCCACTTGGCTAGCAAGCACTTGGGTACCCAAGCCATCTTCTGCCACCTCATAGGTGCGTTAACGGGAAGCTGGATCCGAAACGGGGTAGCTAGGACTCCCAGCCAGTCACTCCCATACGGGATGCGTGTGTTCCACATGGAGTCTTGGCTTGCTCCCCGCGTCTTCCTCTCGGCGCTTTTCCATCTCACTAGCCCTGTTCGTTGTGATTCTCCGCTATGACTTTGGTTGCCCTGCCGAAGCCGTGCTCTCTTGTTCTCTATTATTTCCCCCCAGAAGGGATTCTGAAAGCCTTTCCCCTTGATGGCCACATTAAAGTCGTTGCCAAGCTGTGCTTTTCTGCGAAGCTCCGGGCTCTTACTCCCTTTCCTTGACCCGGCAGCGCCTTCATGGGTCCCCTGGTGGCCTTCTTGTCTGATTTCTCTTCGTTCCAACGAAGTAATGAGCCTTCACTCTTCTGGAGCTCCCTTAATTACAGCCATATATTGCCATCCGTTTTGGGAGGTTTCTATATATTTTTGTATGTGCGTGTGTGTGAGCATGAGGAGGTCGCTTAAAATTTCTTGGAAGCTGTCCTGATTTAGGATTTATACCCTATTCATTCGTCGCCAATAAAATAGATAGGTCACGGTCAGTGTCTTTGAGGCTGGTGGTAGAGGGGGTCTTTGGAAGAACGCAACGCTGCTTTCTACTGGAGCAGCGGAACCACTAGCGATGGAGAAAAAAAAAAATCCATGGTACTTCATACTTCCTGTCCCACCAGGAAGACAGATCCTGAGACAGTAGCCAGCTTGGCCACAGCATGCCCCGGTGGCACGCTTCTGTGAATGCTGGGTGATGCCATGCCTGTTCTTGTGCCCAGTGAAGGGCAGTTTTGTGGGGGCCGCTAGCCATGAAAGTCACGTGTAGGATACTCGTCTTAGCATCTGTTCCCCAAAACAGAGGCTGGGGGAAGCAACAAAGGACTAGAGGAAGGAATTAGGAGGCCCCGGGGAGGGAGCGCTCAGTGGGGGCCTGGCCCCTAAAACTGACCCTTTTCTTTCCTCCCTTGGTTGTTGTTGATGTTGTTGTTTCAATCCACTCCTTTCCTGTCCACATACACTGTGTTCCTGGTCTGCTTTCAAATAGTCCAGTGGCTGCCGTTGATGCTTGCTCCTGTGGTTACCACAAGGGCCCTAAATCCTTGCTCTGGAGAGCAAAATGCAAGTTGTTTCTTGGTGTCTCAGGGAGGTTGGGTCTGGGACTCCCCTCGGACACTCAAATCCACGGATGCTGTAGTCCCTTATGGAGTGTGATATTTGCCTGTAACATGTACACACATGTCTTTAGATAACTCGCAATACCTACTACAGTGGAAGTGCTGTGGAACTAGTTGTTACCTTTTCTGCAGTTGTGTGGTGAATAATGACAGGAGAAAGTGGGTGTGTGTTCAGGACAGGCCCCCACTTTATGGGACGTTGGGGGGGAATTCGTTTGATCTCCATCAGGATCAATATGTAGATGCGGGGCCGGCTGTACTGACGTGTGCTTTAGATAATGTCCCTCGAGCCCAGCTACTTTCTCTTCTGGGCGTTCAGCCCCCGGCCCCTGTCTCTCTGGAGCACCCATGCTGCTAGGGGGCAGGGATGTTAGGCAAGCGGACAGACACCTGTGCCACCAGAGTGTCTACCTCGCCAATAAATGCATTTGATTAAAGAAATCCACTAACCACCTCCTGATACCTTGTATGCCCTCTGACACTTAGCATCCAAGTGAGCGGCTTGGTAGTGGGCAGGTGTGTTAGCCTCCCCTTGGGTAGCATCCCGAGATCTTGTGCCTGCTTGTACCCCAGCTTTCCTGTTTGGTCTGCACAGTGGCACTTTCCACAGCACTCAGGAAACCTTTGGTTCTGATCCCAGAGCTGACATCTCGGGTTGACTTGCTGACTTTTCCCTGGTCTTGTAGCAAGAGCCCAGAACCCAGAACCCAGAACCGGGCTACTCGGTGATGTTCCGTGTCACCAAGAAGTACAACAGATTTGAGGATAAGTAACACAGCGTGCAGACACCCCGATGCACCATGCAATGAAGGAGATGAAATCGGAGCACCTGCTTGGAACGCTGGAGTTGTGGCCATTGGCGGGAGTGAATGAGAAGATGGATGGCCCTTCTGTCCCTTCCCCTCTTCCTTCTCTGCCCTCACCCCTGCCAGAAAACTGACTTTCGAGTAAAGAAATCTTAAAAAGAATTGAAACAGAAAAGAGAAAGAACTAGAGCAGATACTAAAACCCAGCCACTGGGATATGGAATGTGGGCATTGCAGATTGTGGGCCTTACTGCTCCAACCGAGCACACGGCCTGGGCTGCACCATGAGCTGTTTGCCCAGTGGTCTGCAGCTGGACGGCTGGTGGGCTGCCACCTGTTGGAGCGAACGCCTGCCTCCACTGCGTCAGGTCCGTGCCTAGCAGCGGACACGTGACTGTTGTTCCGTGTTGATCCTCCTGCGGTCCTGTCCCAGTGCCCATGCGTGATGACATCCTGCTTCTGTGCTGCCCCTACCCCACAGGTCTTCCTTGACTTGTCCACACTGCCAGAAACAGAGCAACACGTTCGATCCGTTCCTGTGCGTGTCCCTGCCCATCCCCCTGCGTCAGACGAGGTACGTCCCCCAGCCTCACTCGCATCTGCCACTGTGCCTGCTTTGCTGAGTCAGCACTGCTCCCACCTCCAGCCTTGCTGGGTGAGGGGCAGGGACATGAGGGTCACTGTGGAAGGTCGCAGTGGGCTTGCTCCAGCCAAGGAAGCCGCTGCTGCTGCTCTCGTGGTCAGCACCGGGGCCAGCGGCCTTCCTCCGCCCATTCAGAAGCTGGCCGAGCTCATCTGTGTCCAGGAACACTTGCTTCATTTCACTGCTGTACTTTTTCAAGCATCAAGGTTGGGTTTTTGCTTAAAATTGGAGGGAGTTTTAAAAAGTTTGCGGAGCATGCGATGAAAAGTTTATTTTGCTGCCAAAAATGTTCATAATTCATGTTCATTTTTTTCATGATACGCACTTTCCTTGGATTTTTTTTGAAGATCCCTTCTCCCCCACCCCCGTCTTCTCTCTCAATTAGATAGAGGCTTGATCAGAGATCTGAACTGTGAAAACCTTTGTTTTCTTCCAACTCTTCTGAAAAAGCCTCTCAGCCTCTTTGGCTCTCTACTTCCACCTGGTGGCAGTGTACTGAAAGTACAGGGACTCCCAGAAAGTGGAGCCACTGGGAATGGTGTTGGTGACAGGTATTCAAGCACCTTCTCTGTTTTCCAGATTCTTGAGCGTCACCTTGGTCTTCCTCTCCAAGAGCCAGCGGTTCCTGCGAGTTGGCCTGGCCGTGCCCATCCTCAGCACAGTGGCAGCTCTGAGGAAGATGGTAGCAGAAGAAGGCGGCGTCCCGGTAGATGAGGTGTGGTGACTGGGTTGGCTGGGTGGGACAATGAAATGTCACTGGGTTTGCTGTACAGGCTGCTGAGGTTGGCCTGTGGCTCCCAGGGATTCCTTCTGCAGATGTCTTCCTTGTCTTCATTTACAAACCTGTTACTTTGAGAGCCAAATAGAAAGAATCTTCATTCTACTGGTTCACTCCCCAAATACCCAATTAACTGGGGTTGGGCCAAGGCCAAAGCTGGGAAGCAGGAGCTCCATCCAGATCTGCCACATGGGTGGCACCTAGGCTGTCCTGGGTTTTGGCAGGTGCATCAGCAGGGAGCTGGATGGGAAGCAGAGCAGCCAGGATGCCAGCCTGTATACTCTGGTATTGAATTGCAGGGGTCACAGACAGCAGCTTTATTCACGCACCACAATGTCAGTCCGTTTCTTTTCATTCGACTGTTTACAATTTTAACAGCAAATGTTTTTGAAGAGTAGGGAGACAATATTCGTTGGTTCAAACCCCAGATGTCTCCAGCAGCGTGGTCTGGACCAGGCTTACGGCCAGAACCCAGAACCCAATTTAGATTTTTCTTTTTAGCAATAAGGACACAAGTACTTGAGCTATCCCTTCCTTCTTCCTGGGGTCAACATTAGCATGAGGCTGGAATTGAATGCCAAGCTGACACCGGCTCCCGGGCACTCTGATATAGGGCATGTGAGTGTCCCCAGGGGTGCCATATGTCCTCACGATTTGTTTTTGGGGGGGTCACAGTAAAGGTATTGGAGGGAAGGGACCCATGTGGCAGGCAGAGAAGGGTTCCAGCTGTGACTCGGCCACTTTCTAGCTATCTGACCTCAAGCAAAAATTGAGTGGCTTTTGCTCTCTCTGTTAGGTTCCTCCCATATAGGATATTTTTTTCCCAAGTAAAGGAGTACTTTCAGCCCTTTGTTAAGATCTAGCCTAGAGGATGAGCACCCTTGGGTTGGAGGGTGTTGAGTTCTGTGTCTGCGTACATCCCTGTGTGTTTGCATAGGTCCCCGCCCTTTAGGGTTTTCCTAGAGCTCTTAAGTAGAGAGGGTTGTGTGTAGGTGAACTCTGAGGTGAAAGGGAGAGGGGTTTGCTGGGGCAAACAGTGGCAGTCAAGAAAGCTGGGCAGTGGGAGGTGAGGACTACTCCTGGGGAGGCCGAGGGCTGGGAAGCAGGCCGGGCAGCCTGCCCGGCAGTTGGAAATCTACCCCTGGCCTGCTTGACACGTGTCGTCTGTGATCGCTGATGCATGTGCTTTTGTGTGTGTGTGTTTGAGTGTGTGTGCTCCATCCCCTTTAGACCATTTTTCTTTATTCCATCTCTTCTGGCCTGGAGTATATATATGTTAGATTGCTCTCCGATCATCAATTATTGCTAAAATGTCTATATGCATAATAAAGTCTAATGTGGATTTTCCCAACTAACATCTGGGGTTGTTTTAACTGCCCTCATCCTTGTTTTTGATTTGGGTGTCATGCTCCACAGATGTTGTCCAGTAGTTTAATTCCATCTGGAACCCTCAGTTGTAGTAATAGTTATTATGTTTTTACCCAGCCACGCATGTCTTCACTTGCCAAGGCTGACTGTTTTATGTGACTTGTCCTGTCCTTCGCGATCCCGCTTTTCCTTCTTGGCATTGGTATTTAGTGGGAAAGCTGAGACATGGAGATAGAACTCTTTCCTTCATGGGTTCATTCCCCAAATGGCCATCAACAGCTAGGGCTGGGCCAGGCCAAGCCAGGCCTGTATGTATGCATCTCCTGTGTCTGTATGCGTCTCCTGTGTCTCTAAGAGCGTGAGCCATCCCCTGCTGCCTCCTGGAGAAGAGCAAGAAACGGGAGTCAAGAACTTAGCCAGGACCTGAACCTTGGCACTCACATAGGCGAAACTAGGGTCCAAGTGGTGTTGTGACTTCTGTGCCAAGTTTTCCTTCTGATTCCCTCCCTCCTTTCCTTCCTTCCTTCCTCTTAGTTTGTTTTTATTTAAAAAGCAAAATTAGAGAGAGAGAGAGAGAGAGGTCTTCCATCTGCTGGTTCACTCTCCAGAAGGCCACAATGGCTGCAGCTGGGTCAGTCTAAACCTAGCAGCCTGGAGCTTCTTCCAGGTCTCCCATGTGGGTGAAGAAGCCCAAACATTTGGACCATCTTTTGCTACTCTCCCAGGCACGTTAGCAGGGAACTTAATTGGAAGTGGAATAGCTGGGACTTGAACTGGCACCCGTATAGGATGCTGGCACCACAGGCAGAGACAACATACAGTGCCATGGAGCTGGCTTCAGTTTCTCCTCCTCTCCCCTCCCCTGCCCTCCCCTCCCCTCATCTCTCTTCCCCTCTCCTCTCCTCTCCCCTCTCGCTGGCACCATAGGCAGAGGCTTGACTTACAGTGTCATGGAGCTGGCTCAGTTTCTCTCCTCCGTCTCCCCTCCTTTCCCCTCCCCTTCCTTCATTCTTTCCTTCTTTCTTTATGTAAATATACATTCTGAAATCCCTATTGTAGGAGAGAACTTCCCAGCCACAGTGCCTGAAATGGGTTCTAGATGCTGAGACCCTGCTTTGCCCCACTCTGCTGGCAGCCAGAACCTTCAGCAAAGCCAGCCTCCCTTCCAGCCTAAAGACCAGCTCTTCCTGTTTCCCTGCCTTGCGTGCACTGTGTACATGTGGGAAAGCCATGCGTGACATTCTTTAGACATCTCTCCGTGGAGTTGTTTGTCGTGAGCTGCTCACGCCCTCGTCCTGGGTCTCAGCAGCACTTTATTTCATGCCCAGTTGGCTGTGATAACTTAGCTGGGGGTAAAACTAGATTTTCAGGTTTTTGCAGGGGGTGTCAGTGGTCGGTGTTTTAGCATTATCCTTGGAGTGCTTGATTAGGAAGGGAAGAAGGAAATGAGGCTGCCAGACTGTCAGTCCCTTTTAGGGTTCTTTCCCGTTGGGTGTGTCTGAGGATCAAGGGGGATCCTTCTCATTCCAGGTGATCTTGGTTGAACTGCACCCTAGTGGATTCCAGCGGTCTTTCTTTGATGATGAGGACCTGAATACCATTGCAGAGGGCGACAATGTGTACGCCTTCCAAGTCCCTCCGTCACCTGGCCAAGGGACGCTGTCAGGTATAACAGTGTTGGGTGTTTCATTCGAGTTGTGTGGATTGCAGGTTTAAGAGGGTGCTCTAAGGCTGCTGAGGCATGCTACATTGAATTTCAGCACTGGCAACATCGGGTTTGTTTTCCCTATAATTTTATGTACGCATGGTTGATAAGACGAGTGACTCAGCTAATTCTCAGGCCTTGAAAAGTGACTCAGTTAGTTCTCAAAGCCGTCACAGATATCAGAATCACTGGAGGGCTTGTGAAAGTAGGTTTCGTCCCAGGGTTCCTGACTCCGCAGACCTGGGAATGTCTGGGGGTGCTTGCTGCTGCTGCCCCAGGGCCTGTTGCCCATTGTGGGAGCTGGGGTCCTCTCTGCTCAGAACTCCGGTGGTTCAGTGTCCGAGTTTGTAGTAAAATGTCCACAAACGTAGACAGCCAAAGGGGCTATTCCGTGACCTGCTATGGTTTCAGCTATTTCAGTCAAGCATGGTCCAAAAGTATTAGATGGGAAATGTTTCAGAAATAGATGACGCAAAAAGTTGAACAAAACTTTTATTCGAGTATGTGATTATAATTGTTCTGTTTTACTGCACGATGGGATTGGTTTCAGAATGCACCTAAATTATAAGCTAAAATTTGCCATACCTAGATATGTGTAAAGAGCAGACAGACTTAGTGCTCAATAGTATCTGTGGTTTGGGGCATCCACTGAATGTCTTGGAACTTATCTCCCTGGGATAATGGGGGTAGTGCTGTGTCCCAGATAACTCCTATGCCCTGGCCCCGGGCCCCCAGCCAGCCAAGACAGCAGGCCTGTCTGCTGGTGGTTCTCTGAGCCAACAGGGAGTTTCAGGGCCTGGAATCTTCGAGAAGACACTGACTGACTCTGGCTATGATACAACCCTATGAAACAAGTCCTCATTTCATACTCCTCTGGGGGGGATGGGGTGGCACATTTTTGCTTTGACAGTGATCATGTCAGCACCGATTGGGAATGGGGGACAGTCCAGTCCCTGTATGCCCTCAGTGGGAGAGACCCTCACCCTCACCACGTACCTGTTGGGTTGCCCCTCAAGGACAGTTTGAGGACACTGGCCGAGGCACAGAAGCAGTGCTAAGACTCTTGGCAGCATGCTGCAGGTGGCCTTGGAAAGCCTTCGTGAAACCCCCATCCTTGCTTCTAGAAGATTTGCCTGGACACAACTGCAAATCCGCCGCTGTATGTCTGTAGGATCGTTGGGTGTCAGAGATCAGGAATGCCTTGTGGCTCCTCCGTGCTCCCCGGCACCCACCCGCTGGTGGTTCATTGATGCTTCAGAGCTCCGCTGAGCAAAGCAGCTCCTTCACCCTTGTGTTGTTCTCTCCCCAGCTCCCCCGCCGGCTCTGTCGGTCTCCCCACGCCTGGCAGCCCGGGAGGCTCCGCGACCTTCCCTGCCTCTCCGCAGTGAGAACAAGGTGCTAATCCTCCTCTGTAACTTGGTAGGGTCAGGGCAGCAGGCTAGCAGGTATGTTTAACTTCATCTTTTTCTTCTTTTTTCCATGTGATATCTAAGATGTAAGCTCTGCACTGGGGATTCATATGTGCTACAGCTCAACATCCGTCCCCGAGGTGGGACAGCTAGCACTGGGGGCGGCAGGGCACTTCCTGCTCAAGGGGATCAGAAGCAACTGCCCACAGCAGGTGGTTGATGTCATCCTTGGTGGGCATCAGGAGCTGTGCCGCCAGACAAAGGGACAATTCTCACTGCTCTCACTACTTCCAGGCTGTGCTGTATGAAAAGTGTGGTGACGTGAGCTTAGGCTAAAAGCAGAACAGCTATAAAACTATAGAAAGCAGTCCCGGTTTGTAGATTGAAGGGTCATCTGTCCACAGAACCAAGAACTGGAAAGGAGTAAGAACTACTAAAATGACCGGTTATCGGACACATAAGTATTACAAAACTGGTAGACTTCTTGAATAGTCTGAGTGAAACATTTGTGAAGACATGATATTGAGGGTGCTGGGTGTGCTTGCTACCCTCCGGTGACCATTGTGCGGTGTGTGCACGTGTCTGAATGTTACGACGTGCCCCAGAAGCATGTGCAATTATGATTTATCAGTTAAAGATAAGTTAGGGGCAGGTGTTTGGCATAGTGCTTAAAAATGCTGCTTTGGACGGCTACTTGGGACAGCTGCTTTGCTTCCAGCTCCTTCTGGAAGGCTTGAGTCCTCCCTCCTCTGCTTCTGATTCAGTTTCCTGCCAGTGTGCACCGTGGGAGGCAGCGGGTGATGGCACTGGTGTGGGGGTCTCTGCCACTCATGAGAGATCCCCCCGGGTTGAGTTCCAGGTCTTTATCTTCCACCTGGGATTTGGGGAGTGAACCACCAAGTGGAAAATCCCTCTCTCTCTGTCTCTGCTTTTCAAATTAAAAAAAAAAGGAGGGGGGAGGTTTAAAAAAACTAAATGAAGATATATTTAGATTGGTTGAAAAATGTTTCTAAGATGCAACTGGAATAATCACCTGATAGTAACAGCCAGAAACTAGTAGTAGGGGGTGGGGAAAGACAGAAGAATTTCTCTAATGAAACAGAATGGAGCTGTAATTATTAAAACATTGTGATATGGGCAGAAGCGTGTAGTTACACCCGACGTAAACTCGTGAGTGCCCACCGTCTGCTACAAATGGCGGAGCTCCCATTCCTAGGGAAAGAACAAGTTCTTCAACTAGTAATTGATTTCTTTCCTGCTGCTGTGAGAATTGACGGACTGATGAGAGAGGGGACAATAGCGCAGAAACCAGAAAACAAAGACTAGGTGAAGGATTACTTTAGTACCTAAAGCAGGAGACTGTGAGGGAAAGACCATTTTTAAAAAAGATGTTAGGATATTAAACAACTTGCAATGCAAAAGCCACATGAGGAAAATGATGTGTGCCAGGTTGTGGATTCATATCCACGCCAAATACACGAGCGTGGTCTCACATGTATGAGATAAATGCTTGAGATGGAATGAGCCATAGAGAGCAAGATTAGTTCATGGAAGAAATAAATGTATAGGTTGAGGGGCTGGCACAGTGGAATAGCAGCTTAAGCCTCTGTGACACCGACAATCTATAGGGGTGCTGTTTTGAGTCCCAGCTACCCCACTTCTAATCCACCTCCTTGCTACGGAGCTTGGGGAAGCAGCAGAGGAGGCCCCAAAGTGCTTGTGCGCTTGCACCCTTGTGGGAGACCCAGAAGAAGCTCTTGGCTCCCAGCTGTGAACTGGCCCAGCTCTGGCCATAGCAGCCGTTTGGAAAGTGAACCAGCAAATGGAAGATCTCTCTCTCTCTCTCCTACTCTCTGCCTTTCCAGTAAAAATAAATAAAATATATATTTTTTAAGTGTAGGTTGAAATATCCAACAGTGTTACTAGAAAACATTCTGATAGTAGCAAGATACTGGTTCTCCCTCCACCCCGAAGATTCATATACCTGATAGGCAGAATTGCAGAGAGAGGGAGAGAGAGAGAGAGAGAGAGACCTTCCATCCGCTGATTTTCTTGCAAATAACCACAATGCTGGGAACAAGGCCGGTGGAAAGCCAGGAGCCAGGAGCCTTTTCTGAGTCTCCTATGTAGGTGCAGGGGCCCAAGCACTTGGGCCATCCTTCATTTCCTTCCCAGGTACCGTACCAGGGCTGTGGTTCAGAAGTAGCGTAGCTAAGACTTCAGTCAGCATCCATATGGGATGCCAGTACTGTAAGGGGTAGCTTTATCCACTATGCTATACCATTGACCCCAAGATGACAATTATTTTAGATTTATTTATTAATTTATTTGAAAGGCAGAGTTACAGAGATAGAGATCTTCCATCCACTGATTCCCTCCTGAAGTGGTCACAGTAGATGGGTTGGGATCAGATCAACCCAGGAGCCAGGAATACCACTTGGGTCTCCCACATGTGGCAGGGGACCAAGATTTGAACCATCTTCCGTTGCTTTCCCAGACATGCTAACAGGAAGATGGATCAGAAATAGAGCAGCCAAAACTCAGCTGGCACACCAGTATGGGATGCCAGGGTTCCAAGTGGTGGTTTAATGTGCTATACCATGAAGCATGTCCCATCTCACATGTTCTTTGGTCTGGAAAACTCGGTTGTGTACTTCTTAGCTTCGGACGTAGAAAATGTTCCCAACTAGGAGAATATTCCTGAATGCCTAAAACTCAGGCTGGGGGTCATCTATGTTTTACCCATGCCTAGATTTTCTGATTTGAACATCATTCTTCCTGCTTGCTACGGGGCTGGGTGGGGAGTGTTTACCAGCCAGCTGATCATTCGGAGGAGGCTGGTGGCCCATGGTGGCCCTGGTGGCCCTGGTGGCCCATGGCAGTGTCTGTGATATTTTGCGTTTCTGGAGTTCTGTGTGCTCCATTTGTCATGGGGTCCTGTGGTGGGCAGTTTTGCACTTAGTTGACTTAGCTCTCAGCGCGTCACAGATGCAGCTGGGAGGAACCCTCGAGCGGAGCTGCTGCTGAGTGACTTTTTATACATTGTGTTGCTCAAGCAGCCTCACTGTCCTTGGCCTTCCAGGTTCGGGCCGCCTTTCCTGATTATGGAAGACAGAACCGTTTCCTGGGCCCAGCTCCAGCAGTGTGTACTCAGTAAGGTCCGCTACCTCATGAGGAGTGAGGCCCCCGTGCAGGTCAGTGTGTGTGTGTGTGTCTGTCTGTCTGTGTTGGAAGGCGGGTGGAATTAAGGCTCAGGAGAGAGAACAGTTTGCTGTTTAGAGTATTCATTGTTGCATAAAACGGCTGGGATTTGCTTGCAAGACAGTAGCATTGTGTGGTCTGCTGTTTTTGGATCTTTGTGGTATTGCAAGAGACCAGTCCGGATGGAGTCTTGTGAGGTCTTTCCCAACACCCCAGGAATAGAGTGACATTTAATTTTATTTGTTTTATATGTTTGTGATCTTTTCCATGGTTTTTGCTAGAGGACAAAATACCATTATACATTGTAATATACATGTAAGATCAAAAACTTCAAGAAATCGGAGATAAATGCTCTCGGTAGGAAATGAAAATTGGATGCTTGTGTCCATCTTTAAAGCTCTAGAAAGTGAAAGAATTTTATTCTAGGTTTTTAAAAAGTGAGACGAAAAACTCAAAGGAAAGCATCTTTTTACCTTGTTCACCTGTTTATTTTCAAGTGAATAGTTCCAAGAACTTTTTTAAACCATAGGCATTTACCTCCTTTGATGTCAGGCCCCATGCCGGTGGCTGCTGGCAGGGAAGAGGTTCCCAGGTTTCGGGGACAAATGAGTAACACTGAAGTCAGGATTCTTGCCAACTGTTCTCTTAGGAAGAGTGCTTCATTTGGGGAGTATGTCCAGTTTCATCCAGAGAAAATTCTTGCCAATTCCTGTGTCTTCCTGCTCGGGGAATAACCATGAACCTCCCTGAGCATCTGCACCGATACCACAGTGTTCAGGACCTGCACTGCCTGTGGCACCGGCCTTTATCTCCCATGCATTTTGTTCAGGGTCCCACAGAGCAGACCTGCCACGCTACCCAGATTAGAAACTTAAACGTGTCCGCAAGTAGGTCAGAGGATCTGATATTAGCAGGAGCTGTCCTCCCCTCCCAGACTCATGCTAATGATTGTTGAACGTGCAGGGAGCCACTTCCTTCCTTCCTTTTTTTTTCCCTAAGGTTTATTTAGTTCTATTGGGAAGGCAAATATACAGATAAGAGAAGAGACAGAGAGGAAGATCTTCCATCCGATGATTCACTCCCAAAGTGGCCGCAACGGCCGGTGCTGCGCTGACCCGAAGCCAAGAGCCAGGTCTCCCATGTGGGTGCAGGGTCCCAAGGTGTTGGGCCATCCTTGACTGCTTTCCCAGGCCACAAGCGAGGAGCTGGATGGGAAGTAGAGCAGCTAGGCTACAAATGGGTGTCCATATGGGATCTTGGCACAGGCAAGGTGAGGACTTTAGCCACTAGGCTATGGTGCTGAGCCCAGGGAACCACTTTCATGTAAACTGCTCAGTTAGTTCTGTGTTCCACCTGGCCACATACGTGGTCTTGACTCTGTATCTCCATTGTCATTTTGGGAATGAAACTGATCGAGACATCAGTGGGGCCACGAAACTTCCCAATACTAGCATTGTCCAACCAGACCACAGATTCTTTCTGATAGATTCAGGAATCATTGTGTATCTGGGCATGATTTCTGTAGGAGTGATGGTTGTGAGGCTCCTTGAATAGTCTACCTGTTAGACCCATCATTCCTTTAATAATCTGTTAAGTCCTGGCTCAAAATGGTATTAATTTGAGAAGCATGTATTCTGCATTCGCCGCATTGGACTGAGAGAGGTTCAGTCTAGCAAACATGTATAGAAGGTTCTAGAGAAAAAATAGGGGACATGAAAATGTTTCTTAGAAAACAAGGTTAAGTGGTCAGAATTCTTTTGCATACATGGTGAGAAACAGGGTTTGTCACTGCTGAAAAAAGTTTTTTAAGATATGTTTATTTTTATTGGAAAGTCACGGAAAGAAGGAGAGACCAAGAGAAAGATCTTCCATCTGCTGGTTCACTTCCCAAGTGGCTGCAATGGCTGTAACTGAGCTGATCTGAAGCTGAGAGACAGAGAGGAAGATCTTCCATCCGGTGGTTCACTCCCCAAGTTGCTGCAACGGCTGTAGCTGAGCCAATCTAAAACCAGGAGCCAGGAGCTTCTTCCGGGTCTCCCATGCGGGTGCAGGTCCCCCCCACCCACACACACACAGGGAGAAAGACATCTTCTGTCTGCTAGTGTATTCCCCAATTGACCACAGTATCTGGAGATGGGCGAGGCTGAAGCCAAGACCCAGGAGCTCAGTTCAGGTCTCCCATATGTGTGGAAGAGGTCCAACCATCTGGACCATCTTCCATGGCCTGCTCAGGTGCACAAGCACAGAGCTGGATTGGAAGCCAAGCAGCTTGGACGCCAGTCAGTACTCCAATATGGGATGCCTGGCTTGCACACATCTGCTTAATGTACTGTTCCTGATACCTGTCTGCTCTGATTGGCTCCCTTCCGAAAGCATCGTGTTTTCAGGGTTCATCGATGTTGTAGCATATGTGGCCAAACAATAGTCCATTGTGTGTGGACCATGTTGTGTGTGTCTATTCATCTGAAACACTGCCTGTTTAGGTAGCAGGTATACCATTTTAAATTCCTACTAGCAACACACAAGGGTTCCAATATCTCTACATCCTTGTCAGCACTTCCTGTTTTTTTTTTCAGCTAAAAATGCTTTTATAGTTTTAATTTGCATTTCCGTAAGGACTGTTGATACTGAAATTTTTTGTTTGAGTCTATTGACCATCTGTGTATCTTCAGAAAAATGTCTATTCAACTCCTTTATCCATGTTTGAATTTGGTTGTTCCATTGATTTTTTTTTCAGACCTACTTTATTTGTTTGGAAGAGCAATGGAGAGGGAAAGACAGAGAAAGAATAAAAATGTTTTTTCCATCTACAATTCATTTCCTAATTGACCACAATAGCTGGGCTTGGGCCAAACCAAAGCGGAGAGGTTAGAACTCTATGTAGGTCTCCTGTATGGATGAAAGGGGTCACTTGGGCCACATTTCCCTGCCATTAGCTGGGAAATGAGTAGGAAGGAGAGCAGCCGGGACTTGAACCTGCACTCTGATGTTGGCATTACAAGCAGTGGCTTAACCCGCTGTGCCATAATGCCAGTCCCTGTTCCACTTAATTTTTAAGAGGTCCCTTCAATTTAAATATATCATTTTCTTTCAGTCTTATTTTTGAAGATATTTACATAGCCAAGAAGGATGCATGCCCATGTGGACTACCAACCAGAATGGGAAAGGTTGAGGAATAGGGGAAAGTGGACGAGACCATTGTTTTCAATTTCCTTTTTTCTTTTTCCTGCATCTTGGTGGGGAGTAGGGAGAGAAGGAAGAAGCCACACCCGGCATTGCAACCGCATCAGTACCCGAGGATGGGGGTGGCCACGCAAAGTCATTCCAGGGTTCCTGATGTGGAATGTACTGCAAGGGTTCTGCTCAAGTGGTTTCGATAGTTCTGAAATGTTAATTTCCTTGCTGCAAGGAAGGTCCATTGACTGACATAGTCCATCTTACAATCTCCATTTGCCCAGATATTTGCTGTGAAAGCCTGGCTGGGAGATCTGTCCAATTTGTTCTGCCCTCTAGCCTCTGCAGGCCCCAATGGACTGCCATATCCCCCATGTGCATTTGGGCATGCTGTCTACTGTACCATCTTCAGCAACTAAGGAGGCCAAGTTCTAACACATGCACTCCATGGTCAGACCACAGATCCTGTGATTTTCCTGTGGTTGAAGTTCTGAGTCCAGCAATCCAGTTGGGTGGGGTTCCCCATAGAGACCTCGCCAGAGGTGACCCCAGACCTGACTGCTATATGTGCCAGCCAGTATGGGGTCTGCTTCAGTCCATCACCCACATCAGCTTACATACACACTAGTGGTTGCAGTTGTTGGGTCAGTTCTGTCCCCAACCCCATCTCTTACACAGACCAATAGATGATGCAGTCCAGCCCATCCCTGGCCACCACACACTTGGCATTCATATACACCAGTGGGAACTGCTGCCTAGTCAGAGCTACCCTCAGTAACCCTCGCCAGTCCCACCCCAGCCATGGTTCTTGGGCATGCCAGTATGTGCAACAGACTGGTCTGGTCTGCCCCACATGCCATGCCACTATTGTACACACCAATGGGCGCTGCACTCTAGCTCATTCCCTTCAGCCCCACTATCCAGCCCGCACTTATGCTAGCAGGTGTTGCTGCCTGTTCAGCTAGGCCTACCCCAGCACTGGTTCTCATGCTCCCCAGTGGGAGCTGCAGCCCATCAGAGGGCTGCTCACAGTTTTCCTAAAGGCCCACTCCCAGCCCTGGACTTTGTGCTTTTCAGGGGGTACTGTGGTCTAGCTTGACAGGACTTGGCCCTATTCCCAGCACTTGTCAGCTGATGCTGCAGCAAGGCCTGACCAGTCTGCAGTTACTCTATACCAGCGGATACAGTCGCTTATCCCAGTCTGGCTCTCCTAACCAGCTCACATGCAGGCAAACAGGTGTAGCCCTTCCCAGCTCTCATCACTACCCTCCTTCCCCATCCCCTCCCCTCCAATCTTATGCTTGTGGGTGCTGCAGCCTAGTCCAACCTGAACTGTCCCCTGTCCTGGCTCTAATGTTAACTGGCTGGTGTTATGGCCCAACCTGGCCTATCCTGTATTCATCCTGGTTCTCACATCTGCCAGTGGTTGCTATGAACTGGCTCAGCCTTGCTCGTCTCCAGACCTGACCCACATGTATGCTGGCTGGTTCTGTAACTTGACTTGGTCTGGGCTGCTCCCAGCCTTGGTTCTTGCACTCACCTGCAGGGACTGCATCCTGATAGAGGAGTTCCCCAAGATTCTCTAATAGGTCACTTTCTAGTTACAGATTTTGAGCACGCCGATGGTTCCTTGGCCCAGCCTAACTTGGTCTACCTTCTTTCCTGATAGAAACATCAGCCTGGCCCAACTGGCCCACACCCATTCCCACTCTGTTGGGTTCTATAGTCCAGACCTGCCTGTTCCACCCTTAGACCCAGCTCTCCAATGGTTCAGTGGGTGCCGAGACCTAGCCCATCTGTTGTATACCCACCCTGGCTCTTGCAAGCACCAGTGGGTGCTGGAGCCTAACCTCACCTGGCACACCCCAGACCCAGTTCACACCCATGCTGCGAGACACTGCAGCCATGTCCAGCCCAGTTCACTGCCCCCATTCTGGCTTTTGCACTCATCAGTGGGAACCACAACTCTCCTTAGTTTCCTGACCAAGTCTGCTCCCAGCCACAAATCTTGCAGGTGCCAGTGGTTGCTGTGACCCAGCGTGGCATAACCCATCTCCCATATTTGCTTTTGTCATCAGATGCTGCTGCCTGGCTTGGCACTGCCTGCTCCTCATCCCCTGCCCACCACCATCTCAACTCCTGCTGGCAGATGCTGCAGCCTAGCCTTGCCCAGTCTGCCCCCACCCCATCCCTGGCTTTCATTCAAACTGGTAAATGTGGTAGTCTATCCCAGCATGTCCCACACCCCATCCTGGCTCCTGAGAATGCCAGGGTGCTGTGGTTTGGCCTGGCCCTACCTAGTCCATGCCCTCCAGAACCAACCCACACACTGAGAGCTTCAGCAAACCAGGGGAGTTTCCCCACCAGGCCCACTCCCAGACCCAGGTCTCACATGTGCCAATGGGTGCCAGGCCCTTACCCGACATAGTCTGCCCTCTCTGTCTTGGCCTTTGTGTATGCTGGTGGATACTGCTACTCGGTCCACCCCACTCCCTGTTCTTGGATGTGCCAATGGGTGTTGCAGCCTGGACCAGCCTGGCCTGTTCCAACACCAGTACCCATGAGTGTCAGGGGGATTCTGTGGTCATACCTAGCTCAGCCTGTCAAAACCCCCAACTCTTGAGTAAACCAGTGGGTATAGTAGTTCCACAGGGGTAAGCCGATGTATCCTCCACAGAATCTACCCCTAGACCTGGTTCTCTTGTGTGCTAGCCAGCATGTGAGACCTTAACCCTCTGCCAACCTGGGACACAAGTGCATGCGTAAGACCCCAGGCCCAGCCCACTGGCACACCACCCTAGCATGGGGCCTTTGCCTCCCCACTCCTCACCCATCCTTGGGACTGAAACCTGTGCACAGTCTCAGGCCCGCTCCAACAGCCCCCAGTGTGAGTCCACAGACCCCCACAGCTCAGGGAAGAGAGCCAGGCTGTGGGCAGCTCCAGCTTCACAAGGTCATATATCGTTGATTGTAAGACCCACTTCAGTGTTTGAAATGTTAGAACGTAAGGACAAGTGGTTGGCATAAAGCATAGGTTGGGACATCTACATCCCATATGGAAGTACCTTGGTTTGAGTCTTAGCTATGCTTCCAATTTCAACTTCCTATTGCTGAGCATCCTAAGAGGCAGCAGGTGATGGCTCCAGGATCTACAACCCTGTTACCCACATGAGAGACCTGGATTGAGTTCTGGGCTCCAGGTCCAGCCCTGACTCGTGGCCATTTGAGGCGTGAACTAACAGATGCAAGATCCTTGTCTATCTTTTCTTCTCTGCTTACCTTTCAAATAAAGGTGTAAGTAGCTTTAAAAAAAATTGTAAAGACAAATGTTAAATGTGATAAACTACTTATCTAAGAGTAAAAATTAGGGAGCTGGCACTATGGTGCCGTAGATTAAGCCAATGCGTATGATGCTGACACCCCTTAACAGGGCACTGGTTTGAGTCTTGGCTGCTCTGCTTCCAGTCCAGCTCCCTACTAATGTGCCGGGGAAAGTCACAGAGGATGAGCTGAGGACTAAAACCCCTGCCACCCACATGGGAGACCCAGATGGAATTCTAGGCTGCTCACTTCTATCTGGATCCATCCCAATTGAAGCAACCACTTGGGGAAAGTGAATCAGCAGATGGAAGATTTCTCTTTCTCTCATTCTACCCACCAAATAAGTAAATAAATAAATTCCTAAATAAAATAGCAAAAATAAGGCAGTATCTCTTTATGTGGCTAATCTTGAGATACATACATATTTTGCATATGGTATATAAAAGGTACATTAACTTTTATATCCATTTTTTCATGATGGTGATGATAATTATAATTATATAAATATATAAAATGTCCTACTGACAATTCACAATATTGCCATATTTCCCATTGTCTGTACCAAATGTTAATTTGGGCAGGGAGCGATTTCACATGTGAAACACAGATCATTTCTTGACTTTGAATGCCAGTTATGTACGGGAATGGTTAAAAATGAACTACTGGAGAACATTTACATTTTTTGAGTCCTAGGTGGGCCACCATACACTGGCTTCAGACTAGGGACTGCCTGATGAGCCATCTCTCCTCTCTTTGTCTCAGCAGAATCTGGGATCTCTCTTCTCCGTCCGGGTTGTGGGCCTCTCCCTGGCCTGCAGCTACCTGTCCCCACAGGACAGTCGGCCCCTCTGTCACTGGGAAGTCGACAGGTAAGGGGAGGTCCCAAGTTGCCCAGAGAATGCATGTCGATTCCTTTGAGGCTGTGGAGCAAGACAAGATGAGCTAACACTGAATCATTGGCTACCAAGCTGTGTAAGATGGTGGACGATGGCCAAGGTGCAAAGTCCGTGTGGCCATGGCTCTGGTGACTCTGACTTGGAGGTCTTCCATGTGTCCCCTTATAAAGCCACCTGCAAGGCCAGCACAGTACCGCGGAGGCACCTTCACTCTAGAGATTAATCGTCAGGCACTTGATTCATTTTCCCACAGATCCAGAGGCTGCAGTGATGGCCTTTGGATGCCTGACTCCTGATTTCAGAGTCAGCTGAAGCTGTAACTTGGAGTTAGGCTTTCCCTTTCCCAAGTGACCAGGAGCCAAGAAAGGGCCGCCAGCAGGTTCAGCAACCAGCTCCACACCCACATCCTTCTCACGAGGGATGCTTTGCAGAGTCAGGGAGGCAGAGCCTGCTGGGGCTGATGGGAAGAGGAAACAAGGCATAAGCCAACCTGTCGCCTATCCATGACAGGTGTTCAGATGTGGAAGCAGAGGTGGGCTTTGGGGTCATGGCATAGACTGCTAGTATATCCCTGTGGTCTCTCAATGTGAGGTCCAAGTTCCTGCTGTGCTTCTGACTCTACTTCCTGCTAATGCACACCCAGGGAGGCAGGGAGGCAGGGCTCGAGGGCTTGGGACCCTGCCAACCATAAGGGGAAACCTGGGTGGAGTCCCTGGCCCCCGCCCGGCCCAGCCTGCCTGGGATGGGCATTCGGAGAGTGAACTGACTTGTCTGTCTGTCTGCTTCTGTGTCTTTCAGATAAGTAAAATGAATAAAAGTGTTTAAAAGCAAGACAGGGCAATCTAACAGCAGCTGAATCTAACATTTTTCTTAAAAAAAAAAAAAAAAAAAAAACAGCCAGCCAGTGCTTTGTATGTTTTCCCTACCCCCATCTGCATCCACGCCCCCACCAGATGGTATTTTTAGGGTTTGGAAACAAGCCAACAGGTGGGTCCCTGTTGGTAGTTGGAGAAGCTCTAGGAAATAGAACGGCACAGCAGTTTGATCTCCCAAAGATGCATTCTCCTGAGGCCAGGCCCTTCCTGTACTATACCTGCCCACTCGGGGCCAGCATCTCACTGTGATCTGGGCCCTGTCCACTTCTTCCCCAGCCCATGGTCAAACTCTACCCCTCTTGGTTCTAGAAATTTCTTCCTTTTTGGAAAAAAAAATCGTAGTAAAACACCCATAGCCTAAGACGTACTGTTTTACCCAGTTTCAAGCATGTGACTTGGTGGCCATGGTTGTATCCACACTGTTGTGCAGCCGTCAGTCCTCAGCTCAGGAAACAGTATCTGCCTACTCCAGGCCTCCCTGGCAGCCACTATTCAGATTTCCAGCTCTGTAAGTTTGCCTGCTTCAGGTCCCTTCTGGAAGGGAACCATGCCGTGTTTGACTTTTTGTGAATGACTTTGATCCATTTAACGTAATGTCTTTAGGGGTCATCTGTGTTACAACACAGCATGTTTTGAATTTTCCTTCCTTGGAAAGTTGACTTGAAAGGTAGAGAGACAAAGAGGACCAGCAGTGACAGAGAACTTCCACCTGCTGGTTCACTCCCTAACTGTCCACAACAGCCAGGGCTGGACCACAGGGGTGGGCAGGAACCCAAGCACTTAAGCCATCACCTGCTGCCTCCTCAGGTGCACATTAGCAGGAAGCTTGGATCAGGATCTGATAGGATTCAGACTCAGGCAGTCTGATTTGATGGTGCCCAAAGCAATGTCCCACTTCTTCCTCCCTCCCTCCCTCCCTCCCTCCCTCCCTTCCTTCCTTCCTTCCTCTCTCTTACTCTAAGAAATGCTTATTTATTTGAAAGAGAGCTTCCATCTGCTGAATTGTTCCCCCAAACACCCGAAACAACAGGTTAGGCTAGGGCAGTCCAAAGCCAAGAACGTGGGACTCCATCCTGGTTCCCCAGGTGGATAGCAGGGACCTGCTGCCTCCCAGGATACAGAAGCAGTGGAAGCTGGAATTGGGAGCAGATCTGGGATTGGAACCCAGGAGTCTGAGATGAATTGGGGGGGAGGGTGTCCCCCCAAGCAGTGTCTTAACCACTGTGTCACACACTTGCCCCACTCTTCGTTTTTCAGGCTGAATTACACCACACTCCTTGGGGCGTCTGTGTAACCCCGAAAGATACCTGCTAGGAATTTGCCCCCTTGAAGGGAAGCTCTCCTCTGTGGCTCCACCTTCCACCCCTGCACGATTCTATTTGTGGTACCACCTGCTGCCTTGGGGCGAGGTCCCAGCCCCAGTCTTCCTCTGAGGCACAGACCTGCCTGGGCTCCCCTTGGCATGAACCTTTCCTCTTGCCATCTCCTGCGTCTACCTGGCAATTCCACCATCCACTCAGCAGCTCCAGCTGGAGCCCCGGGGACGTCCCCAATCTCTCCATCATCATGTCTTCTCTGTCTTGCCTGATGCTTGGCAGGGCTTTTGCTCATTTCAGGATTGAGTTCCTGGCTCCTTGCTCCTCTTCCTTTTTCTTCTTCCTCTTTCTCTTCTTTTTTTAATTGAAAGGCAGATTTATAGATAGACAGAGAAAGATCTTGACTCCCCAGTGGCCAGAACTAAGCCGATCTGAAGCCAGGAACCAGGAGTCCCCTCTGGGTCTTCCATGCAAGTGCAGGGTCCCAAGGCTTTGGGCCATCGTCTACTGCTTTTCCAGGCCACAGGCAGGGAGCTGGATGGGAAGTGGAGCAGTTGGGACACGAACTGATACCCACATGGAATCCCAGTGTATGCAAGGCAAGGATTCAGCCACTAGGCCATCGCTCCGGGCTCTTCTTGCTGTTCTTCTCCTGTGTTATTTGCTCTTAGTGGCTGAATGAGTAGCTTTTTTTTTTATAAAGATTTATTTATTTTTATTGGATAGTCATATAGAAAGGGGAGGAGAGAGAGGAAGATCTTCCATCCACTGGTTCACTCCCCAAGCAGCCAAAATGGCCCAGGGATTAGCCATTCCCAAGCCAGGAGCCAGGAATAACTTCTGGGTCTCCCACGCGGGTGCAGGGTCCCAAGGCTTTGGGCTGTCCTTGACTGCTTTCCCAGGCCACAAGCAGGGAGCTGGATGGGAAGCAGGGTGGCTGGGATTAGAACCAGCGCCTATATGGGATCCCAACACGTGCAAGGTGAGGACTTTTAGCCACTAGGCTACCACACCAGGCCCAAGTAGCCTTTCTGAAGTGAGCAGAGCAGTGCAGAGGGGGGAGCCCTAGACTCTCTCTGAGATTTCTAGATGTCAGTGGGTTTGGGAGACGATGGGTGGCGGAGCTGGGCTTGAGGGGGCTCCCTCTGTGACATTTGCAGCTCTCCTGGGCTTCATCAGTGCTGGCTGTCTCTGTAGGCCATTATCCTGGAACTCTGCTACACGCGTCACCATGGTTTCAATGGGGCAATTGATCTGTGTCCTTATCGGTAACCGGACGTCCTTGGAGCTTGCATGCCCTTAAAGATGGGAGGAGCAATGTTAAGAGATAGATTAGGTGGGCTAGAGCTGTAGTATAGCAAATTATACCTCCACTTGCAATGCTTGCATCCCATATGGGTGCCGGTTCAAGTCCTGGCTGCTCTATGTCCAATCGAGCTCGCTGCCCATGCACTTAGGAAAGCAGCAGAGGATGCCCAATTCCTTGGGCTCTTTTGCCCACGTGGGAGATTGGGAAGAAGCTCCTGGATCCTGGCTTCATATCAGCCTGCTCCAGCGGTTGCAACCATTTGGGGAGTGAACCAGTGTATGCAAGATCTTTCTCTATCTCTTCTTCTAACTCTGCCTTTCAAATAAAAATAAATTAAAAAAAAAATCTTAGTGGCAGGGTTTGAATTCCCTTACAAACCTTAGGGATATGGACATTTTAAAAAAATAGGTTTGTGATTAAGCCATTAGCAGAGTTAACCAAACCTTGCCACCCTAAGATAGCTGTCCTTGGTTTTACAGTTGAGGGCATTTCTCTTCGGATCATGAGTCTGAGGTTGGGGACATACAGCGGCCCAAGCCTGCCCTCGCTGACAGGCTCTGCCATCCCCCTCCCCCAGGGCTCTGCATCTGCGCCGGCCAGGAGGCCCCCCGCACATCAAGCTGGCCGTGGAGTGGGACAGTTCTGCCAAGGAGCGGTAAGTTCAAGGGCTTGCTGGGATTGTCTCCCTCCTTCCTGCCTTGAGCTTACCCGGAGGCGGTTCTGCCCTCTAGAGGTGGACACCTGGAGGACTGATAACTTGAGTCAGGGTGGTAACCTGCAAGGGTCTCCCTAGACCTGATCCTCCCCCAACCCCAGTTGCCCATTTGCACAGTGAGAGAGGCCTCCGGGACCTGGTCTCCCATTGTGAGTGACTGGAAGGCAGTATGCACCCAACCTACCCAGGATGGCAGCACCCCTGCTCTCCCTCCCACCTCCGGCTAACTCCCGTAAGGATGAGCTGTTACGAGCTGTGACAGTGATGGACACGATGGCAGTGGTGCTGGCCCACAGCTCTGCTGTGCTTGTCCACCCTGCTGGGAGCCCTCTATGCAATGCATTTGGCGTGTATCACACCCAGCATGCAGGAACTGAGGCACGAAAGGAGAAGCTGTTGCCCAACGCCACACAGCTGACGCAGAGCTGGGTCGCTGCACTTGCTGGCCTTTCTACCACCTTATGTGAAAAACGGGATCCATCACCTACTGGGTCCTGGGCTTTGTGCTCAAATGGGGAGAACAAAGATGAACAAAGCCCCAGATTGGGTCTCCAGAGGAGCTGGCTGGGGAGAGGTTATCCAGCAGGTAGCACGGGTGCACCGGGTGAGATGGAGGCCCCCATTTCCCCAGGAGGCCACCTGGCTGGGTGCCTTCCACCTGGGTGGCTGTGGGCAGAGATGTGGACCCACGGCGCTGGCAGCCCAGAGCCCCGAGCGTCACAGGCCATCCTCTTCCTCCTGGCAGCCTGTTTGGGAACATCCCCGAGGAGCGGGTCCAGGATGCTGACAGTGTGTGGCGGCAGCAGCAGGCCCACCAGCAACACAGCTGTACACTGGACGAGTGTTTCCAGTTCTACACCAAGGAGGAGCAGGTGCTGTCCCTGCCAGGAAGCGGGCTGGGCTGCCTGGCAGTGCAGAGGGGTGGGCAGCGGTGCGGGCTGGGACTTAACGGGTCTGGTGACTCCCGCTGCAGCTGGCCCAGGACGACGCGTGGAAGTGCCCGCACTGCCAGGTCCCCCAGCAGGGCACGGTGAAGCTGAGCTTGTGGACGCTGCCGGACATCCTCATCATCCACCTCAAGAGGTTCTGCCAGGTCGGGGAGAAGAGGAACAAGCTCTCCACGCTCGTCAAGTTTCCGCTCTCCGGACTCAACATGGCTCCCCACATGGCCCAGAGCAGCAGCGTGGGCCCCACACCGCCGGGGCCGGGCCCCTGGCCCTCCTGGAAACAGCCGACCTGCTTGCCCACCACCTACCCGCTGGATTTCCTCTATGACCTGTACGCTGTCTGCAACCACCACGGCAGCCTGCAAGGTGGGCATTACACAGGTGAGCCTGGCCCAGTCGCAGGATGCCCCCAGAACTGGCGCTCCTTGAGGGCGGAGCCTCCCCAAGAGGGCTGCTGGCTCCTCCCTGCCATACCTCACCACACCCCCGGATGCCCGCAAGAGGTGAGGGCGCCGGGTCCCAGCTGACGTGAGCATGGGTTTGGTTGTTGGGACATAAGTTAACTACAGCCTGGATTTTTGACTGTATCAAACAGAGGAAAATAATTATTGGAACCTAGCTTATCAGTGATTCAACAGAGATTTGGTATTCCCCCCCCCCCATTATTTTGTGGTGGTTTTAATTTTTCTTGCTTGAGGGAATTTGGGCAGAAGCTAATAGCCTGACCATTTTCAATGGCTCATATATTGATCCTTTTTTATATTATTAGTAGTAGTATTAAATTTGAAAGGCAGATTTACAGAGAGAGAGGGAGAGAGAGAAAGATCTCCCATCCATTGCTTTAACTCCAAATGGCCCCAGTGGCCAGGGCTGGGCCAGGCCATAGCTGGGTGCCTTGGACTGTATGTAAGTCTCCCATGTGGTTAGCAAAGACCCAAATACCGGGGCTGTCATCTGCTCTTTGCTTGGATGCATTAGTAGGGAGCTGGATAAGAGGTGGAACAGCTGGGACTTGAAACAGTACCCATATGGGATGCTGTGTCACAAGGAGGTTTTTAACCTACTGCACCACAACATGGGCTCCATGAGTCACTTCTAACATGGACAAGTCCCCAAACCATGTAGGGTGCTGTCTCTAGGGGTCACTCCTTAGTTGGGAGTAGCAGCTCGCCCTTTGGTGGCCTCCTGCGACAGCATGATGGCAGCTTGGCAGTGTGGGTTCTTCCACATCAGAAAGTGCCTCTGCCCTCTCCCTTGGCTGGCAGCCTGGTTGGGGTTTGGGATTGACAGTTGTATTCCCAAGGGTTTTGGACCATGGTGGTCCACCAAAAATGGACTCCGGAATGGGGTCTTCCTCCTGAGATGGGGCTGGACAGTTTGATTTCTGCTGCGTTTAGGAGCTACTTTTCCTTTTGGAAGCTTCTGGAACTCAGGAATTGCATGGGATGGGCTTCCATATAGGTCTTTTCTGTGTCTGCAGGGGTGTGACCTTCAGGTCTGGGAGATTTCCTTGTGCCCATTTAAAAAAATTTCTCGGGCCCAGTGTGACAGCTCCTCCATCTCCAAGCACCAGCATCCCATATGGGTGCCAATTCCTGTCCTGGCAGCTCCACTTCCCATCCAGCTCCCTGCTTGTGGCCTGGGAAAGCAGTCGAGGACGGCCCAAAGCCTTGGGACCCTGCACCCACTTGGGAGACCTGGAGGAAGCTCCGGATTCCTGGCTTCGGATTAGCTTGGCTGTAGGCATTGTGGCCACTTGGAAAGTGGATCAGCGGATGGAAGATCTTCCTGTCTCTTTCTCTCTGTAAATCTGCCTTTTCAATAAAAATGAATAAATCTGGAAATTTTTAAGATTTATTTATATATTTGAAAGCTCATCAAAGAGAGAGAAAGAGAAAGCTCCTATGTCTACTGCTTCACTTTCCAAATGACCCTTCCAGCTGGGGCTTAGTCCAGCTAAAGCTGGGATCCTGGATAACCTATCCTTTTTTTTTTTTTCTTTTCTTTTTAATATTTGAAAGGCAGATTTTACAGAGGAAGACAGAGAGGTCTTTCATGTGCTGGTTCACTGCCCAAATGGCTGCAAAAGCCAGAGCTGAGCTGATCCAAAATCATGAGCCAGGAGCTTCTTCCAGATCTCCCATGTAGGTGCAGGGTCCCAAGGCTTTGGCCCATCCTCCACTGCTCTCCCAGGCCACAAGCAAGGAGCTGGCTGGGAAGTGGTGCCCATATGGGATCCCAGTGCATGCAAGGCGGGATCTTTAGTCACTAGGCTATTGTCACAGGCCCTAAAACTAATTTCTTACCAATGAACATTGGGGTCATTTCTTACATGTGCAAGTTTACAGTCAGGGTAACTTCTCCAAACTGGAGTAGCTTGAGCCAACATATGACCCTGCCCAAAGGTGGTAGGAATTCGTGTTGTAAGAAGTGAGGACTTACCTCGTCTGTGTCATGTTTCTGGTAGAGGCCAATTGACTAATTGTCCTTATGATAGCCATACACCTGTCTGAGGATGTCACATAGGCTAAGAGCCAAGGAGGATACCAGTCAAAATCAGGTGAATTATGGAAGGAATCTCACTCTGGGTCTGCCCTGTGGGTGCAGCGACCCTAGCACTTGGGCCATCTTCCACTGCTTTCCCAGGCACATTTGCAGGGAGCTGGCTCAGAAGTGGAGCAAGCAGGGCTCAAAGTGGCGCCCATGTGAAAAGCCAACATCGTAGGCAAAGGCTTAGCTTACTGTGCCACAGTGCCAGCCCAAATCAGCAACGTTCTTTATTAGTAAAAATTCAGGAGTATCACTCACTGATCTTTCTGGGTCCAAAAACATCGTTTCCGGCCCAGATAGGGGCTGTTGTTTGTTCCTTCATTGGTCGTCTTTCACTCTGTTCTAAGCAAACCGTGTTCCATGCTATGCCAGTGGCATCTGTCCTCATGTCCGTGGGGACCTGCCATAACTGAGGCTGGGGCCCTGGGCCTTTGTAGCCTACTGCAGGAACTCCCTGGATGGTCGCTGGTACAACTATGACGACAGCACCGTGGAACCTCTCCGGGAAGATGAGGTCAGCACCCGGGGGGCCTACATCCTGTTTTATCAAAAGCGCAACAGCATCCCGCCCTGGTCAGCCAGCAGCTCCATGAGAGGTGAGCGTGGGGGTCCTGGAGAGAACGGGGGATGGGACTTTGGGAAGTTGCTTAACTGGAAGGTCAAGGCCAGCCGTGCTAGGTGCTAGGCCGCTGCAGGTGCAGGATAAGGAGGAGGGGGCCTGTTGTTGTCAACAAAGTGGGGCGGGATGTAGCCCAGAGAGGTTGACAAAGGGACCCACTTCAAGCCAGGTGCAAGTAAGCTGTGCTGTTATGCTTGTTTATTTTATTTGAAATTCAGAGTTAGAGACTTTCCATCTAGTTCACTCCCCACATGACCATAACAGCTGGAGCTGAGTCAGTCCAAAGCTAGGAGCCAAGAACTCCCTTCACTTATCTCACGTGGGTGCAAGGAGGGACCAAAGGCCCTGGGCCATCCTCTGCTGCTTTCCCAGGCCATTAGCAGGCAGCTGGTTTGAAAGTGAAGCAGCTGGGACTTGAATTGAGGCCCCACATGGATTGCTGGCACCACAGGCAGGGGCTTAGCTTATGATGCCACTGTGCCAACTCCTCTGTATAAGCTTGGTCGTATAGGGGTGCCCGTCTCAGAGTTCTGCTCTGGTCATCAACTTAATGCTTCTGGCCGTGTCATTCCAGGGCTGGGGAACGGACCGTGGCCGTGGGACGCTCCTGTGCCTTCTCTGATGGTGGGTCAGCTGGAGCCGTCCTCTCTCTGCTTTCTCCGCAGGCTCCACCAGCTCCTCCTTATCCGACCACTGGCTCATGAGGCTCGGGAGCCTCAACAGCAGCACCAGGGGAAGCCTGCTGTCCTGGAGCTCCGCCCCTTGCCCCTCGCTGGCCCGGCTCCCCGACTCTCCTGTGCTCACCAACAGCCTCTGCACTCAGGACAAAGGTATGCCGATTAAGTCTGCCGATTTTGTTCGCTAGTGTGGCTGTTCTGCTTTCTCTTTCTATTTTAATGTTGGCAAAATCTGTTGATTTTAGGGGTGGACATTTTGCCTAGGGATTGATAAGACCTGTCTGGGACCCCTTCATCCGTATCAGGGTGCCTGTTTGAGTCCCAATGTCACACACCCTGGGCGGTGGCACGTGACAGCTGTTGTATTTGGGCCCCTGCCACGCATGTGCAAGACACACTCCTGGCATTTGGGGAAGAACAAGCAGATAGATTTTCTGTCTGTCTTTCAATTCAGCCTTTTAAGTTAAAAAAAAAACAACAACAGAAAATGACACCTAGATTGATTTGTTTGAGAGGCAGACAGAATGGCGAGAGAGTTCCCATCCACTAGTCAATTTGCCAGATGATGTAACAGCTAAGGTGTGGCCAGGCTGAAGCTGGGAGACAGAAAGTCAGTCCAGGTCTCGCACAGGTGTCGGGAAGCCAGCCAGCTGACTCCTCACACTGTCTCCCAGAGTGTTCATGCACCATGAACACTTGAGGCACTTCTTGCACCCAGGCACTCTGATGTGGGATGTTGGCATCTTAAATGGTATCCCACCTGCTGGGCCAGATGTCTACCCCAGCTCCTGTTTATCCAGGTGTTGGCATGTCTTGGCCTTGAGTATAAAGAATCAGTCGTTGCCAGAAGTATTCATCTCTCAGTGGAAGGTCTTCCATGCCACACCCCACCTGCCACCCCTCCCCTGCTACAGGTGCAGCCTTCACCTGACGTCCATTGGTTTCACAACCATAGATGCTGGCAACCATGGCTACAAAATATGCCGCTCAAAAGCTACACCTGCAATGGATCACGTGTAGATTAGTATTTACTTTTTGGCTGTTATTCCCTAAGTAATATAGTATAACTGCCATTTATGTAGAATTGGCAGTGTCTTAGGGGTGACAAGTAATCTCTACAGGAGGTGGTGCGTGGGTTGTGCCATTGATATAAGGGAGTTGAGCATCCTCAGAGTTTTGGTCCCCCTGAGGGATCCTGGAACCAGCGCCCCTTGGATGCTAAGAGGCATCCGAGCCTTCTTTCTCTGCGTCCATTGAACCCACCGTCTCAGAAGGAGTACGGCAGGTTGACAAGTAAACAACATAGCAGTGTGGCTTGTAGCAGGGGTGAGAGTGGGGAGGAAGAAGATACTGGGGCTGGGGGGTTGTTGTTGGTGGTGGTTCAGGTGCAGGCTGGAAATGACCCATATCGACAGGACAAAGGGGAAAGACCTTTGTGAGCAGGTGAGGGGCTGCTATGGGAGCCTGGGGGGCGGAGGAGCCTAAGGTGAAGGAGGACTGTGATTACGGAGGTACGTGAGGGGTGGCCACGTCCAAGTGCAGGAGGGGTAGAGAGGGAGGGGGGTGCACAGGCTGGGTCACAGCTGCCTTAGCTTGGGGAGCATGGGTGAGGCTCGGAGTTGATTGTCAGCGCAGTGGAGAATTTAGAGCTTTGAGCAGGAAAGTCATGTATCTAATTCAGATTTTCAGAGATCTTTTTTTGGCTGCTGCGTGCAGACTACGTGCAAAGGGGGTGGGGGCAAGAATAGGAAGAAAGGCAGCCAAGAAACTGCTGTGTATTCATCCAGATGAGAGATGTGTCAGGTAAGACATGGTCAGATTGTGAGTGCATTTTGAAGATAGATGAACAGGATTTGCTGATGTGGGGTATGAAGGATGACTCAAGGATGACTCTCAGCTCGCAGCCGTGCAGTCGCGAGACGGGAGAGTGAGGTCGCAGCAGGAAGCCAGGATATTGTAGACATGGTAGCTTGTCTGTCTTTTGTAAGATGTCTGATTTGAGAACCACCCGCACAAAGACAGGATTGAGGATCCCAGGGCGGTATCAGAGATAGCAAAGAGTGGGCAAGTGTGGTGCACAGAGAATCTACCAGAAGGCAGCGGCCAGCCATGTCCAGTGCTGCGAGGAGCTTGGGTGGGATGAGGCTGAGGAAGTGAGTGCTGTGCCAGAGGATCACCAGTGATTGCCAAGCGCATTGGTCCTGGGCGGGAGTGCAGGGGAGCCTGACTGCAGCAGGCAGCCTGTGGTGGAGGACGGCTGTGAGTGTGCGCAGACACGCCATTGTGCAGCCCTATCAGGTGCATGGGAGCAGCACTGCTTGGCACATGAACATTCCAAGGGTCCTGGTTAGTGATGAGAGACGCATCAGAACAAGAGTGTAATGCTGGAAACCAAGTCCCGGGTAAGACCCGTGTGAGTGTGTGTGTGTCAAAGAGTTCATGGCACATTTACTGTAGTCAAAACAAATGGCAAAACCTATACACTATCTGTGGTTTTTATTTTCTCAGACTCATGGAAGACCCCTTATAATCTTGCATTTTCCAAGAAGCTTTTGAAGTACCTTCACTTCTGTGTGTGTGTGTGTGTGTGTGTGCATCTCAAACCTCTGTCTTAACCTAGAAACTGCTCTTCAAGTTACGTTTTTCGTTTTCCGTATTTCCTATTAGCTTCTAATATAATTTCTCAAGCTAAAATTTCTGGAAATTCCTGTATGTGAAAGGGGGAGAGAGGAAGAGTGAACACGGACACCCCCTTCCCTCAGTTCACTCCCTCTGTCTGCGACAGCCGGAGCTGGGCTGAGGCTGAAGCCTGGAGCCAGAACTCAGCCCTGGGAGCCAGAGCCAGGATGTGAACCTGGGCGCTACAATATGGATCACAGCTATCTCTAACACTAGGCCACAAGCTCACTTCCAAGTTTCTTAAGTCAAATTTTTAGTAGAAATAGCATCTCAGAATACTTGAAATATGTACACACATATATAATATTTTCATATAAAACCCTTGCACTATTTCAGTTGGAACCAGGTGGGTCCACTTTTTTATGAATTTCTTTCCTTTTCTTTGGAGTTTTGTGACTGGACAAACTTACAGATGAACTGTGTAGCTTGGAAGTGTTGAAAAAAGTTTAGAAGATGTGTATGTCATGAAAGCATGGGTTATATGTACATAATAGTCTGTTTTGATGTTAACTATCATAACATCTATGAATTATTTACTATCATGCCATAACATTTATGTTATAATATACATGTAAGTCTATTGTAAGAAGTTAAAGCTTGGGGCCTGGAGCAATAGCCTAGTGGTTAAAGTCGTCAGCTTGCATGCACTGGGATCTTACATGGGCACCGGTTTGTATCCCAGCTGTTCCATTTCCCATCCAGCTCCCTGCTTGTGGCCTGGGAAAGCAGTGGAGGTCGGTCCAAAGCCTTGGGACTCTGCACAGTGCTAGAAGAACTCAGAGGCGGAGGGGGATGTTGAGGGAGCTGTTTGGTCTAAGGTTGGCTTAACCTCCCTTGAGAGACATTGAAGCTGAGAACCAGCAGGGAGGGAACTCGTGGCAGGTGCAACCCTAGCTAGTGGCATGATGGAAACTACATCCTTTGGAGGTCCTTCCAGGTGGACCTGTGGAAGGCTTGCTTCCTCGGGTTTTTTTTTTTACTAAAATGATGACAGATTTTGACCCTTGTTTTAGAAGCTCTGAGATGATTAAAAAGAAAATTTCAGCTTTCTTATTACAGACCAGGCATCTCTTCCTAGATGCTTGAGGACTGGAAGTGTTAGAGGCTTTTTTTTTTTTAAGATTTATTTATTTTAAATAGAAAGTCAGATATACAGAGAGGAGGCGAGACAGAGAGGAAGATATTCCACCCACTGGTTCACTCCCCAATTGGCTGCAACAGCTGGAGCTGCACCAATCCAAAGCCAGGAGCCAGAACCCTCTTCTGGGTCTCCCACATGGGTGCAGAGTTCCAAGGTCCTGGGCTGTCCGCTACTGCTTTCCCAGGCCACAAACAGGGAGCTGGATGGGAAGCAGGGAGGCCGGAATTAGAACTGGCACCCATATGGGATCCTGGCACATACAAGGCAAGGCCTTTAGCTGCTATGCTGCTGTGCCGGGCACCCCTCCTTTTTATGACTTTGGAATGTGTGCATAAACCCTACTGGCTGAGCATGATTCATCTGGAAGTTTGAACTCTTGAAATGTTCCAAATCAGAAATTACTGTTGTTTGATTTATTTACCTTTAAAAATAAAAGTAAATAAATAATTTGCTTGAAAGTCAGAGTTACAGAGGCAGGGCAAAAAGAATAAGACAGAAAGAACTTGTATCTGCTGATTTAGTCCCCAAATGGCCAAGAGCCTAGGCCTCCACTGGGGTCTTCCACAAGGATTGGCGGGGCCTAAACACCTGGGCCATCTTCCACTGACTTCCAGGTGCATTAGCAGGGAACTGGATCACAGGCGGAACAGCTGGGATTCGAACTGGTGCCCTTATGGGATGCTGGCATCACAGATGGTTGTTTAACCCTCTGTGCCACCACCGGCATGCCAGCACTCAAAAACGTTTTAAGTTTTGGATTAGGGATGCTCAGCCCATGTGTCTAAACTTGAGAAGGATTAAAACTAGCGCGTTGTTTTCTGTAGTAATTGGTCCAACCTCTGCTCCTTACTCTTAGGGACTGTCAGAAGTAGTAGAGGTGACTCCAGGCATCAGTCCATGCTGGAGAGGAGTGGCAGGGTGCCAAGTGTCCTGCAGTGCCCAGGAATAGGAAAAATTTCCCCCGGGCCTGATGGTTCAGTGGTTAATCCTTGCCTTGCACACGCTGGGATCCCATATGGACACCGGTTCATGTCCTGGCTGCCCACTTCCCATCCAGCTCCCTGCTTGTGGCCTGGGAAAGCAGTCGAGGATGGCCCAAAGCCTTGGGACCCTGCACCGGTGTGGGAGACCCGGAAGAAGCTCCTGGCTCGTGGTTTTAGATCAGCTCAGCTCTGGCCATTGTGGCCACTTGAAGAGTGAACCAGAGAATGAAAGATCTTTGTCTCTGTCTCTTCTCTCCATAAATCTGATCTGCCTTTCCAGTATAAATAAATAAATATTTTTTAAAAAAGGTATGGCTCCTGCCCTGCCCAGTACCAGCTGTCCTGGGTAAAGAAACATTGAGAGTCTGAAAACAGCATTCCTCTAGTAGCCCTGAGGTCATGCAGGTATTTTAAACAAAAATGAGCCTATTCAAGTTTCTGTGGGGAGTGTGCCTTCTCCTCTAAGTAGGACTGGTGTGGAGGGAGGCTCTGCAAGGGGAAAGGGGATGAAACCCCCAGCAGGAATGTGTGAAACTCGTCAGGGGTCCTTCCCTGCGGGATTAAACTTGCTTACTTTCGTTGGCAGGATTTCAAAGCCCCACCCCCTGCTTTTCTGGGGCCTCCAAAGGTGTATGTTTTCCTCTTCGCTTTGTAGATCAAATTTCATTTTCATTCTTCATTTCTTTCTTGATCTGGGAGACCCAGGTCTTTAAGACTGTTTCAGGCCACTTTGGTGTCTTTAATTTCTAATCCCTATGGATCAAGATGTAAGAGTTTGGCTTTCAAAGAAGACTCCCACCGCTTTTTGTGTGTGAGTGAGGACACACTTATTTTAAATGTGCCACCGGCATAAGTATAAAATCACATGGCTCGTCTGAGAGATGTAAAGTTCATAGCGGAACAATGTCATCAGGTCTGTTCGTTTTCATTCACTTTCCCCCGTCTTTTTTTTTTTTTTTTAAGATTTATTTGTTTTTTATTACAAAGTTAGATATACAGAGAGGAGGAGAGACAGAGAGGAAGATCTTCCATCCAGTGATTCACTCCCCAAGTGGCCGCAATGGCCGGAGCTGAGCTGATCTGAAGCCAGGAGCCTCTTCCAGGTCTCCCACACGGGTGCAGGATCCCAGGGCTTTGGGCAGTACTCAAATGCTTTCCCAGGCCACAAGCAGGGAGCTGGGTGGGAAGTGGAGCTGCCAGAATTAGAACTGGCGACCATATGGGATCCTGGCGCGTTCAAGGTGAGGACCTTAGCTGCTAGGCCACGCTGCTGGGCCCATCTTCCTGAATTTTAATGGTTTGTCCTAGGTTGGCAGCTGCTTTGTGAAGGGTATCTGTTAGGTCTTTGTAAACTGCTTTTCTACCAAAAGGCTGCCCTTCATCAGCTTAATACTTTTCACCTTCCTTTCGACTTTGTTCAAGGTTTGCAATCCCTTTTTTGGTGGTGGTAGCCTTTGTAATGCTAGAAGTGCAGAGCCTGTCTAATTGTTCGAGAATTCAGTCCATCAGTACTTATCAAATGCACAACTTGACTTCCTTCATTTCACTCTTAAGGAATTGACTTGTTTGGCACAGCTATTAAGATGCCCCTGGAGGGGCTAGCGTGTTGGTGCGGTGGGTTAAACTACCGCTTCTGGTGCTGGCATCTTATAGTCAGTTCGAGCCCTGGCTGCTCTGCTTCCAGTCTAGCTCCCTGCGCATGTGCCTGTAAAGCAGCAAATGGTGATCAAGTGCTTGGGCCCTGCCACCCACTGGCAGACCTGGATGGAGTTGTAGGCTGCTAGCTTCCTGGCCCAACCCTGGCTGCTGTGTCCGTTTGGTGTGTGAACTAGCAGAGTAAAGATTGCTTTCTGTCCCTTCCTCTCTGTAGCTCTTTCAAATAAAATCTTAGAAACCAACCAACCAAACAAAAAACAACTGCTGCTTAGGACACCTGTATTCCTTAGTGGAGTACCTGGGTTCGAATCTCTGCTCTACTCCTGATCCCAGCTTCTTCTTCATGTTTGCCCTGGGAGGTAGCAGGTGCCCACACCAAGTGCCTGGGTGCCTGCCAGCCACGTGGAACACCCACATTGAGTTCCAGGCTCCTGGCCTTAGCTTGGTGCAGCTCTGGCTATTGCAGTCATTTGGGGAGTGAACCATTGGATAGAAGATCTCCATCTCTTCTTATCTTTCAAGTACAATAAAAATAAATCATATCACTTGTCTCTTTGCCTTAGTTTTGCTGATTTGATCTTAATGCTGTTTGTGCCATTGTTCGTGTGGAAGTCCATTTTGTCTTTTGTTCCCTTATCTGCTCTAGTATTTGAAGCCAACTATCTCCCCTGCTGTCTCCCCTTCCCCCTCCATAAGATGAAGGAGATGTGGCGGTTACGTCATCACTCTTCCCTGCCAACACCCCAACATGACAGCCACCTAGAATTGCTTTGCTGGGTGAGCGTGATGTTGTAGCAAGTTCAGCGTCCACGTGCAGTGCCAGCATCCCCTATTGGAGTGACAGTTCTAATGCTGGCTGCTCCACTTCCAATCCAGCTCCGTGCTGGTCCACCTGGGAAAGCAGAACATGGCCCAAATGCTTGTTGCTTCAGCCCGATCAAGCCCTGGCCATTGAGGCCCTCTGGGGAATGAGCCAGGGGATGAAACATTGTCTCTCCTCTGTAACTCCACCTTCCAAGTAAATAAAGAGTGAATCTTTTCAACAAAGAAGGAAACGCTTTCTTCATGTGCTCTCTGGGCTCTGTTTTAGGATGCCCACACTTGTCCTTAGAGGGTCAGGTAGAGGGTGGAGGGGGTCTCAGGGACCCCTGTCACCTGCCCGGCTTCTCTTCTGCATCACCTCCCGTCCCAAGGTCGTGTGTGCCTGCAGGCTCATGTCCTGAGCCGTCTCCAAATATTTGGCACGGCCTCACCTGTCTTACACGGCCTGGGGTGAGCGGGCCGGCTGCCTGGCTGCTCACAGGGCTCTGCGGTCCTTGCAGGGCCTGGCTGTTTTTGCACATTCCCCACTTGTCACCTGCATGCTGTGGCTCTTGGTTATGTGGGTGTCAGCTCGTCTTCCTGGCAGCAAGCTTTGTAGATTCTCTCTTTGGCCTTGGAGCCCAAGGTGTGCCAAGATTGGTCAACCCTCCCGTGAACGTGGGCTTATCTTCCTTTCTGCTGACCCAGGCTTCTCTTGAGGGCGACAGGCTTATGGTGGCTCCTGCTCATCAGTTTCCTGTGACTTGTCTGTTGGGTCTTCCAAGTCTCCTGTCTCTTCCCCGTGGTTTTCATCTCATTCCTTGGTTGCTTGGACGGTGGGAAGTAGTTCTGTTGCTTCATCTTTCAGACCCGCTCTTGTGAGTCCTACAGTAACCCTGTGCACATTTTCCGTATATTGAGGCTTAAAAAAAACCCTTTAAGTGTTTGCTTTTTTTTGATTGAAAGGAGAGAGACAGACAGACACAGGAAGACCTTCCATCTGCTGGTTCACTCCCCAAGTGCCCACAACAGCCAGAGCTGGACCCAGACAAAGCCAGGAGCTGGGGGCCCAATCCAGGTCTCCCATGTGGGTGGCATGGCCCCAGGTGCCTGAGCCGGAGAGCACGTTAGCAGGAAGTTGGGTCTTGAACCCCGAGGGCTGTAATGTGGGCTGCTGGCATTTCAAGTGATGTCCTTAACTGCTGTGCCAAAAGCCTGCTTTGCTTCCTCGTTGGCATCGTTACTCTGATTCTTTGCTGGCCCTCAGGCCCGGCTGGCTGGAAGTCAGCCATGCTGCATTCCACCCTCGGAGTGGCAGTTGAGCCAAGATTTAGGCTCAAGCCTCCCCGAACACCATTCCTGCCCCAGCTCTCTGTGCCTGCCTAGGGCTTGGCACCTGCCATGGACGCGGAGCTGGCTATTTGAGGGGCTGGTGGGCTGCCACGTCAGCATGGGTGCTGCTCTCCCTGGCCGTCTTTCCTTCGGCTGTTTATTTCTGAATTTTCTCCCCAGCGATCCCTCACTTAGATCTTGTTCTAATGTCCAGTAAATAGGATGAAAGTGAATAAAGATAGTGGAGCACTTTTTCACCGCAGCCCTGGGAAAGAGGAGGAACTGGTTCTGGGGGCATCTGTGGTGCTCCCGCCTGCGCAGGTGGTGAGGTCAGTCCCCAGCCAAGGCCCTTTTCATTCTGGGAAGAAAGGAAGGACTGCCTTCGAGGGGTGGCTGCCAAGCGCTCCAGCCACCTGCCAAGGCTCCAGGCGATGCTCTCTTATTTTGAAAGGCAAAAAGCCATGGTTTTGTCCTCTAACACAAAGCATCCCTTTCTGCCCTTCCCAGATATGCAGAAGAGAAAAACAAAACCCAAACCAAAAACTCATGCGTGTCTCCACCCCCAGGACGGTTTCTCCCACCTGAAGCTTGGGGGAGAAGGGGGCGGGTGAATTTCACAGCAGAGCCACCAGGTCAACCCCGCAGTGAAATGACAGAGTATGCTGGGCAAGACTGTGTATCTATTCCTGGCTAATCTGAAGCAATGCTTTCAAGAAATCTCACAAATGATCTGTGGGAAGCCTGAAAGGCGAAATCCTGCAGAACCCTCTGCTGATTCCTGTCATTTCCTGCGGCTCCCGAGCGTTTTGCTTCTCCCCCGCTTCCCCCCCGCTTCCCCCCATGGCTGCTTTCTTCCCCCAGGAAGCTGGGCCACCACCACACAGGTCGCATTCTTCTGCCAACACTGGCCTTGAACCCTTCGTCTTGTGTTCTGCCCTCCCTGCGTTCTCACTTGCGCACCTGTACGGGTACACCAGTTCTCCCACTGGGACTGTTGGGCACTGCTGGGGACGTCTGCGTCCCATCTTGGAGGGCCCGTGTTTGAGTCACAGCTCCGCTCCAACTCCAGCTTCCTGCTGATGCGCTTCCTTGGGAGGCAGCAGGTGGTAGCTGCCTACAGCCCATGTAAGAGACCTGAGTTGAGATCCAAGCCTCGTGGATTGGCCCTGCCCCGGTTATTATGGACATTTGGACAATGACCCAGTAGATGAGAGCTGTCTCTGTCTGTTGTCTCTTCAATAAAAACACCAGCCCCCTAGCCTGTCTTCTTGTTGGTTCTGCTTTCCTGCCAGTATTAGAAGTGCCCTGGCATCTATGGAAGGAAGACACAGGTAGCCACTCAGATAAAATTAAACACTCAACAGGAGAACTCAGATTCTTGCCTTTGGAAGCTCCAAATACCTGATTTGACCTGGAAAATCAGGGACTCATGCGGAGGCTTAGAGAGCTGTCACATCGTGGGGCCGGATACCTCTGAGATGCAGCTTGCTTTAGGATTCTTCAGTGCCAGGGCTGCTGAGCCAGCATGCCCACCAGTCCAGAATTCATGGATTCAGTCAGTCATGGACAGAAAATACTTAAGAGGAAAAAAAAAACTGGCATCTTCCCTAAATGTGCTTGGGCTTCCCCCGCTTCTTTCCCCTCAACAACATCCCCGTAACATTCACGTGGTTCTGAATATTTAAAGCATATGCAAGGGTATCTGTCAGCTATACACAAACACTGCCCCATTCTGTATGTGTAAGGGACTTAAGCTTTTCTGAGAATGCTGAATGTTCTGCAGGGGTTTGGGAGCCACTCGCCTGCCTGGGCGCTGGGGGCCAACTGCCCCTTCTTCAGCTCTGGTGTTCCGGGTGGCTTCAGGTGCTCAATCAATCACACAGTTCAGTGGCACCCCCCTTGGGCAGCGTGCGCCTCCTGGCCACACCCTCAGCATCCATCATGCAGGTGCCTGATGGGTCAGAGGCCCTTGGGGCCTGCCTGTGAAAGGATGGACATGGTGGTTACTCCTGCTGCAGCTGGAAGGCCGCGTGGCCACTGATGGTCTCTGTGTCTCTTACAGGAGGTTTGGAGGCCAGGCCTTGGGGTCGAGGCACCTACGCCAGGAGCACCAGCGTGAAGACACCTGCCGCCTCCCGGGCCAAGCACGGGCCCTTCAAGACCATGCCTCTCCGATGGTCCTTCGGGCAGAGGGAGAAGCGAGCCGGGACCTCAGCTGAGCTGGTCGAGTACCTGGAGTCCAGACGCCGGCCTCGGTCCACCAGCCAGTCCATCGTGCCACTGCTGACTGGCGCTGCTGGCGGAGACGAGAAGTCAGCCTCGCCCCGATCCAACGGCACCCTTTCTGTCGAAGCGAGCGAGAAGGGTCTGCCCCTGGTGCCCTGTCCCCCAGGTCATCCCTGTGCAGATCCAGTCCCTGCCAACCCAGCAAGGAGACTAAAGGAGCATGCGAGTCAGGACATTAGACTCCCCAGAAAGTTTGATCTGCCGCTCCCCGTGATGCCCTCCATGGAGACGGAGAGACCAGCCAGGCCTGAGGGCCAGAGGAGCGCCAACTGGAAGGGGAGTGGCCACATGCGGAGCCAGAGCAGCCCTTCCTCTCCCTCTGGGACACTGTCTCGAAACAACAGGGATCCCACTGCCAAGAACAGGGCGACTGCCACTGGGGACTCTGAACGGGATAGAGCCCCTCAGGGGACACTCACTCTATTGAGGTCTGTGTTTTGGAAGAAGGAGACCAGGAAGATGCGCAAAGAAGAGGGCTCCCCACCGGCGCCCCCAGGTAGTGGCAGGCTGAGCCCCGCCACTGCCACCCTGGATCAGCAGGCTGGAGGCTCGTCCCCTGCCCTCAGGGTCCAGGAGAGCCTGGCCAGGGACGTCCAGTCTGCACCCAGCTCACTCCACCTCCCTCGCAAGACCAGCAGGCCTCCTGTGAGAGGTAGCACCCTGGGCGTGGCACACAGGCTCGTCCCTGGGGAGCAGACCCCCTATGGCACCTTGCAGAGGGTTAAGTATCACACCCTTTCCTTAGGGCGAAAGAAGACCTTGCCTGAGTCCAGCTTCTGATGGCCTTTGCTGTGTTTTCCCGAAGCTGGCTGCCTTGGGCCTGGGCATGCAGCAGGTGTAGGCAGGCCTTATTGAGGGTGGATTTTCAGGAAGCCAGCTGTCTTGTGATCCCTGGGGGGAAAAAAAAAAAACTTTTGATCTCCGTTACCCAGACTTGCAAACACCTGATGTCCAAATAAACCAGTGTCCGTATACTTTTCTGTATTATTGGGTGCTTTGATAACAGTCTGGCCACTAGGGGGTAGCATTGGGTCAGCATTCCTATATCAGGGCCAGAATTGATGTTTTGTTGAAATAATTCCTGGGCCAGCTTAACTGTACTGAACAAAGATTTGTGTGCTGGCAAACCTTAGGGCATAGCTCTTAAAGCGAGCCTAGTTAATAAGAATCTTCCACATCTTGTCAAATATTGATATAGACTAATAATCTTTTTTAAATGGTGAACTCAGAAAGGAAATCTTTTCCTTCGAATGTTCCTCTGGGACTTTAAAGATGCCAAAGAGAGAGAGTAACCATGATGAAAAGACAAGATTCTGTGAGGAAGAGAGTTGGAAAAATGATGGAGATTTTAGAAGAGAGTTTAATATATAACAAAATCCTTATTAAAGTTTTTTCGAGGTATTTTTAAAAAAATAACTATTTTATACTTAAGGGGAAAAGTTTTTTTTTTTTATTTAAGTATGGAATCTGTGTATAATTTTAATAAAGTCCTGGGAGTGAAACACGTGCTGGGTGTCTGAGTGATCGTTGCCGGTAAAGGAACTGGTTGCAGTTCTGCTGCATGAACTTGGCTGATGGCCGTAGCCGTGAGCCAGCTGTGTGCTCCGAGGCGTCCCAGCTTCCTTCTGTGTCAGCAAAGTCTGATGTTGGACAATCAGCCTCCAGAGGCAGAAGGGGCCCAGAGACCCAAGGAGGAAGCTAACAGGTGCAGGATCGCACAAGGCATGATTTCCTGGGGGCACTTGGCCAGGGGAGAAGTTTGTTTTTCTTTTCTTTTTCTTTTTAGCAGTTTGGGCCTGAGCGGCTGTGAGACAGTGGGTCCATGTGCCACAAGGCAGAAAGAAAAAGTGTTCTCCAGTCCAGGCCGGCTAAATGGAAGGTAACTGGACTTCTCAAGAAATTCATAAGAGACCAGGAACCAGCCTGCCCCAGCACAGGGTTTGTGTTGACATCTAGTAGTGCCTAGAGGGCACGTGAGGTGTGCCATCTGAGCTGGCAGTATATCCAAGATGGCTGCTTTACCTGCAGCTGAAATATGTGTTCTATTCATTTTTTATTTTTTTATTAGTTATTTTTTTTGGAAAGGCAGAGAGACAAAGATCTTCCATCTGTGGGTTCATTCCCCAAATGGCCACAACAGCTAGAGCTGAGCTCATCCAAAGTGAAGAGCCAAGAACATCTTTGAGTCTCCCATGTGGGTACAGTTGCTCAAGAACTTGGGCCATCCTCTGCTCTTTTCCCACGCCACAAGCAGTGAGGACAGCCAGTGCCTGTATGGCATGCCGGCACTTGAAGGTGGAGGATTAGCCTATTGAGAGTCACGCACTAGCCCCCAGGTGTGTGTTCTAAAGAACTCTTTCCATTTGCAAGGATCTGAGCATCGGAGCCTGCCTTCATGCACTGTCCGTTGACCGTCCTCTAGGGGGAGCATTTCCTTGTAATTGCCCATTTTCTATCAACTTCCCTGCTGGTGGGATCACGTGTTCAAGGCCTGACCCCAGGAACTAAGCCTTTGCACACACGGAGCAGGACTGCTTGGGCGTAAAAAAGGACTATCTGGCCATTGATAAGAAGCTAGAGGGAACTGAGTTTCATATGGCAGAAGACCCAGTCTCCTAAGCCCAGAGGACGTTGGACACGCCAGCTGGCCATGTGCTGGTGTTTCAGGAGTCTCTCTTTCTCAGCCTTGAACCAGTGTACCCCTCAGTTGCGTGGCAGAGGCAGCGGCCCAGCTCTTCTGAGAACTCTATGCATGAGCTTTGAAAAAAAAAATTTGTCCCCAAGTAAATTCATCTCCTAAAACTGAAAATATTTTGTTGTGAACTTGTGGGGGTACCCTCATGTTCCTTGTTGTGGTTATGGCTAGGGGAACAGGGCATCCCGCGAGGTTGAACTTTGTCCATGCTTGCTCGCACTCTCGGGAATCCAGTCCACTTCATTTTCAACAGTATATTCGGAGCCACATGCCAGGTCCAGGCTCTTGGCCTTGAACCAATGTCTCACTTCTGCATCTGTGCTGGCGTTGTCTCATCTATGTGTGCATATACTCAAAGGGCAAGTAAGACTTCCAGGACTAAACTGTAGTGGAAACAGACAAAGGAAGGGAAGGAGCAAATCTTAAGTCAGTGTGTACAGGCTCCTGTTAGAAGAGCAACTAAAAGGCGTGACTTTGATCGGCCAAATCGTTGTTAGGTTTTCATCTGGGTCCTGCTGAAGAGCATCGGGAGAGAGTTCATGGCTGGGTGGGGCGGTCAGCACAGCCCACCAGGATCCGTCACTTCGCTGCCTGATTGCTTTCTTCCGCCTAACTGCTGTTCACTCTTCCAGCCCTCACTTGCCCTTTGAGCCTCTCCGAGTTCAGATCCAACCGTCATCACAGGGCCTGCACGTTGGCAGGATGTCATGGTTAGCCTTTGTCTAACCCGCTTTCTATTTTCATTTCTAGGAACATGGTGAGCCTCTAAGAGGGAGTACGGATAAGCAGGAGGGACTAGGCCACACTGCTGGGCGCAGGGCCGATTCTGAAGGGCAGAGGGGTGAAACGCAGTGGCTGAGCTCCTAGGAGGTGGTGGTGGAGTCCCCAGAGAGATGTGGCCCTTTCTGTGTTTTGGAGTCCGGTCAAGTTTTTTAACTGGATCGAAATGCTTAGCAGCTTTCTTTGAAGGCATGTGCAGCACACTCAGCTGGCCTGGCATCGTCAAGGGGTTGATGCTGTAGACAGAACAAGGGTGTGGGATGTTTTGGTATACTCCAGGCCAGAACTTTGCCTAACCCTGGACGTCTATCAGGAGCCTGGAGTTTGGTAGAGCTGGGCCCCTTTCTGATGGGTGAAACTCCAAGAGAGGCCATTTCCCAACAGCTCTGCAGGCCAGGACAGGGCACGGGCCACACAGCAGGTCCAAGGCCCTCCCTCCCCCTGCTACCAGCCCAATGCCCTGGGTCACTGCTCACGGAATGTAACTGGGAAATGAGGGCTTCTTCACCAAGATGTCCCAAGGAATGAGTCATTCTCCAGCTCTAGGAGGGCTGCTCAACATAAGCCATTTGCGCTGAGCCAAAGGAGAAAACAAGCCAAAGGAATCTGCTTTCCCAGCAGAGGAAAAGGTAATTTTTCTCTATGTGGAATTTGAAAAGTTGGTTTAATTAGGGTGGAATTGGGTCATCGTGGGAGCCTCAGAGAGTCTTTATTTGGACAGCCTTGCAGAATCTGAGAAAGGCAAACTAATTCATCTATCCATCAATCCATATATCCATCTATCTGCCCGTCTCCCTGCGTATTCATCCATCCATCCATCCATCCATTTACCTTTCCACTATTCAGTACCTATCCACCCACCCATCTGTGCATCCATCCACCGAGCCATCCATTTCATCACCCATCCACTCCACCAACATTTTCTGGCTCTATACTATAAGTCAGACACTGTTCTAAGGATGCAAACCTAATCTGGGTATACAAAGTCTTTGCTCTCATGAATTCTACATTATAGTTAGGGAGATGGAAAAAAAAAGTGTTTGTGCCCAAACAGCTGTGAGGTCATGTGTGACTGCTAGGTGTCCAGCTCAAACCCCTATATCTGTAGGCATCCTTCCCTTGTCGTCAGCATATTCTCCCACGTTAGAGATCCGGAAGAAGCTCCAGGCTCCAGGCTCCTGGCTTTGGATCGGTTCAGCTCTGGCCATTGCAGCCACTGGGGAGTGAAACAGCAGATGGAAGATCTTTCTCTCTGATTCTCCTTCTCTGTATAAATCTGCCTTTCCAATAAAAATAAACAAATCTTAACCAAAAAAAAAAAAAAAAAGAGGCTACTTTTGAGTTTCCCACGTGGGTGGAGGGGCCCAAGTATCTGGGCTATCCTCCGCTGCCTGGCCAGGCCGCAAACAGGAGCTTGGTTGAGTTCAAAAAGGAGCCAGTGAGACTTGAATTGGTGCCCCTGGCACTGGCCCCTTCCTGTGACTGTTTAAACTACTGCAGTGAGCAATCCTTATCTGAGGTTAGTGACTCATTGTCAGTGACCTTTTTTTAAAAAAAAAAAATTATTTTTATTGCAAAGTCAGATATACAGAGAGGAGGAGAGACAGAGAGGAAGATCTTCTGTCCAATGATTCACTCCCCAAGTAGCTGCAATGGTTGGAGCTGAGCAGATCCGAAGCCAGGAACCAGGAGCTTCTTCTGGGTCTCCCACACCGGTGCAGGGTCCCAAGGCTTTGGGCCATCCTCGATTGCTTTCCCAGGCCACAAGCAGGGAGCTGGATGGGAAGCGGGGCGGCTGGGATTAGAACCGGCGACCATATGGGATCCTGGCACATGCAAGGCAAGGACTTTAGCTGCTAGGTTATGGCACCGGGCCCTGTCAGTGACTTTGATGGCTTATCCATGGTTTCCGATAAATGCCCAATACAGTGGTTTCCTTTCCATCCCTATCCTGTCCTTCCCTCCACGGTGTTTGGCACCTTGGGTCATGACTTCCTTCTGGAAGGTTCTTTCTGGTGTTTGTGACTCCTTAGTTTCCTATCAGCGTGGCTGTGAGAAGGCAGAGCTGGGAAGGGATCTGAGATGCTGACGACCATCCACAGGGCTGTGCTGAGAGTCCTGAAGGCTTAGTTCACCAGCCGGGAAAGAGGGCGTGGCCATCCCTGCCTGCTGCCTCCTCCTGGTCCAGTCTCCAGAGGTGCAGCTAACTGGAGGACCATGTGGTTCTGTCTTCCTCGAGATGAGTTTCTGGAAACAGCTCATGTCAGGAGAGTGAGGGGGATGGCTCCGGGGCATTTCAAAATCAAGTCCCAACAGCATGCATGTGAGAATGTTCCCGCAGTGGGGGCGGGGCTGGTCTCGCTCCCCTTGGGCTGTCCTGCCTCAACAGGAGGTGTCTGCGGTAGCCATGTCCTGGGGAGGACAACAGGGGGTCATGGGTAATCTCCAGTGCCAAGAATCCACAAGGTCGGTCCATCCCACAGTGCCCAGGACCCACCCCCAGCAAAGCACTGTCCAGCCCTAATGTCACTCATTCCAGAGCTGAAAACATGTGTGTGCACTTGGCTTAATGTCTTTCCTAATTTACTGGCTTTTTAAAAAAATCAGTATTTTCCCTTAAAAAAATATTACGGGTCTGACACGTTGGCTCAATGGGTAAATCTCACCTTGCAAGCAGCAGGATCCCATATGGGCACTGGTTCATGTCCTAGCTACTGACTTCCCATTCAGCTCCCTGCTTATGGCCTGGAGTCACAGTAGAGGATGACCCAAGGCTCTGGAACCCTGCACTCACATGGGAGACTAGAAAAAGCTCCTGGCTCCTGGCTTCCGATTGGCTCAGCTCTGGCTGTTGGGGCTGCTTGGGGAGTGAACCAGGAGACAGAAGATACCTCTCTGTCTCTCCTCCTCTCCAGAATCTGATGTGCCTGGCTCAGAAGGGCAGCAGTCAAGACTTCAACCAGTGCTCCAATATGGGATGCTCATGTCATCAGCAGCGGCTTAACCCTCTGGGTTAGAATGTTAGCCCAGACACAGTATTTTTATGATTGATTTTAAGATGGGTAGTGTCCTGTGTGAAGGTGTGAGGGCAACTTTAACAACAGCAGCCTGTTCTCAGCGGGCGCACAGCACTGTGAGCCTGCTTCCGAGCTGTGATGCTCAGGTTTCCATCACAGACCTCCCCGTCTGTCTTTCTGCCATAAGCCTCGGGGGTTGGTGAGACCCAGAGGCCTAGGGGGAAGGCTGGCACCCTCTCCATGTTTACCTGCAAGCATCCAAGTGAGTTACAGGAGAGGGGAGGACAGGGGAGGACAGCCAGGCCTGGCAGGTCTCAAATGGAGCAAGCATCCCACACAGGCCTTGCGCACACACACACATCTACCTTTAAGAATAAAAATATCTGTAGCCTCTGGTCCATGGTAGGTAATTACGCAGGCCTGTTTACAATGAATGCATAATCAAAGCTATTCTTAGGGAAGTGTTGAGTGAGTGCCGTCACTGTTTGGGCTGATGGCCAAAGAAGAGCTTTGGTTATGTGTTCATTCTGCTCTCCTGCTCCGAAGTGATCCCAGCTCTTAAACCACGAGCGACACACCCATGCCATCAGTTTTCCCTCTGAGAAATGGACTTGTCGTCCCTTTAGAGGAACAAAGGCTGAGGTGAAACCCGAATGGGATCGTGATTTATGCTCCGTGCAGCTGCGGGGGAGGGGAAATAGTGATAAAATGGGGTTGGAGCCACACTGACATCTGGTGGCCATTTCTTACATTGCAGGGAATGTTCCTTTAACCTGCGCTGTCCTGGGTTTCCCTGTAAGGCTGTGCGTGTTTTCAATTCTAGATGAGATATTCCATCTTGAAAGGACAACAGGGCCTGAGGAAAAGAATGATAAGGAGCATCCAGACAGGGGCAGACCACAGTCCAGGAAATATGGCCGGGTCTCCGGGGTGCCAGAGGCACCTGCTGCTTTCTGATGCTCTTGGCCAGCCCTGCTCACATGGGCAGTCCTGCTCCACTTGGGCTCTCCTGGGCAGGCCCAGGTGTCTGGTGTCCTCCAGCCTTGGAGTCTGCCCTCTCCCAGGATGTGGCTCTGTTAGCGTGGAAGCTTCCAGGAGCTGTTTCCTTCCTCAGGCCAATGACCTTCATATTTCCACTCACTTGCAACCAGGCAGGTAAGGAGCCCATGGCTTGGAGCTGGGTCCTGCTGAGTCTGCAGGACTCGTGCCTGAGAAGCCTGGCTCCAACCCCTCCTGTCCCTGTCTCAAAGCTTGCATTCTTGCCCTCCAGCCACCAGCTGGGTGTCACCGACTCTCCTGCTGCTGCTGCTGGGCCCCCCTGCCAGCCCTGGTTTCATTTCTGCTGTGTGTGAGCTGCTCCTGTGTTCTGCAGCCATCCGTCTGGTCTTCTTGGATGGTGGAATGCGTCTGGCCTAATTGTAAAGCTATGCTTGCTGGGAGTCCGACAGAGTGTGGATTGGTTTCCCTGTTGTGGCCTGACATAGGGATCTCCAGAAATGGCCTCAGATCTAAGCACCGCATTAGGGCCCCTCTCACGCCCAAAATAGAGAGAGTCCCTTCACTGCCCAGGGCCTGCCCCAGCTGCTGCTCAGGGCCCATGTTCTGGTGCTGGAAGTGCGCTGGGCTCCAGGGTGAGCCTGGGGTCCTGGGCAGGCTCCTACTTAAGTGGAGGTGTATCTATGTGCAGGTGTGCACCTGTTGAATACCAAACTCACAAATGACTTGGCTTCAGAGAAGAACCTTAAGGTTGGAGTCAGCAGTTTGTGTCTGCACAGACACACGTACCCTACATCTTCCAAGCACCCAAGAGGCAGGTATTAGTCTATATGAGGAAAATTAAATGAGGCTGACTCTCCAGCAGGTGTGGGAACAAAGGGTTTAAGCACACGTGTAGCTCGGAGGAGCAGGTAGACAGCTGGGAGTTGCTGGAAGCCTGAGCCCAGATGTTCTTAGCATTTGCTGCACCTGCAGAATCAACCGTGAATCAGAAAAACCCATCCAGCTATGCCTGGGCCCAGCTCTAGCTGAGGGAATCAGCTTCTGGGACAGGGATTACCAGGCAGGGGTGTTAGTCACAGCTCTGCGGGACAGCGGGCGAGGGAGCCACTAGGATTCAGGAGATGGTGAAATAAATAATAATTAATTAATAATAATTATTAATAATAATTATACATCAATAGTTACCCTATAGTATTTGCCATGACTGTTAAGGGTATGTTTCTGAACACAATCACATTGATATGGTACTATATGAACATGCAATCCACTTACATACAACTCCTATGTAGCAAATATCATTAATATGAACAAATTGTGATAATACTCCAGTGTAGACCACTTGCGATGACTCATACCAATTCTCAAACATTAGTAATTATCGTTGTTTAAGTGCAATGAAAACAAATAACAGGTTCAATTTCTCAGCTCTCACAGCCCAGGATGGCTGGCGGCTGCCATACTGGACAAGGCAGGTGGGAACAGACCACCCCTAGGACACCTGGAAAGTGTATGAGAGACACACCTGCCGAGACCTGCCTGAGGAGTGGCCGGACAGAGCTTTTCACCTGTTTTACCAGGTTGATGTTTGCCTCAGCCCCCTGAATTACTCTATGTTCCCTTTTTACCTTATCTGTACCCAGAAATGCCCCCCTTATAACTAGCCAGAAGTCCTCCTCTCACAGCTCCTTCTCCTCCCCATCTCTGAAGGTGCTGGCAGCCAGTCACCTCTTAAGCAAACTCCTTGCCTGCCGCCTACCTTCCCTGGCCAAGCCAATGTACACTCACCCGTGCAACGGGGCAATGTTGAATGGCCGTCGCCGCCTTTGGAACCCAGACTCGTAATGTCAAGGTCATTTTGTCTCCTAGGCCTGGGTTGTCTGTATTCTGCCCCGAAGAAGCCTCAGATGAATGTTTTCATGGATCCTGTTTAATTCCATCGACACAGGTTACCGGATGCTTCCATCCTTGGGGTTTGCACTGGGCCACACCTGCATCCCTTTGTGGTTGCTGTTTCCAGTCTTGGCTGCTCCATTTACCACCCAGTTTCCTGGGAAAGCAGTGGAAGATGCTTGGGTTCCTGCTACACATGTGGGAGACCCAAATGGGGCCCCTGGCTCTTGACATCAGCTGGACCGAGCCTTGGCCATTGAGGCCATTTGGGGAGCGAACCAGTGGATGGAAAACTCTCTGGTTGCCTTTATATATATATATATATATATATATATATATATATATATATATATATATATATATATATATATATATATATATATATATATATTTCAGCTTCCATCCTTTCCGTGGCTGGCCAGTGACCTGGGCCAATCACCCTAGTGTGAAACAGAGGTAGTTTTCTGCATGAGCAGTGTGGTGGTGTATGTGAGTACATGTGTGTGTTTTTCCATGTTCACATGTGTGACGTGGGATATGACGACGTCTGTTTCTCCCCGTGGACTCACACTACCCAGCCAAGAAACTTCTGGAAGATGTGCCTGGTCCATGCTGAGCGGGAGACACCTACGGCAGCCGCCCCGGGGAGGCAAAGACAAGCGAGCGCTGCTGCTGCTAAGCATGCCCTTTATTGTGGCCCAGGGTCGCCCCACCCCACCACAGTCAGCCCTCCTCGGGGACAGTGAGCTTCTCCTTCACCCCACAGGCCACCACAGCGAAGAAGAACTCGGGGAAAAAGGTGCGGATGTACACGGCCACCTTGGGGATGGGGTTGGCCAGCAGCACCTCCTGCCTCTTCCGCCGCACCGTGCGCATCACCTCCTCCGCCACATCCTCCGGGTGCACGCCGTAGGTTAGCTTCCTGGAAAAGACTGGACAGACAGGTGGCATGGAGCCAGCTAGGGCCGCTGCCCACCACCGAGGAGGGTAGTGGGGAGCCTGTGGCCGGAGCTGGCCATGGGCAGACACTCCATCCCTCGGCAGGTCTCCCTCATCTGCAGCCTGGGGCCCACTTTCCTTCTCGGTAGGGCGGTTAGGAGTGGGGAGGTGTCGGATGCCGTGTAATGCATCATTGTGAAAGCTCTTCCCAGGAACTCTGAGGATGTGTGCATTACTGGCATATACCTCATCTTCTGACAGGGAAACTGAGGCAAGGAGTGAGCAAGGATGAGGATCGCCCTGTCCCATCATCCGGCGTTTGGTAGAGGCAAGCTCTGGGATGTGGGGTTGCTGCTTTCTTGGGGAAGGGGGTTCAGGAGGCTTCTTTAAGACCAAATCCTGGCTGCCAAGTCCCAGCTAAGGAAACAGGCCCAGAGACCTCCCTCCTTCCCTGCCCCCAGCCCCTTGGTGAGGGTTCCTGGGTGCCCAGGGACCCAGTTCAGCTGGGTCATGGACAGGGTGCAGGTTGTGCGATTCTGGTTCTCGCCTGGATTCGAGCCTCTAGCCCTGCTGAAGGCTGCTGCCTGGGGCTCCCTGTTATCCCACCCGGCCTCCCTCTACCGAAAGCTCACATTTCCAGAGGGGGGCCTCCCAGTTCCCAGGCTCAGCATGGAGGCGATAGGAGCGGATGTAAGTGGGGCTCACGGTGCTGACCACGACGTCGTATTCCTCCACCTCGGCGCGGAGGCAGTCGAAGAAGCCCAGGGCGGCGTGCTTGGAGGCAGCATCTGTGAGAACAAGACTGTCAGCGGACTCCAAAAGCAAGAGACACACATGGTGAGAAACTGCCTGCCGGGGGCCTGAGCACACGTGTTAACTCACAAATGAGGCCCAAAGACAACAGCAAGTTGCAGAGGGATGAGATCTGTCAGCCGTAAGGGAAGTTGGGAAGGTGGTCCTTTATCAAAACGTCTTAGCATCCTTTCATGTTTACACCTAAAAGAAGCACTTTGTGGCTTCTCTTTGGCATATCCAAATTGCCAACATCACAGCGAAAGTGCCACCGTGAAGATAAGGGCTCCTTCCAAAGAAGCATAGTTGAGCGAAGAGCTAAGACATTTGTGTGGGGACTATGTACCCCAATTCCTCCAGTGCAGTGGAGAGTGGGTTGAGGTGCAGCCTTCTTGGGGTACTTAGTGCTTGCTGCCATGTGGAGGAGTTACTCCCAGGAAATCGGTGCCTCTGTCCTCTATGGGTTGAAATGCCACAGGACCCACGGCAGTGCTCACACCTCACTGTGTGACCAACACTTGACATCCCACTGCCTGTTTGTTCAGTCAAAAGCAGGGGGACCCGGAAAGTGAAGAGTCATCCAGTTCCCGAAAATAACATGTATGGAAAGTTTAAATAGAAGGGATGGTAGGGAGGTTCCTGGTGGACTGGGGATGAGGGCAGAGGGGTAATGTGGCCAGGACTGCTAGGTTCAGGCCAAGTTCTGTTCTTCCCTTTCTTCCTGAGCTGCAGCTGGACTACACTTCCCAGCATCCTTTGCAGCAAAGGGTGCCGAATCTCCTCCAAACAGGATGTGAGCTGGGACAATTTGGGGCTGCCTGTCTAGACTGAGGCTTGAGTTGGTCAGCCTCTTCTGTCTCCTTTCCAACCAGAACCCGGAACAAGAGGGGGAGGCCGCCTTTGAGCCCTCACGGAGTCAGCTGAAGTCAGAGCAATGACGTGGCCTGACTCAGGCCTCTCAGTGACCATGAGGCACTGTGGCACCCCCTGGGCTGAGCCATCCTGGTTACTATAGGTACATGAAGGAATGACACCATTTCCTCATTCTGTCACGTTCTTAAAGCAACATAGGTTTTAACTAACTCAGGCAGATCAAAAAGAAAATAATTGTATTTGAATGAGTTGCACCTGACCCTTGTCTTTTTATTAAAGTCCTTATTCTCAGTGTGACCCTATTTGGAGACAGGGTCTTGGGAAAAGTGATTACAATAAAAGGACTGAAAGGAGGTCATTAGCATGGACCCTAATCCAATCTCTTAAGTGTCCATCCAGAAAGAGGGAATGTTCACCCCCACACACACAAAGAGAGAGACACCAAACAGGGACACAACAAGACGTGGGCTGTCTACAAGGGACTTTGGAAGGAGCCAACTCTGCTGGCAGCTTGGCCGTGAACTTCAGCCTATAGATGGTGAGAAAGAACTGCCCCATGGTGAAAGCCGCCCATCCCTCTCCCACAGGGTGCATGCCCATTTTTCTTCTCTTTCTTCTTCCTTCCCTTCTCTCCATCAAACATTTTCTGAGCTTCTGTTTTGCACCGTGGTCTGTAATGCAGTGCATTCAACAAGTTTCCTGCCTACCCACCCAGAACCTACTTCATGGAAGGTCTCCAGAATTCCCTCCCCCATTGGATCCCTTGAGCCCAACATCTCTCTCCTCCTTGGACTGTTTAAAGGATGCTCAGCTTTGCAGCTCTGGCTCCCCTGGAATTTTCCCTTCTCTCCCCTTTCTCCATCCTCGCGACATCTCCAGTCCTCTCCCATTTTGCAGTGCACACATGTCCTCTCTCCCAAGTGTAATCTTTTCTGCACCTCAAGTGTGTCTTTGGAAGGAGCAGTCTAGCTGGGGTTGTGCTTCTGGGTTAGGAACATAATCTTCATCTGACACTGATGTATTCAGTGCATATCCTGCCCACCTGCAGGCCTGAGGGCCTGGGGGCAAGGGGCCCTAGCATGTCTCAGCCCCTCCCTCTGTGGCTTGCACACCATGTAGGTATTCGAAAGACTGAAGGTGTGAATGGAAAACCCAGCAGCTCATCTCCTGATGCCCTCCTTCCTTGGGGTTGTGTTGTCCATCTTTGACCTGGTCACTCCTGTCTTAGCATGCAAGTCATGCAACAAGAGCTGTAGCATTATTGTCTTGGCAACTTACAGGCTGTGCGGAACGGAATTCCGAATTTCCCCTGGATGCTGTTGACTAACACAATCTGGCCTGTTCTGCGGGAGATCATGTTGGGAAGCAGAACTAGAAAACACAGGACAATGAATCGTGGTTAGGAAGCTGAGACCAAATCAGGCAATAGTGGGCAGACCGTTTCCCCTCAGCCCTGCTATCACATGGCTGCATCTGGATGAGACTGCGGCAGGACAGTTGTGGAGCGGAACCCCAGATCACTGAACCCAGCACACTCAAGGATAGGCTGGGCTCTGCTGCCAGATGGCTGGGTGTTTTCATTTATTTTAAAATTCAATGCACTTATTGAAGAAGCAGAGAAAGAGAGTGCAATCTTGTCCCCTTGTTCATTTCTGCCACACTAGCCAAGCCAAAGCTGGGCATCGGGAATTCCATTAAAGGTTTCCCACAGGGAAGAGAGGAGCTCAAGTACTTGAGTCACCAACTGAGTCAGGGTCTGGAGTAGCAGGAACTGGAGTCAAGAGCTGGATCTAAGTATTAAAAACCAAGGTACTGGGGTCAGACCTGGGGCTCAACTGACTAATCCTCTGTCTCCAAGTGCTAGAATCCCAAATGGACACCAGTTTGTGTCCCAGGTGCTCCAATTCCCATTCAGCTCCCTATGTATGGCCTGGGAAAGTAGTATAAGATGGCCTAGGGGACCCGGCATGGTAGCCTAGTGGCTAAAGTCCTCGCCATGCACGCACCAGGATCCCATATGGGTGCCAGTTCATGTCCTGGCAGTCCTGCTTCCCATCCAGCTCCCTGCTTATGGCCTGGGAAAACAGTGGAAGACGGCCCAAAGCTTTGAGACCCTGCATCTATGTGGGTGGGAGCGTGGGAGACCTGGAAGAAGCTCCTGGATCCTGGCTTCAGATTGGCTCATCTTCAGCTGCTGTGACCCCTTGGGGAGTGAATCAACGGATGGAAGATCTTTCTGTTTCTCCTCTTTCTATGTCTGACTTTCCAATAAAGATAAATAAATAGATAAGTAAATAAACAAATCTTTAAAAATATGTATGTATATGTATGTATAAATAAAGATGGCCCAGGGCCTTGGGACCCTGCACCCACATGGGAGACCTGGAAGAAACTCCTGGCTTCAGATCACTTAAACTCCAACCATTGTGGCCATCTGGGGAGTGAATCAATGGGTGGAAGATCTTTTTCTCTGTCTCTCTGTAAATCTGCCTTTCCAAAATAAATAAATAAATAAATAAATAAGTCTTTAAAAAAGAAAGGAAAAGTAATGAACAGAAAAAAAAAAGCAAGCTGAGGTACTCTGATATGCAACATGCGTGTCTGAAGCACTGTGCGGAACACCTGCCCCCTGCATGATTGTAGATGACTCTCCTATGTGCATGACATGGCACTGATTTGACAGTAGGAAAGGCATTTCCTTTTCAATTCCTTTTTCTCCAAAAGGGAGTCTCATGTGAGTTGTGAGATTTCTTTCACTGGGAGAGGAGAAGTTGGGTTTTTTCAAGCTGTCTTGAACTGATTGAGCACGAAAGGCATTTTGAATGTCTGTTGGTATGATACACATTTCTTCCTAAGGTGTAGTTAATGTGCAAATGAGGAAAGCTGGAGCGAGACATCAGAGTTCAGGTGGAGTGGAGGCAGGGCAAAAGCGGAAAGAGTACTTTGGAAGCTCAACTTTCAGAGTGGGCTGTGAGTTCCAGGTGCTTTGTGTTACAGAGGGGGTAAACTGAGAACAGGTCTCTGGTCCCTTAGCAAGGGAGAAATGTCTTCATGGGAGGGACCAGGCTTGGCTTTTTCCAATACACTAGTTGTATTCTTCATGTTGGTGCCTGTGCACAGCCCCAGACCAAGCTTGGTGAGTGATGCAGTAATGCTAGCCCGCTGGGTGTGGCACAAGGAGTGGCTGCAGGGAACCGCTATCTTTTGTACATCACCCAAGATTCAATTTTATGGTCATTGTCAACCTCGTTCTTCTAGGCTCTACTCCTACACTTGAACTCAGCAGTTGGGGGAAATCTCTACCATGTAGGTGTCTCCAGGGCCCCCCACAATCATCCATCCAGAAGTGATTGCTTCGTTTTTTTCTAACAAGACTTTTTTTCCTTTTCTTGAGTGGGGGAGTGACAGAATTCTGGCTCTCTCATAATTTGGGGGATAAACGTATTTACCACTTGATGTCTGAGGACAGAATCTTTCCCTGTGGCAACTGTTGTGGTTAGGAGATCACTACAAGGTTGACAAAGCCAAATCCATACCAAGGATGCAGACAGTGGCCTGCAGGTATTGCACTGGAGGGAGCCATGCATGTGAGTGAGAAGGAAGGGAAGATGGCTTGGCGAGGAAGGGAGTTTACAGAGAGGGAATTTGGGCAAGAACCAGCAAGATATGAAGGCAGCTCAAAAAAGTTCATTAAGAAATAAAATTAAAAGATAGATATTTTAGTGCCTCCAATTTTTGAAATCTATGCCTGGTTTTTGCATAACGCACATCGTCCGTGAAATTTTTGGTGTCTGGATTACAGAATTGTTTTTGCACTAAGATAAACTTACCTCTTACTTCCCTTTATTCCAGTAACTTTGGGAAATGTATACAACCCTCCTCAGCTTCCAGGGAACCCCAGAAATCCAAGGAAACATCAAACTCACAAGACCTTTGGTCAAGGTGATGGGGCCGAAATAATTGGCATCCATGATCTTTTTGTCAAGCTCCAAAGAAATCTTATGAGCAGGCCCCTTGACCTTCACACTGGCATTGTTGATGAGGATGTCCACGCAGCCATAGCAATCCAAGACTTCTTTGGCCACATCCTGGACACAGCTGATGTCTGAGAAATCCAAAAGGACCAGCTTTGGGGTGAATGTCTGCAGAACCAATAAAAGAGAGGGTGCGTTGAGAGAGAGTCAACATGTGTAACCTCTGCCTTGTAGACCCTGGAATTCTTCAGCTTAAGAGTCACCCATTTGGAAATCCAATGCTCACAGAATGGCTACAACATCAATAAAGAGATAAGAGAAAAAGGCAGAATGACTTTGAGATGAAGGAGGTTAGAATCCATTCTTGGGGACAATGACAACAGCAATAAACCCAGACCTGAATAGGTGAGGTAGTAAGGGCACGTTTGGCACAGGCTCCAGAATAGATCCATGCACACGAGCACTGCGCTTGGCAGCGGCATCCTTTGGAGGCCGTGCACTGGATTCAGTGGTGACGTCGTTACTTCTGACACCTCTGGTCTCCACGGGAATTTCTTCCTGTAGCCACATTATGCTTTTTGACCAAGATCACAGAAACAGTGCTTTTTGGGGTGTCTATGGTGTGCTTGCCAGGCCCTGAGTTCAGCCCTAGACACTGGCTGTCATCTAAGACTGTCTGGGATTGGGGTTCGGCTGGGCCAATCAGTGATACCCTGGGGCAAGTACAATCCCAGCAGTCGGAGACACACCCTTGAAGAGCAAGTTCCTTGGTCCCTTGTGTTTGGAAACAGACTGTTCTCCCAGATTGTCTAGGGAGTGCTCATTAGCATAGCAAAGGTTCTGGAAAGTCCTGCAGTAAAGAAAACCAAAGCTTTGGCTTTGCATTTCCCAAACATGACTTTGCTTTTGCTCGGTACTGAGTAATAGCTCAAGAAACATATGTGGAAGAATGATGTGTTGTCCTGTTTGATCTCTCTCCTTAACTAGGAAATTGCTCTGGGCTGTTTTCAAACACTGCATCCAAACTCAAGGGTCAGGATTTATTTATTTTTTTTAAGATATCCTAAAGTGAACTCTGAAGGCCGTTAGCTACCCAATGCTCTGCAAAATGCTATAACTGAAGTGTTTATTTCCAGGGTCGCTCAGTAGCAAGGCTGACCTCACCCCATGGGTACAAAAAGTGCTGAAGGAAACGGAATGTTTTTTGGAAGAACATAGGAGTTTTTGTTGCAGCGGAATGTGGAAAGAAATGTGGAAGTGTGTCCTGTGAGCCTGTGGCATCCAATGAGACTGAACTGATGGGGCCTGCGCTCTGGTATAGTAGGTTAGCCCTCTGCCCACAGTGAAAGCATCCCATAGGGCACAGGTTCATGTCCCAGCTGCTCTGCTTCAGATCCAGTTCCTGTTAGTGAGCCTGGGAAAGCAGCTGAAGATGGCCCAAGTCCTTTGACCTTTGCATCCAGGTGGGAGACTTTTTAAAATTATTACTATAAATGTTCAATTAGCAATGTATATCTGGGAGAGTCTCTGCTTCCTGGATTCTCATTGATCTTACGTAGAATCAGAGTAAAGGCCAGTGGCCAGAGGACACACTTTTGGTGCTGGTGAGCAATCAGAGCAAGACAACCTCTCAGGACCAATCAGGGGGACGGACTGTTGCCTCGCTTTGCTCCAGATCAACTGCCAGATTCCTCTACTAGGTTCACCATGCATTCCTGCACAGTGTGTGAAGGCAGGGTGAGGGTGCCCAGAACCACTCATGCCCGCTGCAGGAGACCTACCTTGCTGGGGTCGGCCACACTGACCAAGGCATCATACAGATTCTCCAACCTCTCCCAGTTCTTCCCGCACAGCACCAGTCTGGCCCCACCCATGTGGAACATTCGAGCACATTCTGTGAGGAAGAAGGAAATAGGGCAGGGTATGTGGTGTGAATGGAGCCACTGATGTGGAGTACCCCACTTCCCCACCACCAGCAAACACCTTTGACGAACTCAGGAATTGCAGGTGTTGACACCGGGAGGTCTCTTATTCAACCCTTTTTCCTGGGAGGAAGCAGCACTTCCCTGTTGTATCATTCTCATTAGACACTCTTCCTCATATCAAACAGAAAGATGACCCCTGTCCACCTGGCCTTTATAGCCCAGCCTTAAAAAGAGCTCCATCCTGGGACTGGTGTGGTGGCACAGAGGGTTAATACTCTGCATGCAGTACCAATATTCCATATGGATACTGGCTCATTTCCCCATGCTCCACTTCCCGTCTAGACCTCTGCTTGTGGCCTGGGAAAGCAATGGAAGATGGCCCCAAATCTTGTGCTCCTGTACCCGCTTGGCAAACTCAGAAGAAGCTCTTGGTTCCTGGTATTGGGTTGGCGCACTTCCAGCCGTTGCAGCCATTAGGGTCGTGAACCAGTGGAAAAAAGAACTCTCTTTTTCTCTCCTTCTCTGTGTAACTCTACCTTTCAAATAAAAATAAAATAAATCTGAAAAAGATAGCTCAATTCAAACAGACTGGAAACCATGGCTACTTTTTTTTTTTTCAGACCAAATGCCACCCATTTCCTCTGTATTTTCTCTATGGATCAATGTCAGCCAGGATCCTTTAAAAATTAATATTTTATTAATAATGAATATTTTCTTACTTATACTTTAATAATTAATGAAAATTATATAATTATTCAGATTAGTTATACTCTGGACTAACTCCTGAATCTTCAATATAGGACTTTATCAACTGAGCTGGAGTTTGTGGGCATACAGTATTCCCATGCAGCAGTCAGCCTGATGCCTAAAAATAACAAAAGCTCTCATAGATTCAGAGAGTTTACTTGTAGGGGGAGTTATTAAAAGAGATTCATGCGTATGGGTTCATTTTTTCCCCCAGGAGCTGGAATCATAGATCAGACTCCCTGGCAGCGAAATCTGAGATGAGACCTTGGATGCTGAGGATCCATGGAGGGAATATGTATACCTCAGAGGTGAGCTACCAGGGAGGGGGGCCTTACACAGGTGCCTGGCAGAGATGTGATCAAAGGTGAAGTCTAGCCTAGGTCCCTCTGCAGAGCTGTCTCACCTGAAGGCAAAGGACTAGCCCTCTGCGCACCAGATACAGTCTGCCCCCTATCAGGGGGGTGTGTAGACTGCGGAGCCCCTGTGCAAAGTGATTTCCATTGGCAGAGGTTAAGTCTCCGAGGAAGAGGGTATATGTGGAGCCATTAGCAGCCAACACTCACCCAGCTGGAGAGTGGATGAGGTGACCAAGCATGGAGATCTGGCAGGGGAGAGGGCACCAATGGCACTCACTCTGGACTGGTACCCAACCTAGTCAGACCTCCTGGGGACACTGCAGGTGGGATGTGGGTCTTCTGGGTGCTGAGTCAGCTTGTGGGTGTGAGATTTTCTTCCTACAGGTCTCAGCAGCCTGATAGGTGGAACCAAGAGGGCCACTTGGGCAGGACGCTTGTCTTGGGTTTGTCAAGAGGGGCATTGTGGGCAAGGGGAATGGTGGTATTGGAGAAAGAGAGAGAAGGAGAGAACCACTGAGGGGCTGAACCATGATGTTTTAGCCATGTCAGAGCAGGGGAGAAGGCAGACAGGACCCATAAGGAAGACCAATAGAGAGTGAGGGATGAGTGTTCTAAGGTATGTGTGGAAATACCTGTGATGGGTACACCTGGGCAAGCAGGGAGAGAGAAAGCTGTGGTCAGTGAGCCAACACTGCCCCCAGGGAGCTGCAGTGATAACAAAGTCACCTTGAATGACTAGGAACCACAGAGCATCATGTGTGTCTTAGACATGTGTTGGGGCATAGGCAGGAACGGCAGTCTGACAATTGGTTCTGTTGCAGACACAATGCACACAAGAGGACACGATCCCCATGTTGGCTGAACCGTGGGTGTGTGTAGAGGGAGTAGGAGGGGGAGAGGAGCAGGGAATAGATGTCCTGATCTTGGTCTGGTTGGTTGTTTTCCCCAGGACACCACGTGGTCCTGGCCCCTTGCTGCTGTCAGTGTGGTTTGCCCAGGTGCCACGGTGCCAGGAGTGTGTGCTGTGAGCCGTGCGTCACCTGAATCAACAGCCGCTGACTTTCCCCTTGCCTTGGACTTGGAAAATGGAGCAGTTGTGAACCACCGTCGTCAGCAGCATGTTGAGGCGAGGCATTTATTTAAGGTCACACATGTCCAGCTTCTCAAGTTACTTTTCAATACTTGTACTTGGACAGTATTTTTTGCTGCTTTGCATTTCTGTCCAGGGTGGGTCAATGAGCCATGGTAAGACCGTAGTCATGACAGATGAGGCCAGATCCCCCTGGAAATGCCACTACGCTCCTGAGATACAGGAAGACACTTTAAAATGTTCATGGAAACATGGAATTAGAAGGCATTAGTGCAAAAAAGAGAGAAATCCATGCATAGATTTTTTTTCATAGATTCCTTAGTACATTTGCATAAGCATTTTGAAGAGTTTTTGGTTTTCAAATAACTTTCACCATAATAGACTTGTCTTTTAATTCAATTTTCATGAACTTTTTGAAACATCCACATTTTTTTCCCATAATATGGAAAAAGTCCACAGACTTTGTGAAGACTCTTACTATGCATTGGACTCTGTGCACCAAAATACACTTACCCTCTAATTCCAGGGACAGTTTGAAATACACTCATATTCCTGATTTGTACAATGTGTGACTATAACAGAATGAGATTTTAAGAAGAAATAAATGAGACCATTAAAACCAATAAACACACTTTGGCAACAAAGAGAACCACAATAAGGTTAAAATAATTGGCAAGTGTATGGAAGAGTTGAGAAACTCCTGTGGTCAACAGGAACTGAGGGACCATGGGGGGATTCCTTTCTCTCTCCCCACAAGAGCAGATCCATGGTCAAGTCAAGCATTCACAGATCTCACACCAAGAGAAGTCGTATCCCAGACCATTAAATCTCAACCACTCCCCATACCTGGAAATCACAGAGAGCGAGTTCTTGGACCACACTGGAGTCAGACCAGGAATCAATACACAGAGGGTACTTTGCAAAGTTTAGAGGAAATGAAACTAAAGGGTTAAGTTTACTTGTGTGCAAAAATTTTGAAATTCATGCCTATAAGGGATTCTTGCCAAATATAGGACAATGTATATTGTGACATGCTATGCATGGATTTAAAACATTGAGGAGGGGGCACCAGAGTAAACTTTTTAATTCTCTTTCCTGCAAACTTTTGGAAGTGCTATCATAGATGATAACCTATCAAAAATGAATGCCTTTCCTGACCCAGGCTGCAGGTGGCTCATTAGATAGACGTGATCTGGGTTCGCTGTCTGCTGAGCTTTGAGCTACGTGCTGAGGTCAGCCTGTGAACACCTCCTCCACTCACTCACAGGGAATGGAGCAATAGAGAAACACATGACTCCAATACAGAATGAGACTGGTACCAATGGTAGCATGAATATTCAATGAGGGACAAGGGGACACTCCCTCAGGGAGTGTGCCAACAAGGAAGGTGGCAAGGAGGGTTGCAGGAAAAATTGTAAATATCAAAGCTGTCAAGCCAAGTGTGCTCCATTAGAGAGTAGTGGGGTGTGTGGCATGCTGGAGTGGGCTTCCTCTAACTAATACGCTCCACGCAATTATCACTGGCACTGCACTGGTGCTTGCTGCAGCTGGCCTAAAGACTGCCCATCTACAAATGCATCTATTCCTCAGAGTGGCATTAGGAGGTGGCATGAGAAATCCCAGATATAGCGAGTGCGAGGGCAAGAACTAAGCCCAGCTCTGGAGTCCAGCCTCACCACCAGTCCTCTGGTGCAGCTGAGGGCTTTGCATGGCAATGTTTCTGGAAACCAATGGGGAAGTTTTGGCTCTTCGACTCTAAGTCTGCAACCCCAGCATTGCAGTCCTTCTTCATTTATAGGGCCAGCAAGTGGAGCCTCCCAAGGAGAAGGGACTGCTGGTTACTGACAGATGTGAACGAGGGAATTGACCCCTCCTCTTGGCTAACACACGTTGCCACCCTCAGGTGTACCCAGCCGCGGGCACACAGGAGCACGAAGCCAGCTTACCCTTGCCCAGTTCTGAGATAGCATCGGTGATCACTACCACTTTGTTCTGCACGGCGGACTTGGACCAGAGTTTGGACACCTCCTGATAAATGAAGAGGATGCCGCTGATTCCCAGGAGCAACAGGGGCAGCATCAGGACAGCCATGGCCCCCATCTTGTCCTGCTTGTAGGAGGCAGAAAGGAGAAACACAGAGAAAGGGTTGGTTTTGCAAAGACATTCCTGATCGTGACACCAGGGCTGCAAGAGCTACTCACTGCTAACCCAAATCCTCCTCTCCTTCTGCAAGCCCAGCTCTGTGCAAACTCCAGCAGGGCGGGAAGGGTGTCCCTTCCGAGTGGAAATCCCAGTGAGCATGCTAATTCCCCCCAAATTCATCAAATAGGAAGTTACTTACGGTGACTCCGAAAGCAAATGGAATCCAGGGGAGGGTGTCCTCCCCAAAGGTTAATTGCAAATTTAATTCAAGTAAGTCTGCATATTTGGAAGGAAATCCATGTGTTAAGGCCACTTGCTTGGGCCCTAATGGTTATTTATAGCCCTCAGTTGCACTAAAAAGCTTTTCAGGGTAAATATAGTGTTGAGGCTGATACTCAGGGACACATGCTGGCCGGGTCTGATTTCAGAATTGGTGCCAAGGCTTATAAAGCTCTCCCAGCTTGCTGGACTATTTGCGGATTCCTCTGCAGTTGTGGGCTGAGCATTCAAGATCAAAATCTGGGGTTTTCAGTACAACCATTTCTGTGTACATTTTCTGTTTAAAAAAAAAAAGACACACACACACACACACACACACACACACACACACACTTCAGGTTGACCAGATGGACAAGGCCACTTTCTGGTTAAAGGATGACAAAAATAATAAAACAGAATGGTGCTTCTTGCAGAATAAGCTGTGTGGCATGAAATATGGGGCACAGCACTGTTTGGGAGTGCTTCTCACCTCTCTGAGTCTTGGTTTCTTCATCTGTCAGTTGGACTTCAACTGTCCTGGTAGAACTGTGGAGAAGTCAAACAGGATGCTGCAAGCTGTGAGCCCAACCTAGACCTTGGGCCCCAGAAGAGAAGTATTGTTAACTTTCAGTGGGTAAGGATACTAAGCTCCCAAAATAGGAGCTATTTTCATTGCATAAGAGTACTCAGAAGGATTTGAAATAATAAATTCTGTTCAAGTACTTGGACCATCCAGAAATCAACAGGTGAGGCAGTTAGCCCAGCAATTATGACAAAGCCCGCCTGTCTCCCTCTAGAGCATCTGGATTCAATTTCTGGCTCCAGCTCTTTGCTAAAGTAGGGCCTGGAAGGCAACAGGGATGGCTCAGCTACTTGGATCCCTGCCACCTGTGTGGGAGACCTGGCTGGAGTTCCCAGCTCCCAGCTGCAGTCCAATGCAGCCCCAGCTGTTGCAGGCCTTCGGGGGCCGTAAGGAGAGACCCAGCAGTAGAGAGCCCTCTCTCTTCCCCTCTGTGTCTTCGCCTTTCAATGAATTAAAAACCAACAAGGATGTCCCTGGTTTTTTTTTTTTTGTGTGTGTGTGTGTGTGGTAGTGACCACCACGTTGAGCAGGAAGTGGAGGGCAGCCACAGCAGGCAGCGGTGGGGACCAGGCACTCCATAATCCTTCCTTGGAAATAGAAACAGCCAGAAGTGTTGACACCATGAGTTTTTTCATTGACATTTAGCACACATGATGGAGATGTGTGTGTGTCGTAAGCGTTGAACTTGATAAATCAAAAACTGGACACATCTGTGCTATCAGCACCCACATCAGGGGATGGTATCTCTGGTTGTTCTCCACCGTGTTGGTTTCCAGGCCTGAAGAGTCTCTACTTTCTAACTTCTTAAAACATGGATTCCTTTTGCTGGTGTGTGTTTATGTTTCTCCTTTATTAACTGTATTTGAATAGATTTGCAAAGTTGTCATCCTTCTCTCAACATCACAATGGTGAGATTCATTGACAATCGTCGTGTGGAAAGTTGAAAGTCATTGCTCTCCAATTTTTCATTCATTCTTCAGAGAGTGAGCAGTGCAGAGGTCCTGAGGCAGAGTGTGCTTAGAGTTCTCTAGTGCCTAGTCTCCTGGGATGGCGTGACAGGGGAGGACAGAGAAGTCTCTGAGAGCCTGCAACTGTCTTGGAGATGGTTGACCCTTCGGCTTTTAGTCCCAATGATTTAGCCATCTTGACGGGTCTGAGGAAAGACATGGTCTGAAATCCATTTACTGGATTTAGACTGTGAGGCAGCAGCCATGGAAGCAGGGAGGATGGCGTACTAATCCACAGCAGCAATGAGTTGAGGTGGCAACCATAAAGTGATGAGGAAAACTTGGATTCCGATGTAGTTTTATGACACAAAGGGTGACTTGTTGGTGGGTTGGATGGAGGGGAGTACAGGAAAGGAGGAGAGGAATTAAGACTTGCAGTGTCATGGCGAAGCAAGGTAAGCCTCCCCCTGTGATGCCAGCATCCTGTACAGGTTCTGGTTCAAGTCCTGGCTGCTCCACTTCCAATCCAGCTCCTTGCTAATGTGTCTGGGAAAGCAGTGAAAGATAGTCCAAATCCTGGGACCCCTGCACCCCTGTGGAAGACCTGGAAGATGTTCTGGAATACTGAGAACACTGGCTTCAGCCTGGCCCAGCTCTGGCCATTGTAACCATTTGGGGAATAACTAACAGATGAAATATTCTCTCTCTCTGTCTCTCTTTCTGTCCGCCTCTCTCTGTAACTCTGCCTTTCAAATAAAATTTATATATATATTTACTTGGAGCCAGCAGGGTAGTGCAACAGGCTAATTCCTACAAGCACTGACATCCCTTATGGGCTCAGGTTAAGCCCTGGCTGCTCCACTTCTGATCCAGCTCCCTGCTAATGCACCTGGAAAGGCAGTGGAGGATGGCACAAGTGCTTGAGTTCTTGTACCCACATAGGAAACCCAGAAGAAGCTCCTGGCTTCAGATCAGGTCAGCTCCGGCTGTTGTGGCCAGTTGGGAAGTGAACCAGCAGAAGGAGGACTTCTTTCTCTCTGTTTCTCCTTCTCTCTGTGGCTCTGCCTTTCAAACAAAAAAATAAATCTTAAAGCAAATCAATCTTTTTTTTTAAGATTTTGTTATTATTATTATTATTATTGGAAAGCCGAATATACAGGGAGGAGGAGAGACAGAGAGGAAGATCTTCCATCCGATGTTTCACTCCCCAAGTGCGCCGCAACGGGCCGGTACGCACCAATCCGATGCTGGGACCAGGAACCTCTTCCGGGTCTCCCACGCGGGTGCAGGGTCCCAAAGCTTTGGGCCGTCCTCGACTGCTTTCCCAGGCCACAAGCAGGGAGCTGGATGAGAAGTGGAGCTGCCGGGATTAGAACCGGCGCCCATATGGGATCCCGGGGCTTTCAAGGTGAGGACTTTAGCCGCTAGGCCACGCCGCCGGGCCCGCAAATCAATCTTTTTAAGTAAAGATCTACGATATTTTTATTTGAGAAACTGGTAGGATGGAGTGTGTGTGGTTTAAGATAAGCAGGATTAGTAGGTAAAGCTTGCTGTGAGCAGGTGCATAAGGAGTTTTCTCTATGCTGTCCTGAAATCCCTGTGAAGTCTAAATGGAGATGTGAAGTGGACAGGGCGTCTGTCAGTCTAGGATGTATTCCAAGCAAAGACCTAGCCTGATGATAGACATTAGAAAAAGCACTGTAAGGGAAAGGTGGGAGAAATATTTCAAGTATGAAAAAGCCCAGTTAAATCCTCATACCTTTTGCTTCAGGTATTACCTAGGATTATCGTGCAAAGACAGCTGTAGTTGACATGCTATGCAAAAGTTGTAAGGATTTAACTTGACTTTTCTTTAGCACAGCACTTAAATTTAGCAATTGGGGGCTGGCATGGTGGCATATAGGCTAATCCTCTGCCCTGTGGTGCCAGCATCCCATATGAGCACTGATTCATGCTTCGACTATTCCACTTTTAATCCAGCTCTCTGCTTATGGCTTTGGAAAGTGATGGAGGATGGCTCAAGTCATTTGACTCCTACACTCATGTGGGAGATCTGGAAGAAGCTCCTGGTTCCAAGCTTCAGATTAGTTTGGCTCTGGCTGTTGTAGTCATTCCAGTGGATGGAAGACCTCTCTCTTTGTCTTTCCTTCTCTTTCTGTAAAATATGCTTTTCCAATAAAAATAAATAAATCTTTAAAAAAAATGTTTAGTTTTTACTTGGCAGTGATCACAGGTGGATAGTATTTACAGCCATGCACTTGGGTGAGGGTGTGTGTAGACAGGAATTATTTGAGGGCATGGTGATATTTTGAGGCTGGGGACCTGATGAAGAATTAGCCAAGGACATTGGGAAGGAGAGGCCCGAGAAGCAGGGGAGACACAGGGAACAGTGTTCAGGAGCCCAGTGAAGACAGTGTAGTAGAGAGAGAGCTGTTATATTATTCTAAACGTCTCACTTCAACATTTATTTGGGAGGCAGACATGCACAGACACACAGAGTTTTGTCTGCTCGTTTATTCCCCAGATGCCCACAACAGCTCAGGGCTTAAGGCAAGGGCTGGGAAGCCATGCCAGGTCTCTCTTGAGGGAGGCAGGAATCTAGCCATTTGAGCCATCACCTTTTGCATCCCAGGGTCTGTCCTGACAGCAAGTGGGAGTCAGGAATTGAACCCGGGCACTCTGACACGGGGCACTGGTGTCTTAATCATAAGGCCTGAATAAGGCACACTCAATAAAGAGGGTCTCTGACCCGAGACTGTCTTCTTAGATTGAATTCCTGCATAACAAACCCAAACCTAACTTAATTGTATGTTTTTTGGTGACAACCAGATTTCAGCCCATCCCCAAAGACCAAGATGCAAGCAAGCCCAGGCAGCAGAATGCTCAGACATGCCTACACTAGTTTTGGGATGACAGTCTCTCTGTCCAAGTGATGCCCCGAGCCATCAGCCTGCAGGCTCCTCTGAGCTTGGCTGATCGACAGCATGCAACTTTGTCCTTGTATCATAGCCCCAGCCCTGGAAAATAGGAGGACTTGGCTCCCATGGAGCCGGACAACAATGGCAGCTGTACTCCCATTAGCGAAAATTCTTATCCATGACGAGTCCTGGGGATTGCTTTCCTTTCACTGGAATTGCCATGGGGAAGAGATGGAATGTTCCAATCAGAAGCAAGGGGGCTCTTCTTTCAAACCCCAGTCTGCTTTAACAAGGAAATTTGCAGGATTAACCAACACTAAATGTCTGGGATTTTTGAATTTGACAGCAGAGAACTAGGACTGACTGATGTGAAAGTGTGTTTGGAGGTAGGGGACATCTGGGACAATCCAGAATCCAGGGTGTGAAGGTCACAGGCTGGACCCCAGTTGGCCTCTGCTTGCCTTCCCTTGAGTCGCCCCACTTTCCTCGATCTCAACTAGAAGCCACACCCAGCTGCATCCACAACCCATCCCTGAAGCAAAGAAAAGAGCTTTCCCAGGGGCTTGTTCTCAGTACTTAGGACTCCTGGACTCCTACTGGTCAGGTACACAGGGCCCGGCCCTGGGCCAGCCTCAGCCAGGGAGGAAGTGGAGAGGGGAAGATTTGTCTCCTGCCCTGGCCCAGGCAGAGCAGTCCTGACTTTGTCAGTACCTCCCTGACCTGGAGAGGCCTCAGCACACACGCTTTCAGAGCCTCATGGTCATCATTTGGATATGGGAAATGCAAACACAGGTGAGCATGATGCCGAATCCTGAAATCTGAAACCGCAAATGCTCTAAAACCTGAAACTTTAATTTATGGGGTAAGAGAGAGAGAAGTGAGGGAGATGAAGAGGGCGAGTCAGTTTGTTCACTCCTCAAATTGCTCATAGCCGTTGTAACTGGGCCAGGTTGAAGCCAGACGCCAGGAACACAGGCTGGATCTCCCTAGTGGGTGGCAGGGACCCAAGGATTTGAGTCCTCTCCTGTCTCCCAGGGTGCACATCAATGGACCATGAACCTGAATTCGGCTTTTTTTTTTAAAGATGTATTTATTTTTATTACAAAGTCAGATATACAGAGAGGAGGAGAGACAGAGAGGAAGATCTACCGTCCAATGATTCACTCCCCAAGTGAGCCGCAACAGCTGGTTCTGTGCCGATCCGAAGCCGGGAACCAGGAACCTCTTCCAGGTCTCTCACACGGATACAGGGTCCCAAGGCTTTGGGCCGTCCTCGACTGCTTTCTCAGGCCACAAGCAGGGAGCTGGATGGGAAGTGGAGCTGCTGGGATTAGAACCGGCGCCCATATGGGATCCTGGGGCGTTCAAGGAGAGGACTTTAGCCGCTAGGCCACGCCGCCGGCCCCTGAACTCGTCTTTGTTCTACTGTGAGATCTAAAACAGATCTCCTTTCTTGAGAGGAGGTGCCAGCTTCTCTCAGAAGAAGGCTCCAGAAAATGCATTTTTTTTTCCCTTAGCATCTTTAGCTTGTTAGGTTTTTCACCAGGAGAGACTTGCGTGTTCCTTTCCGATCACTGCCTGTTCTCTGGCTTGATGTTATGACTGTCACACAGGACTGGCCTCTGTAAGGGCATGGGAGTGAAGAAACTTAACAGAAAGGAGCCCACAGTCCTGACAAAGAGCAGAGCCCATTGTGTTCAGGTTGACAAATGGTTCTAGGCTGACAACTGTTCACACTGCATATTGCAAAAAGTCACACTTTCTCCAAAATTCCAGGAGATCCACACTTGCCGGGGACAGGGCCTGGACTTAAGTTCTAAACACAAAGAAATTCACTAGATTTTTTGCTTGCTTGGTTGGGTGGAGGTCACGGTTCAGCACAGGCAGATTATCTCTATTGGAAGCGTGTGAGCTGTGTTTTCAGAAATGCTGTTTATTCAATGCATGAAAATTCTATTTTTAAATAAATCTGAGCCAGGATGGGTTTAAGGTTAATAGAAACTGGCAAGCCATGCTTCCCTTTAAATCCTGAACTATGTTGCCTGACCATTTGGGCCCCAATTTCACATTAGTTTAAAAGACAAGATAAATTGATTGAGTGTTGTAACAACATGTTAGGAAACCAGTGGCTCACTGCTGCCTCAAATGAGACTTGTGTGTTTGGTAATGTTTATTTTTAGAAGTAAAAGTGCTTGGCAATTTAATCAGGACAATTCCAACATTTGTTCCACTTCACTGTGATAAGATGTCATGCCACCGGACTCTGCTTTCTTTTTTTTTTTTTTCCCATCATGGAAGTATCCTTCCTAACTGACTTCACCCTGGGTACAAATTACAAATCTTAAAGAAAAGTATTTTTTTAAATTACAGAAACCTTATTTTTAAAATTGTATCTTTTTTTTGGGAAAACATTTATTTATAAGGTAGAATTACAGAGTGAGGGAGAGAATTTTCCATCTGCTGGTTTACTCCAGAAATGGCTGCAAAGGCTAGGGCTGGGCCAAGCTGAAGCCAGGAGCCAGGAACTTCTTCTGGATCTCCCACGCTGGTACAGGGGTCAAGAACTTGGGCCACCCTCTGCTGCTTTCCCTGGATCATTAGCAGGAAGCAAGATTAGAAGTGGAGCAGTGGGGATTCCCAGTGCTCCTATGGGATGTTGATGTTGCAGGGGAAGGTTTAACCCATTGCACAACAAGGCCAGCACCTGTTTCTGACTTTTTTTAAAATTTATATATTTATTTGAAAGTCACAATTACAGACACACACACACACACACAGAGAGAGAGAGAGAGAGAGAGAGAGAGAGAGAGAGAGAGAGAGAAAGAGGGATCTTCCATCCATAGGTTTATTCCCCAGATAGTTACAAGGATTAGTGTTGGGCTGGACTGAAGTTGGAAACTTTCTCTAGGTCTCCCACATGGGTGCAGGGACTCTAACACCTGGACCATCTTCTACTGCTTCTATCTAGGCAATTAACAGGGGGCTGGATAGGAACTGAGCCAAAACCCTTTCAAGATGACAGCACCGCAGTCTGCAGCTTTATTGTGTGTGCCAATGAGGGGGAAATCCTGGCTTTTCTGAAAGTGGGGGAGTATGTTTTGCATTCATTGTATTCAGACTTATTTTGTTCTTTCCTGCTTCTCCTTTGTACTTGCCTGCCCCCCTTTCTTATTAGTTTCACTTTCAGGAGGGTTTCCCAGAGCTGCACAGCCTTCTGAAGCACACCCCAGCATCTTGGTTGTAGGCACTATTGCCCAGCTTGTCTGCCCATGCAGCTCTGGGCCTTGGGCTCCAGCTAGCACACGGATACCCGGCCTGGGGCACCTGGTCCTGGGTTTCCAGGAACGGTCCTCAGGGCACACCCAGCAGGGCTGGGAGCAGCCTGTGTTTCTCCAGCAGATTCTGGGAAGTGATGTGGAGGCCGCTGACTGCCATCCCGTACTCCCTGCTTCTCTGCAAACTCCTGGCGGGCGGTGGCGAATCTGTTCATGGCTGTGACCGCCACAGCCATGCAGAGGGTGAAAGAACCCCAGGCGAGGCTGCAAACAAAAGGCACAGTTAGGAAACGGCCTAGGATGCTGAAACTGGTGCTCCCCGCTCTGGGGGCAGTTTTGTGGAGAACCAGCTTTTGGTTCTACCCCACTGGGACCTGTGTTTTGGATCATGGATCCCAGAGACCAGCCAGTGGATTGTTTAGTCCGGAAGTCAAGGAGGACAGATTCTGCAGTGACCATCGTGTGTCTGCACCATGGCCTCATCTCTGCAATTCTGTGATCTCAAGCTGGTTCCTTTAGCTCTTTGCATTAGTTTCCTCAGCTGCAAAACCGTAACGATCTCAATGGTACATGTCACGCTCCAGCTGTCTCCAGAGAGGGACGTCAATGAACTCAGAAGGAATTCTATGGCTGTAGTCTTGTATGCAGATGGTAGGGCCCCCCAGGTCTACCCCATACCCCCAGACACTCACTGTCTCCTCTCCCCCCAGGACAGCAAAGGGTTAGCCTCTGGAGAAGGTGATGATGAAGAGGAAAGACTTGGATGCTCAATGGAAGGCATGGAATGAATGGCTCTGAGAATAAGGGAGAATATGAAGGTTTACATCTGGAGTGGGAGGCTCTTTTCAGCCTCTCTGCCAGGCCCAAAGTTCAGAGTGTCAACAGGCAACTCATCCTCGCATCCTGCAAATCCTGGGTGAGTTGCCTTCTGAAGATACTGCGGTGGATGCAGAGAAAGACCCTCCACCAACTGACATATGTGCAATGCTGCTGCAGACGGAATTCCCAGTAAAGGAGAGGGCTCCGTGCTTCATCACTACAGACAAGCCTACCAGTGGACGGATCAGAGCCCCGGAACTCCCAGTTAACCTTGACTATGACTTGACAATCAAGGACTCCAGCCTAGAGGGGAAAGTCTCAAGAATGAGTAGAAAAAGAAAGAAGGGAAGGAAGAAAGGAAGAAAGATCAAGAGACAGAGAAATGGGAACAATTGGGAAAAAAAAGGAAGACTCCTTGGATGTTAAAACAAGATTCCAAATGAGAACTGCATAGAAGGGTTAGGAGCTAAGCAGAACACCAGTTTCAGAAAGTGTAACGCTAGATATATAACATGAGATAATCTAACACCTAGAATAAGAATTCTCTCAAAAGCGAGTCAATGGATTTTTTCATAACACTTATTTTGAAAGACCCCGCTTTTTAAAATCAAAAGTAACCTGAGAAATCCATTTTTGAAGTAGTAATTTAGTTTTGGGCTTGTAAGATAAATATTTCCCTACAGAGTATCTCATCCACGAGAGCTTAAGGATAAGAGTATCTTCTTTTGAAAACAGAGGATTGATTTTGGTATTTTTAATTTTTCCTATTGGAGGGTATTATGCTTTTCTTTCTCCTGGAAACTCTTTCCTGGCTAAACAGAAACAGAAAAGGTAATGGTACTATGTTGTCATTTGTTACATATAACAATTTCATAAAATAAAAGGAAATTACACTTAAAAAAAAAGCGAACAGGAAAACTAAGGGAAACTAAGAGAAACAATCTAAGAAATGATGTAAGAAAATTTCCAAGAATTCTAGGATGGGGACATTCAAATTAAAGGGCCTACCAGACACACAAAAGAATGGGCATGAAGGGTCCAGAATTCCAACAAAGGCATCATATGACACGAATAATAAAACAACAGGCTATTTACAAAGGCATGTGGGTCAGAATGATGTAGGAGTCTCAGAAGAAGTAATGATGTCTAGAAACCAGAGCAGGTTCTTCAGAATTCTAAAGGAAAATGTTTTTTAGCAAGAATTCTGTGTACAGCATTGCATAGATGAGTTTCCAGACAGAGAAGAAGTAAAATATGTTGTCATGGAACCATTTCTTACGAAGGTACTGGAGGATGTGCTCCAACAAAATGTGATTGTAAGCTACGATAATGCTTGGGGCCTAGGAAACAACAGGCTGGCATAAGGGGGCAGCCAAGAGAAGTCTCATGATAACAGGTGTAGACACAACGGGTTCTAGAGTAGGTCAGGAAGATGGAGGGGGTCAGTGATGCTGGAAGGTGAAGGTTGGAGTGGGTTGAATTGATGGACTGTTTTGCTTAGCATTGTTTGAATTTTCCAATATTTACATGTATTTCTTGGATTAAAAACTGAAGAATAAAAAGTCTTAAGAATGAAACCAAATGGTATCAGAAAGAAACAGGTCATTCTCCAGAGCCCAGCAACGTTTGGGATTTGCTTCCATTTGCAGCGGTAGGATCTCAACACAAATTGGCCCTAGTCGAGAATGCCTTGGCAGCCACCTAAGCCCGGCAGCAGCTCTGTGCATGTGGCTGATGATTGGATCTCATGACCCATGGCGCACTTCGGAGGGATGTTGCTGAAGGGACATAGGTGGAAGGGATGGTGCCCAGCAAAGTGAGAAGACAGAGGCCAAAAAAGTTTAAAATCCGATAACTTGCTAAGAACAGGAGTTACAGTTACATAGACATGTTCAGCACATCCTACCATAGCAGAATGAGAGAGTAAGTCTTGTAAATGTCACATGTTTGACAAAGAGGAAAGCAGTAGACAGGTGGTTAGGTAGGATGGGAGTGCAGGGGTATGTGTGTCTATCTCTAACATACATGCTTTGGTGGTCCCATCAAAGACAATCACATGGTTTTGTAGGTTATGGTCAAATCTTTCTGTTACCAATAGACCTTCTAGGCTGTGATCTGCAGACAAGGGCCGGGATCATTCTAGGGCTCAGTAGAGGTTATGGTTCAGGATATTCTGGATTTAAGAATGTATTGACAACAAAGTCTCCACTGCCTAAGGCTTTACTGCATATCAAGCGTTTTATAAGCATGATGTTTTTCAATCTCCATGAAAAGCATTTGGGCAGATCTCCCCACTTCCCGGACAGGAAACAGGACTACATAAAGATTACAGAACGTGTCCAGGGTCACAGGAGTGGTAAGTGTCAGCACCATGACCATGGTTGATTGTCCTAGAAGACCTGTGTTACATCTTTGCTGTTTCCCTGCAGCATGGCTAAGCAACTTACCCATAGGACCAGCCATAGTCCCATGACTGGGGCCTCCAGTCTTCAGGTCCAAGGTTCACGGTGATTTGAAAAATGGTCGTGTACATCATGTGGGCCACCATGCCTAGGAGCCCTGCACAAAGAAAGCTGTGTGAGCAGGCAACACAATGGAAAGGCTTCTCTATCTTGCATACACAAGATGTTCTTCAGTGTCCAGGGGGTCCTTGAGATGTGTCTGCACCAGCACCTCCTTAGACATTCCACCTGACATCTTACTCCCATGTCGACACCAAAGAGACCTCCAGGAAGAGGCCTTCTCACTGGCAGGGAGGACCTTGGTGGATGCCTACAAGCATCCAATGTCCTGAATCTTCATAGGATTCAGAAATTGGATTTTGTCATCTTATTCACTGACACTAAGATTCAGGAAAGCTGTGTTCTGTTTACCCAACACAGCAATGGTGTACAAACGAGGCTGCTGCACTAGCAACTTAATGGGGTTTTGTGGGGAGCGGAGGGGAATCTTGGTGGAAAGGCTCGCTTAGGAGACGTAATGAAGATTCTCTGAAAATTGCTTGGAGAACATGGAAACACAATTGTAAAATAAAAGTTCTTTAATTCTCATGGAATATTTATGCCAAATGTGGAGACAGCAATCATTTGAAAGCTACCATTGACTGAGTATGCATGTGGTACACTCTTATTGAGTCACCACTGAGGCCCAGCTTAGCCAGAGCTGGGTCCAGCAGCCATCAAGTAACAGAGATCTGAACCTGGGCAGGAGTCCCTCATAGACTCCCCTGCTGGTCTCAGAGCCAGTAACCTTCTTCCCAGGGTGTGATAAAGACACATTTTACCTCCACCTGTGCCCATTTCCTTTCTTTCCCATCAGTCACCCAAAGAAACACTGCTGCTACCCAGTGGGGCTTACTCAGTGACCTCTCCGCAACACTGCTGTCCTTCCAGACTGTGGCCACTGGCAGGGAAGAGCCAGCACACTACTGGGCAATGGACACATCCAGCCTGATGTGTTGTTCCCTCTGGGATGGTCTGTGGGGAACTTGTCTCTTCTAAAGAGGCCATGGAAACGGACCTGCGAGGACCATCAGGATGGCCACCAAGGCATCCACCTTGAACCAGTGGAAGCCAGAACTGGGCTGCCTCACTCTGGAGCCCAGGAGAACAGCACTTAGCAGCAGGAGGAGGACATCTAGGAGCTCTGCGCCGATGGACAGCCACAGCACACCTGCAAAAGGAAACAGACACCTCTGACATAGAAGCCCTGGATGGTTCAATCCTGGACTTCCGGTTATGTCTAAAACCAACCATCCAAAACCAAGCGCCTTGGAGTGAAAAATCAGATACCTCTGCCAAGACTTGGAGCATTAGGAATGAAAGGGGCCTCCTAGAGCCCGATGAGGATGTCAGTAAAGATTGCACTTCATGGGATGAAACAAACTAAGCAAAATCATATGTAGGAGGACCCGAGATAGGCAAGCAACTCCTTTCTCTGGCTCAGAAAGTTCCCAGGTGAGGTTAGCTCTGTCTTTTAGAGAAGCTCCACAAAGTTCAAGACCAGCATGAAAGACTCTGAGAGTAGCAGAGCCCTGTCTGGGGCACCATGACCTCATTTATTTCTGTGTGGGCTGCTTGCCTTACCACTGGATAGGACTTTGTGATGCTGTGTGTGGAGGGGACAGGGAGGGCAATTGGCATCTGCAGAAGGCATCCTGGAAGGCCCTGCAGTCCCAATCATGAAGGAACAGAAGTGACTCCTACCCCCTACAGGATCTGAGGAAAGCAATTACACATTGTCTGAGTGCTACGGTGAAGATAGAGTGTTTGAGACAGCGCTGTGCCTTCATCAACTCTTTTTGACTCGGCTGCCTTCACCTCGCACAGCTGGCTTGACTTCAGCCATGCTGGGAACACTGACACCACAGGAAGTGGCAAACCCCACTGATCAAAACTTCCCATCCTCCCTGCATCATTGGTGGTTAATGTTTGCCTGCAGGCCTCTGGCTACTGGGGACAAAAAGAGAGGCTGTGGTTCTAACTTTTGGACTTGTTGTCTTGGACAAGCCCTAAATAACTGTCTCATCTTCTCTCTACATCCAATCAAATCAAGCAAAAAGATCCAGCTTGGGGAGGCGGCTGATGGGCAGAACAAGGGAAGTGTTTACCCTGCTCTTCAGCTGGCACCACACTCCGGAAGCTCCTGCATACTTCACCTGAAACAGAGAATGCCTTGGTAAAGAGGACTCCACTGCACACCCTCTGCACGGCACCCCCACACATCTGCAAGGAGGATTGCAGAGTGTGACAGACCATTTCTTGATTTAAAAAAAAAATTCAACTTTTCAATAACATATATTTAGGTATTCAAAATACAGAGTGAGAGAGATCTTCCACTGGCTGGTTCACCCTTTAAATGGCTTAACACCTGATGCTGAAACTCTATCTAGATCTCAGTATGGGTGGTAAGAACCCAAGTACTTGGGCCATCCTCTGCTGCCTTCCCAGGGAGCTGCCAGATCAGAAGTGGAGCAGCTGGGACTGGAGCTGGTGTTAATGTCGTAGGGAGTGGCTCAACTTGCTGTGCCACACCAGTGGCCCCATGGAAGTGGCCTCTTTTTATAACAAACTGCTCTCAGGTATGGACTATTTGAGAGCTACATAAATGCTGTTGAGGGAGGCCTCCCCATTAACCTAAAGAGCCCTACTAGGTCCTGCCTCTTTACATCATCATACCGGCACCAGGCTCCTGACACAAACACCTTTAGGGGGGATCGCCTCAAATTAGACCCAGACATAGCAAGCAGTGAGGATCTATCTTGTATTTTGAGTTGCCTTTTCCAGCAGGAGTAAAGAGGAGGCTGGGGACAGAGCCAGGTGCAGGACACAGAGGGAGTGGAGACCAGCCAGGCAGATTAAGAGAATACTCCGTAGCTTAGAAGCATGAATTTAGCTGGGCCCTGGACCACAGTGATCCCCTGATTAACACAAATCCTCAGAAATGATGTTTCTTTTGAATAAAGCCTGAAGGATTAAAGGGAAAAATCTTGATAAATCCAATGAAGCCAGGGAGGCAGGTGTGACATAGCTTGACAGTGCCCCAGTAGTCACATGGCAGGGCAAGCCAGCGAGTCCCAGGCTTCAGTGATAGACTTGGCCAACCCCCGTCTGCTTCTTCCTCATCTGGCCCTTTGTTCCCAGCTCAGGAGTCTCACTTGCAGCCTTGCTTGAACTTCCTTGCCTCATGGAGTAACACTTGGAGTTGTGCATGGATCTATTGAAGGGAAAGAACATGCCATCTCAGCCCAGCCTAGGCCATGAGTTTACATTTCAAACATTCTTTTTTGGCTGTAGAACAAAAGGTGTGGCCTTTCCTTAAAGACATTGAATGGTGTGTGTGTGTGGAGGGGGGGAGGGCTGGGGTGGGAAGGGGAGAATTACCAGGGGTAGCTGTTCCAGAGAACATCCTTTAAACAGCATTCCAGGGAAAGTTGACTAGGAGAAAGATGGTGCTGGCTTCTAGTTGGGGTGCTAATGGGCAACAGGAAGCCCCTTTTCTGGGCTTGCTTTAGGGTGTTGGGAGATCTCCTTCCAAGTCTGACATCTGCCTGGCTCACCTCTCTTCAAAACACAGTGTTGGCTCCTTCCCATTGACCTTTAGTCCTATCCCTTTTTCTTTCCTAATTCCCAAATCTTCCAAGCACCTGGGAGAAATTCAACTAAAGATGAGGTGCTTGTACAGCACAATCTTCAGTAAGGGACCCTAGATTACACTCAGCAGTAGACAAGCTTTCTTGGACTCATGTATTATTTGTAAGACACTTTCAAATTGGGAGTTTCTTTTTTTTTTTTTTTTAAGATTTATTTATTTGAATGGCTGAGTTAGAGGGAGACAGAGAGAAAGATAGATAGGGAGAGAGAGAGAGAGCGAGAGAGAGAGAGGAGAGAGATCATTTGCTGCTCACTCCCCATATGGTCACAATGGCTGGGGCTGCGCCAGGCCTAAGCCAGGAGCCAGGAGCATCCTCCAGGTCTCCCACTTGGGTACAGGGTGCCAAGACTTTGGGCCGTACTCTACTACTTTCCCGGGTATATTATCAGGGAGCTGATGTGAAGTAACCAGGATTCAAAGAGGTACCCAGGTGGGATGCTGGCCTTGAAGATAGTAGCTATACCGTCTGCTACAGCACAACCTTGGCCCCTAAATTGGGAAATATTTGTAGAGAGCCCCAAATATCCAACTTCTCCTGAAGAATTAGGGAATCTGCTCATGGGGGCATGTGGTCCCAAAGCTGAGCTAAGCAAGAAGCTGCCCCATGGAGTAGAGACAGAGTTTCAAGGTCATTGTCATTCCCAGTTGGTCCTGCTGTACACAGCAAGGCTGGCTATAGTTCCCACCCTGTTGATGCCTCACAGGGAGGAAGGGATTTCAGCCAGAATCAGGGTGATAATCTGTATTCCAACCACAGCAGGCATCAGAAAGTTACACCCTTTATTTCTACCTGATGTTGTCTCTGGATTTCTGAGAGTATCATCAGCTCTCTTCAGCATTCAGTGTATGCTACTGAGGATGCAGGAGCGATGGAGGTGATGTGTATGTCAGTGTGTGTGTGTGGGGTATGTGCCTGAGTGTATGCATGTGTGTTTATATCTGTGTGTATGTATTCCATGTGTCTATGTGTCCATGTGTGTATATGTCAATATACACCCATGTGTCTATATACTTGTTAAGTGTCTATGTGTGTGTTTGTGTATGTGTGTGCTTCTAATTGTGTGTGTCTATGTGTATGTGTCTGGGTGTGTGTTTTTGTGTGTATGTATTTCCGTATGTGTGTCCTTGTGGTTATGTATGTATCTATGACTGACTGTGTCTGTGTGTCTATGTGTGTGCGTCTCTGTGTCTATGTGTGTGCAACTGGGTGTGTGTTTCTGTATGTGCGTGTCCATATGTTTATGTGTGTATCTATGACTGGTTGTGCATCTACGTGTGTGCATCTGTGTGTGTGTGTGTGTGTTTGTGTTCATGTGTGGACACTTTGTGCAATGGTACCAGTGTTAAGGGACTTCATTGTCAGTGCTGGGGAAACATTCTACTGCTAAGGGCTATTGGGTATTTATAACGTCATTCACAGGCCTTTCCAAATCATGAACTTAAACTTTAGCCTGCCATAGATGTATCAAATTTTGAGTCCTGGCAGCAGTTGTGTTGGCAGGGCCAGGCCAGATGATTTCATGGGCATGGCATGGGACCCACAGGACGCGTGTTCCCCACCCCTAGGTGGCAGGAGCTTGGTAGAACCTCACATAGCATCTTGGCTATGCTTTCTGCCCCTGTTCTAGGTTTAAAAGAATCCTTTCCTCACCCCACACATAAGCTGAGCAACGACCTCTTTTGTTAGAAATCTCAGGGTTAGTTTAACATCATGGTTTATATCATCCATTTTCATTACTATTAGGAAATAACTGAGGCAGGCTAACTTTATAGAGGAAGGAGGCTAATTTAGTTTAGTTTGCGGAGTTCAAGGGCAAGGTGCTGGGGTTGGCCGAGCTTTGGTTAGCACCTCATGGTAGATGTGGGAGTGCCTAGGAGAGAGACCATATTGCCTAAATCTGGAATCCACAGAGGGACTGTATTGCCACAGTCCTTCCACAAGCAGCACCTACGGACAAGCCACCAGGCTGCACCTGTTCAAGGCTTTCACCACCACATGGTGGACAAGTCACAGCACACACCTGCCCGTGTGGGTAACTAAGTCACAGCTCACCCTGAATGGCTATTCCGTGCTTTCCTCCTGCTTATCTTCTTTCTTAAGCTAATTTCTGGGCTATGCTTCCACCGACCTTTGCACACTCATTTCTGCCTGAAATATTCTACGCCCCGTCTCAAGCAGCTAACAGTCACAGTCTCACCGCCTTGGAGTGGTGGGCACCTGCTCTAGGCAGTCTTCGGTGCCCAAATCACCTGTCTCTCCTTTTGGTTTCCATATCATAGGCATCATTCATTATTAACCATGATTGTGTTTTTCTTTGTTATAAAAAATTGGTGTTTACTCATTTTCATTTTATTTGAACGGCAGAGAGAGAAAAACAGAGGGAGAGACTCTACCATTCAAGGATTTACTCCTGAAATGCCTGCAACAGCCACATGCCAGGGGACAGGACCAGGCCAGGTGAAAGCCAGGGGCCAGGAATTCAGTCGGGTCTGCCAAATGAGTGACAGGGACCCAAGTCCTAGTGTGATCACCTGTTGTCTCCTAGGATGAGCACTAATAGGAAGCTGAAGGAGAAGCTGAGCTGGGATTTGAACTTGGCACTTTGAAATGGGATGTGGGCATTCCAGGTGGCATTGTAACCACTGTGCCAAGTGCACACCCCTTCTCACTCTGTGTTCTTCTCATGTCTCACCTTTGCATCCACTTCCCTCAACCGCAGTTGCCTCGCTTGCTGCCTAACATTGTTAGTGGATTTGCTCCAGGCTGCATTGAAATCCTTCTTTTCAGGGCATCTTGCTGTGTTCTAGAGGGGTGCAGCTCTGACTTTCGTGTCATAATCACCAAGGGAACTTACCAGATTAAGACATTCCAACACAGAATGGTGACTTGGGGATAAAACAAACAAAACCCAAACCAGAATGCTATGGAAATGGAAAAAGAAAAGGCAATAACAAACTCCAGCAAAAGCAAAAGCAAAAAGCTATTACGAAATGCTGTATCACAAGCCTGAGACTGGTACAGGTGGGACAGGTTGGGGAGCTCTCCTCTTTCCACTCTCGGAGGTGTTTGTTTCCTAAGCACGACAAAGAAAATATTCTGAATCTGAGCCTTGACTGATAGCCGAATGTCTGTGAGTCAAACTTCTCTCTAGTTCTTTACAAAGATAACACACTTTTTCTTTCGTAAGAGTTGCTCTAAGAACATCCCACACGCAGGACAGGGACGCAGCTTAGAATTAGATGGGAGTCACCTTGGAAGACCAAAGCGTTTTCATGAACTGGGATTGAGTGCAAGGACAGAAAGTAAAAGCCAAGGGTTAATAAATGTATACCATATGTCAGGCATGGTTGCAAGCACATTGTGTCACTGCTGTCCCTTAGTATTTACAATAATTCCAAGAGATGCATGCCTCATCTAGAAGAGAAAACTGAGGCCCAGGAAGGTAAAAGGAATTCCTCAAGGACCCACTGCCTGTGCAAGGGAAATTTGCCCCCCAGCGGCTGCCTCCTCCCGCACCACCGTCCTGCACCCATCACTCCAAGGAACCCACTGGTCGAGCTCACCTGCGTCGCTGAAGTTCTGCTCGCAGGACAGCCAGAGCCCCACATGGAACCTGCGCTGGGTGAACTTGTCGTCGCCCATCTCCCAGATATATTGCACTGCCTGGCTCCCGTCAGCCCCACCGCTGCTGAAGTGAATGCAGTGCGGCCCGCCCACTGGGTCCTGGCACAGTGGCTTTGTCACCCGCCTCATCCCTTGGCACCAGTGGCTGCTGCTCACGGCGGTGAGGGAGAGGGCAAGGGCCAGGCAGATGGGGAGGAGCATCCAAGCCCGCTGCCGTCGGGCCCTGTCCATGGTCCACTGAGGTGTCGGTGCAGGATGAACCCCGGGGGAGCCGCCTCGTCCCCTTCGGTCACTGTCCCCATGCTTCATTCCCGCCCTCTGCTGTCCCGAAGCAGTGTCCTCTCTCATCCCTTTGGGGAATGACAGTGGATAGTGCTGCTGCTGCATACATCAGAGGCCCCAGGCAAACAGATCAGAGCTGAGACCTCTCCCCGCCTCCCCGCAACCACCTGCTCCTTGCCGGTCCGTCCTCCACAGGATGGAGAATGTACCAGGGGTGGGGGTGGCTTTTGTTTATTTATTTTTTATGTCAGCTCAGTGGCATCAGGTTCCCTCCACTGTTGGGTAACTAGCGCCACCTCCTGTCACTACAACTTATCCCCTACAACTGCTACCCTGCAGCCTCTAACCCTAACTCCCCACCTCCCCTCCTCCCAGCCCCTGGCAGCTACCATCCTGCATCCTGCCCGTAAGATTCTTCAGTATTCCAGGCATGTCGTGCAAATGCAGGCAAATGGTAGCTGTCCTTTTGTGCCTGGCTTCTCTCTCTCTTTTTAAGATTTATTTTTTATTTATTAGAAAGAGAGTTAGAGATACAGAGGTGAGGAAGAGAGTTTTCCATCTCCTGGTTCACTCCCCAAATGACCACAATGGCGGGGCTGGGCCAGGAGACAGGAGCTTCTTTTTGGATCTCCCACACAGGTGCAGCCGTCCAAGGATTTGGGCCACCCTCTGGCTACTTTCCCAGCAGAGCAGTCAGGACTTGAATAGACATCGATATGGGAGGTCAGCACTGCACCTAGAGGCTCACCATGCTACACCACAATGCTAGCGCATGCCACTCCTCAAGGCACACCCTAATACACACCCCTATTTCATTTCTTTTTAAAGCTGAATACCACAGTTGGCAGTGAGTGTCCACAGATCCCACCTACTTAGATCTAACCAAGAGCAGATGGCAGACATTCAGGCAAAAAAAAAACCCCACATCTGTGTTGAACAAATGCAAACTTCCGTTTTCTTGTCATTATTTTCAAAACAGTATAACTTGCTGGTACGCTATATAATGTGCAGAGTATTCACATAACATAGGAGCTGGCATCTTGGCAGCGTGGGTTAAGTTGCTACCTGTGATGCCGGCATTCTGTAGGAACACTGGTTCAAGCCCCGGCGGCTACACTTCTGATACAGCCCCCTGCTAACTAACCTACCTGGCAGAGCAGCCAGAGGGGCAGGGGCATCTGAGGGGATTTCACATTGTCTGCAGTTACCAGGCCTGCCCACTAGATGGCTCTATGCCAACGGGTGAGGAAGAGTGTGGCGCCCTGGGCACTGGTCCCCTCAGAACAAGGAGCTGAATTTCCTTCATCAGTGTGCACCCTAGCACGTTCACCTTGCACCTTTAAAGTGCAGTTACAGAACAGTTCTCCCATCACCTGCAGCCCCCAGGCCTCCTACCCACCCCGCTCCCCACCCCACAGGTCACTTCTGCCCTCTGCATTCCCAAAGAGAAAGCCTCATTAAGGCCAGAGGCCACAGCACCCAAAGAGTGCATTGTGGGGGTGCCTTGGTTAGGAATGAGTGTTTTATAGCTGAGGTGTAAAATCTTGCTGTGCAGGTGTTTTTGTTGTTGAGATTTCTACTAAGGTGAGTTTAACTGCGTCCCCCATCCTCTCCCCAGCTGCTCTGAAATGCACTCTGAGGGGTTTGAGTTGAATGTAAAGCAAGCACCCAAATGGAAGCATGCCCTTCTCGCCTCGCATTAGTCTGAGCTTTTGACTCAAGCCTGACATGGGCCCCCCTGGGCCTCTGTTTTGGGGAGGTTGGGGAAGCTAAAAGTAGGGGAGGATGTGGAGGCTGAGCGGGGGGGAGGTGGAGTGAGACGGACCGAACTCACCCAGAAAGGGTAAGGGTAAGGCATGGCTTTTCTCCAAGCAGCTGTGGTTTGGGGATCCTGCTCAGAATACACGGTTCATTGGGCTCGCCATTTGCTATCTGCCATGTGGCCTTGAGCTAGCTACCCGAGCTCTCTGGACCTCGAGATCTCTGAGCCAGCAAGTGGAGGGTGCTGTGGGGTTCTTGTGTGGTGGCTGAGAGCTGAAATGTGTGAGCTGGGCAGAGAGGTGCTGGGCCCTGCAGCCTGCCGTGGATCTGCCAGGTGGCCTGGGAGTGGGTGGGGGCGCTGACAGCACAGGGATGAGTTCAGAACAGGGGTGCATGTTGCACTTCGCAGCACCTCATGTGTGGCTGGCACCCGGACTTGACCCTGACTCCTGAGTGGGTGTGACTCGCTTGAGGCCCTGCGTTGCTTGCTGCAGGTGTCCCGGGCCAGGTCACTGTCCCTCCTGGAGTCTCAGCATACACAGGGCCTGAAAAAACTGAACGCCTGAGAAAGACGCACCCCACTTCCAAGGTAGCCCGCTCCAGGCCCATCTCCTGCTGCCCAGTCCCAAGTGGGGAGCTCCAGGTTGTCTCACTCTGGGCCCTGGGCAGGAAGCAGAGCCCCCCCAGAGCGGGACTGGCTGCTTGGTCCGCTCTGCTTTTCATGCTGGGCTTGCTGAGGATGTCCCAGGCAACACAGCTGACTTGGGGAAGGTCTAGAAGGAAAAAAAAATCTACTTGGTTTAGGGTGGGGTGGCAGTGGGGGAGGCCAGGGCGGAGGCTGAGCTGCCTCTCCGTCACTGCCGCTGATGATAAGAAATTTGGGCGATTCAGGAACTCGCAGTAGACGGGTGCAGACGCTCCGGCTGTGGAGAGGATTTACGCAAACATTCTGTCCCCGGACAAGGAGGAATGCACGCCGAGGTCGCCTGCGCTCCATCTCCTAGGGCCCGAGCCGTGCGCCTTTATTGGTGAACCACCGCGACAAGGATGAGGCCTTTGGCGGTGGGCAGGACACGGGCCCTGCCCTTGGGGGCGCCTGCCTGCCAGGGCACCCGGCCTCTCCCCTCCTACTGGGCCCCTGGGAGCCGCTTCCTTCTGCTGGCGTTGCTGGTTTCCATTGAGCAAGTAAGAGCATTCCGTTATTCTGCATGGTTCTCTTAACTCCCCATAGGATCTCACGCTGGCGGTTTTCCTAGCGTGTTTGGGACCTGGACCACCTGTAGGCGTTTGGCAAGTGGACAGCAAGGTGAGGAAAGTGAGGACCTGCTGTCATCTGAGCTTGCAGACCTGGTCACTGGTGATCCTGGGCGTCTCATCTCCAAGTCTTTTTCCTATGCATTTGTTTTGGATACACGGCTGAAATGAGGAAGGCTTTTAAATGCTGTGTCGACAGTCTTTGGGAGTGGGTGGGCGTTGTGGCACGCACCACCCATGGCATTTAAAACGGCTGCCCTGAGCCCCTGTCTGCTTCTGGCTCGAGCTGGGGTTTGAGTGGTGGAAGTATTTTTTCCTTTCCTTTTCTCTGTCTTCCTCGCTATTTATTTTCAAAAGGATAATAAAATGCTTATGTTAAAAAAGACTGATCAAGTCCAGTGAGCTACGGTGAGTTCACTCTGGAGTCCCGCCCTTCAATCTCCTTGAAGGGGTCTTAACTGCCTCACCTCTCTGGTAGGACTTTCAGTATCATTACTTCCCTGGGTGATCATTCTTGATCCCAAGTGGGGACTTACGCTTGTGGGTGTTTTTATCTGCATCTGGTTGGAAACAGACATCCCCTTCCCTTCCCTTCCCTGCCTCTCCCCCGCACCCCCGCCCAGGGTCGCACCACACACTTTCTGCGATCCATTAATGACAAAACACACCGCAGGCAAGCTAGCCCGTACACTGAGCACTCACTGTGCTCCGGGTCTGGTGCCCTCCCCCACCTCCCCCTACCTCCCCCTACCTCCCCCCAGCCCCTACCCTTCCCCACTCTCTCCCACCCTCCCCTACCTCCCCCCACCCCTTGGCATTTCCATGATCCCATTTCACGCTCTCGGCTACTCTTGTACTGATTCCATTTTATGGATGAGAAAGGTGAGTCTTGGGCAGTCAGGCAAGCTTTTCTGCTGTCAGTGGGGTGGAGCCCCCTGGCTTGATCTGGACAGGTTCCAAGGGGTTGGTTAGAACTAATTGAAGCGTCACATTGTCATTTGCTGATGCCAGGAGGACAAGTCTTTACCCTTGCGCGGCCCAGGGCCCTGTGTCTACACCGGGCTGTGTGTGGTGGGAGGGAGCCCCATCTGGCTCTCCGGAGCCACCAGAGCAGCCTAGGGAGCGGTCTCTTCCTCCTTTGTCGTAGAGCAGGGTTAGCCTCTGTGTGCAGCCTGGCTTTCCTGTGCCCCTCCTGCCCCTGCGCAGGGCGGGCTACGGTGTCACAGGGCTCGTCTTTGCTGGGTTTCTGTTGGTGTTCGCTGGAGACCAGACGGGCAGAGACGCTCCACATGTGCATTTTCCCAGCGGCTACCTGCAAACCCGTGAGCTCAGACAACGCTTCCACAGGCCTCCTGACATGATCTCAGATGTCTCTTGGGGGGCCCAGCATGTTCCTGGGGAGCGAGTAGCCCCAGGACTCCAGTCCGCCAGTGGTGGAGCATCTGTGGGCAGAGTTTGTCCAGAACTCTCAGCTTTGCGTCCATCCTGGGAGTGTCTCACAAGGGAAATCCTTGAGATTCAGATGATGGAGGGACTGGTGCTGCGGCATAGTGGGCTAAACTTCCATCTGCGGCACGGGCATCCCGTATGGACACCAGTTCCTGCCCCAGCTGCTCTACTTTTGGTCCGGCTCCCTGCTTGTGGCCTGAAAGGGAGGCAAGCAATGGCCTAAGCGCTTAGATCTTTGCACCCACATGAAAAACCCAAAGGAGGTTCCTGGCTTCAGATTGGCACACTTCTGCATAAACTCTGCCTTCCAAATGAACGTAAGATAAATCTTCAAAAAGTTGAGATGATGGAAAAGCCAACTGACCCAATCTGATCATGCTATTTTGAAGGCATATACCCAATTATCATCTCAAACCCCTTAATTCACATAGCTAAAATTAAAAAAAAAAAAAGATATAGCTGATTGTCTAGTTTTTGTCATCCTCTACCCAACCACATGGCAAGCCCAGCCACGGTGCCCGGGGCCTAGAATGTTCCTTCACACCTGTGAGGGCGATCCCCAAGGCTTTGGCCCTTGTAGCTCACAAGCCGTGGAGCTGTGGTGTCTCCCCAGGGGGCTTGGGGATCCTGTGTTCTTTCTCCTCCGACCCTCTTGGACCTGCTGACCTTGCCCCAGGGCGGCTTACTACCCAGGCATCGCCGTACCTTGGTGTTCCTGCCAGCAGGGCCCACTCCCAGGCTCCGCCATCTGCTCCATGTTTGTGGCGCGCTGGGCGTCATTTCTAGGTTCATTGTGTGGGATGGCCATGACCGTGATCTTGCTTCTCTGTCTTCTGCCTCCTGTTCTTACACCATGGCTTGACATAGCCCTTCTTGACCAATCCTGCTCCTAGAAACTTTCCCAGCATGGAATAGAAAGGGCCATGGTGCAGCTGCTGGCACAATGCCGCCATAAAATTCACATGATGAGAGATGTTCTGGCACAGTGGAGTTTCTAAATTTAAGTGGCTTAATAGTCCGATCCGCACACCGGCCCCCATGCTCATCTAAGTTATTTAATTGTCTTGACATGAAAAAAAAGCCCGAACTCTCCAAGGCTCTGAGAAGTGTCTTTTAATGTATTATTGGTGGGAGTGTGAAGGGGTGGCTACTGAGGTTGTGCTTTTCTGGCAAGGGTCATTAGCTTGGTAGGACAGTCTTAAAAACTTTAACAACGTGTAAACACCATGAATCAGAAATTCCAGTGCAAGGATTTTCTCCTGAGAAAATAAAAATGGGCTCTTAAGTATTTAACTACAAAGATTTTTCATTGGAGCATTATTTACATTAGCAAACAGCTGAAAATAGATGTCTAGCCATAGAGAACTAAAAATCCACATTTATTTCACATTCATTCATAGAAAATCATGGAGCTACTAAAAGGATATTTTACCATTTATTTCTTGAAATACAAATACAATCCCAGGATAACTTCTAATGAAAGTTAAGGGCTAGAAGACAATTTCATTCTCTTTTGGATAAAATTTAAGAAAGAAAAATATATAGAAAAGTATAGAGGTAGAAGTAGATGAAAACATTTTTAAAAGAATTTATTCATTGGGCCCGGTGTGGTGGCATAGCAGCCAAAGTCCTCACCTTAAACGCACTGGGAATCCCATATGGGTGCTGGTTCTAACCCTGGTGGCTCCACTTTCCATCCAGCTCCCTTCCTTTGCCCTGGGAAAGCAGTTGAGGATGGTCCAAAGCCTTGGGACCCTGCACCCATGTGGGAGACCTGGAGGAGGCTCCAGGCTCCTGGCTTCAGATCAGTGCAGCTCCGGACATTGCAGTCACTTGGAGAATAAATCAATGCACAGAAGATCTTCCTCTCTGTCTCTCCTTTTCTCTCTGTATATCTGACTTTTCAATAAAAATAAATCTTAAAAAAAAGAAAAGAATTTATTCATTTATTTGAAAGGCAGAGTAAGAGAGAGAGAGATCTTTCATCTGCTGGTTCACTCTATACAGTTGTAGAGGTTGGAGCTGGGTTGGTACAATGCCAGGAGTCAGGAGCTTCTTCTGGGTCTCCCATGTAGGTGCCGGGGCCCAAACACTTGGACCATCCACTGCTTTCTCAGGGCCATCAGCAGGGAGCTGGTTTGAAGTGGAGCAGCGGGACTTGAACCAGTGTCCATATGGGATGCCGGCACTACAGATGGTGGCTTCCTTCACTACACCACAGTGCCAGTGGTAAGGTGATGGTTCCACTGTCTGCTCCTTTTGAGTCTCTGTGCTTTTTGTTTTACTTTAAGTATATCCCCTCCCTGATGAAGAAGAAACACAGATTTATTTCAAGAAAGTCCATACCAAGTTCCTTCCCCTTTTTTTGATTCCTTCTTAGCCAAGCTTTGTGCTGCTGCCTAGACAAGGAGAGTGGAGTCCGAGGTCAAAAGGGATTTTCCCGGTTAGGAAAGCATCCAACCGCACATCTCCTTTCCACCTGACTTTATTGGGGGCAATTTAGCTGTGACTGAACTTGGGATGGTCCTCTTGAGGTTTTTGGATATCTTTAGGATCTGAAAATACTTTTGTCTAGCTTGCCCAGGCTGACCACACCTTTTGTTACTTATTTTTATTTTTCATTAAAAAATTATTATTATTATTTTTAAAGATTTATTTATTTTTATTACAAAGTCAGGTATACAGAAAGGAGGAGAGATAGAGGAAGATCTTCCATCCGGTGATTCACTCCCCAAGTGACTGCAATGGCCGGTGCTGTGCTGATCTGGAGCCAGGAGCCAGGAACCTCCTCCAGGTCTCCCACATAGGGGCAGGATCCCAAAGCCTTGGCCCTTCCTCGACTGCTTTCCCAGGCCACAAGCAGGGAGCTGGATGGGAAGCAGAGCTGCCGGGATTAGAACGGCACCCATATGGGATCATGGTGCATTCAAGGCGACGATTTTAGCCGCTAGGCCACGCCGCCAGGCCCTTAAAAATTATTTTATGATACAGTTCTAAAGGCTCTTGGTTTTCCCTTACCGCCTCCCCAAATCTCCTCCCCCTAACTTATTTCCCCCGTATTATTATAATAGTATAGTCCTTCATAAACAGTCCATCATTCTGCTGTTTGAGTGTATCCTGACATTGCAGTCATGAACAATGGTGGAGAGTCCAGCATCCCATTATCAAGATATATTTAACAGTTTCATTGGGAATCTGTCTTTGATCTGGAAGTAGAGATGCATACTGCATTGTATCTTCACATCTGGATATGTTAGTCTCCATTACAGTTACTATATACATCCCCTTAAATGAAAAGCCACAAAACAAAATCAATCACAGGAAGAAAAAATTAACACACACCATGAACTTAAATAACATGATACTGAATGACTAATGTGTCACTGAAAATGTGAAAAAGAAAATCAAGAACCTTCTTTAAGAAAATGATACTACTGTATGACTTATGAGTCAGTGAAGAATTTAATATGAGGAAAAAATGTTTTGAAGAAATGAAAATAAGACCAAACACATAAAAATCCATGAGATATGGTTCCTACTGATCTTTGTTGGTGAGATGTGTCTCCTGTAGACAATGCATAGATGGGTTTTGTGTTTTGATCCAATCCACTAGTCTATGATGCTTAATTGGTGAGGTTAAGCCATTTACATTCAGGGACAATATGGATATGTGATAATTTGGTCCTGTCATTTTAGCAATGGGTTGTTCATTGTTTGATTTAGTCTTCTGTCATTTTACTGGGGTGTTCTCCACATTTGCCTTTGATTTTGGCATGTGCTATTCCTTTTCTCTGTCAAAAGAATATCTCTAAGTATTATTTGTAGGGCAGGTCTGGAAGAAGCATATTCCTTGAACTTTTCTTTGCTGTGGAACAATTTTATTTTGCTGGGTAAGTTATTCTGGGCTGACAATTTTTTCCTTCTAGAATCTGGAATATGTCTCTCTTTTCTGGCCTGTAGAGTTTCCTCTAAGAGGTCAGCTGTGAGTCTAATTGCCATTACTCTATATGTCAATTGATTTTTTTTCATATTTGACTGAAGAGAGCTTGATTATCATGTCATGGTGAAGATCACTTTTGGTCAACCCTGTGGGAGCTCTGTGCCCCTCTCTAAGTTTCCCAAATCTTTCTCCATATTAAGGAAGTTTTCATTTATTATTTCATTGAATACATCTTTAAACCTAGCTTCTCTTTCTGCACCTTCTGGAACTCCCTTTAACTGTTATATTTGACCTTTCAATAGTGTTGCTTAATCCCTGAATATATATATATATTTTTTTTAGCTTGATCCAGCTCCACTGTCAGCTGGTTGATTTTCCCCCCATTGTGACAGGAAATATCTTCCAATTCTGAGATTCTTTCTTCTGCCTCGTTCATTCTATTGTCGAGGCTTTCCATTCAATTTTTAATTTGCTCCATTGTGTTCTTCATTTCTACTAATTCTGCTTCATTTTGTTTCTGTGTTGTTATTTCCTATGTGACATGTTCCTTAAATTCCTGCATGTGCTTCTCCTTGTGGATGAGAAGCTTTACAATAAATTTTTAAGTTCTTTATCCCCCGCTTTCTTGATGTATTCCTCAGTTAGCTTTGAGCTTTGCAAAGGATTTTATGCCTTTGCAGGAAAGTCTTCAGTAATATTTATTATGCCTCAAGCTGACTCAGCTCCAGCCATTGTGACCACTGAGGAGAGAACCAGCAGATGCAAGGTCTCTCTCTCTAGGGCTCTCTCTTTTCTCTCTGTAACTCTGCCTTTCCAGTAAGTAAGTAAATAAATACATTAAAAAAATAAATGAAGGAAGGCAAAACTCATAGGAAACTGGAAAGCAGGGATAAATGCTGTTATTGTAACCTAATTAGGTTTGCTTACTGGTTACTTCCATGATCCTCCCCAGCTGTGTCAGAAGGTGCCTTGGGCACTACCATGAACCCACAGGGACACCAGGAATTATTTTGAGTTTTGAGGGGAAAGCACAATAGTTGTGGCTTTGTTGAGCACTTATGCGAACCATTAGCTTGAGGTCGTCAAGGTCTCAATGCTGCAGCATCTTTGCAAAGCCAGGCTTTCTGCAAGGGCTGTGATGTACAGCAAGTGCTGTGAAGCCCCCCAGACCAACATGGACCAGGAAATGGAGGTAGTGGCGTCTCCTCTGACTCCAGAGCCTGAGAAGTTGTGCAATGTGTGACTGATGCTACGTAGTTAGACATAAATATTTATGACATTATTTGGACTTAACTACTCAATAAATGGTGCTTTAGATTTATCTTTTGAGCCCAGGATGAAGTGGAAAAACTATGGAGATGACAAGGGGAGCTCACATTACGGGAAACTTGGGAACTCTGGTGAGCACTGTCACAAAGCTGGCTGTGCACTCCCATAGATCTCCTCATGGGTGCTCGGTGTGGGGGATGCAGGGTTTGGTACACAGGTTAAGATATTGTGTAGGAAGACCATGTCTCCTACTGGAGTACCTGGGTCAAGTCCCGGCTCCTCTGCTTCTTGTTTTTTTCCTGTCTCAATTTCATCATCTTAAAAAATCTTGTATAAATTATTACTTACATTATTATTATTTTATATTTTTAAAACATTTTGCCGTGTTCACTTCAAATGTAGACATTGCATATGCATACTTTTATTTTTTAAAAAAGATTTATTTATTTTTGCTTTAAATTTAGCATTACAAAGAGAGAGAAAAAGATCTTCCATCTGCTGGATCACTTCCATCAAATGTCCACAGTGGCCAGAGCTGGCCCAGCCTGAAACCAGGAGCCAGGAGCTTCATCTAGGTTTCCTGTCTGGGTAGCAGGGCCCAAACACTTGGACCATCCTTTACTGCTTTACCCAGGCCATAAGCAGGGAGCTGGACCGGAAGTGGAGCAGCTGGGACAAGAACTGGTGCTCCTGTGTAGGATTTCCCCAATGTCACAGGCAGAGGCTTTACCTGCTATGTCATAACGCTGGTCCCTATACCATTTTCTTCTTGAAGACAGACATTTAATTTTGGGAGGGATTCATCACCATGATCATAGCATAGTGTCATGCACAAGGTGTGATTCAGTGAAGCTAAATACTGAATGATATGACCTCCATGCATTTTTAAATACTCTATATTAACTTCCATAAGCGAGAGAAAATGTGCTTTTTGTCTTTCTGGTCTTCTCTGCGTCGGATTCAATGTCCTGCTGAGGAGAACCTGGGAGATAGCAGATAATGGCTCAAGCTCTTGGGTCCCTGGCACCCACCTGGAGGCCCAGGTAGAGTTTCCAGGCTCCCAATTTTGGTCTTGGCTATCACGAACTTTTGGGAGAGTGAATCAGAAGATGCAAGGTCTCTAATCTCTGTCAGTTTTTCAAACAAAATGAAAACCAATGAATGGATGCCATGGTGTTGGAGAGGGCATGCTGGGCAGCAGAGGAAATAAATTGGCCTAATTACTTGAGAGATAAAAGTTCACTGGCTACTCACTGGGCTCAGCTTATGGGTGGTATTTTTTGTTTCTCTGTGTATGTGTTTGTGTGTTGAGAGAGAAAGAGAGAGAGAGAGAGAGAGAGAGAGAGAGAGAGAGAGAGAGAGAGAGAGAGAGAGAGAGAGTGTCTTTAGGTAAGCAGCTCCTTAATTTATAAGCAGCTCCTCCCCTCCCTTGCATGGTTCTTTTCACTCCTCTCCATGGAACAAGAAAGCACATGCATTTCTAGTTCCTTGGGAGAGAAGGCAAAGCCTAAAGGCCAGCTAGTGGGCCAGATCACTTATTGAACTAAGCCCTTCTGTGTTCCCTTCCCTGTCCACCAGCCACTGCTTCGCCTCTGGGTCTTTGCTAGAAATAAAATGGATGGAAATGAGGTCAGAATCCTCCTTTCCCATGCAAAGATGAAAGACAGTGTTTAGTGCTTAAGGAGATCATGCGATAGTGAGGAGATGGGCAGAAGAGCTGCTGACCATTGGCAGTGATGAGCTGGGGTGGTTGATCCGTCGTGTGTGGGGTTGGATGACACTGAGGAAGAGGGCTCCCAACCTCAAGACTTCAGAGACAGAGATGGTTAGGCAGGGCCAGGGGACCCGAGTTTAAGTTTAGTCTTGAGGGATGAATAAGTGAAAAACGTGGCTGGGAGGGAGTGCCAACATGAAGTGCCAAAAAATGGTAAGTCATGAAAGAGCATTCCCTGGGATAGGTGTGACTGGAATGAGCAAGTGGACAGACACAAGTGGAAGAAGATCCCAGGGTCAGGTGTGCCCATAGGTGAGAATCTTCTAGAATGGTGAGGCATGTGGATAGTGGCATGAGGCCAGAGGTAGATGAGATGGGCGGCTGGGTTGGACAGGAAGAAGACTCAGGGAGTGGAGTTGATGGACGCTGGTGACTGGTTGGTTGGGGGTGCTATGGTGGAGTAGGGGCAGAGAGGGAAGAGTTGAGCACAACACCTGCTTCTGAGCATCCCAGGACCGCTGCCCCTAGGGAAACTGAGGAAGCTGGAGCAGAGTGCCATTGGATTTGATCCCCTAGTTGACGAGATGGTTGCTTCGTCTTTGGCTGATTCTGCATCCATTTTAGAGCAGGGACTTTGTCTCAGTGCCTCCATCACACAAGGTCTGGCACACAAAATTGGTTCTCAGAGTCTGAGAGTGAACACTAGAGGAGACGCCTTTCAACGTCAGAAGAAGGGCTACTGGTCTCCAGTGAGAAACTGCTGGACAACTTCTGGCCAAGGACAGAAAGCAATGGCCTCCCAAGGCCTTGGCATGGTAGCACAACACAAGCCCACTCATGGTTTTTGACCCTGGAAGCATAGGCAGCTGGAACCTGCCTCACTTCTCTGTGACATGTAACAGGACCCCTCCTTGCTGGAAGTGCCTCTGTATGGGATCCTCGGTGTTGTGGGAGTATAGCTGTGCATCTGCATGGGAAGGTGTGAAGCTTTAGGCTACACATGCTGTGTTTTCTTGACATGCAAAGGTTTTAAAAGTGGCTCATATCCTGGGCTGGCATGGACACACAGCAGGATAAGCCTCTGCCTGCAGCATTTGCATCCTATATGGGCACTGGTTGATGTTTGGGGTGCTCCACTTGCCATCCAGCTCCCTGCTTAAAGTCTGGGAAAGCAGCAGAGGATGGCTCAAGGCCTTGGCCCCCTGCACTTCTGTAGGAGACCCAGAAGAAGCTCCTGGCTCTTGGCTTCAGATGAGCTCAGTTCTGGCTGTTGCAGCTATTTGGGGAGTGAATCAGCAGATGAAAGATTCTCTCTCTCTCTTTCCCTCTCTGTAAATCCACCTCTCAAATAGAAGTAAATCTTAAAAAAATAGTTTCTATTTGTGCTAAGCTAAATGTATAGATTTGGGAATGAACGCGAAATTCCTGGGTTTTTTTTTTTAAGATTTATTTTATTTTCATTACAAAGTCAGATATACTGAGAGGAGGAGAGATAGAGAGGAAGTGGAGCTACCGGGACTAGAACCAGCAGCCATATGGGATCAAGGCTAGGACCCTAGCCACTAGGCCACACTGCCGAGCCCATTCCTGGGTATTTTTAAGGTAAACAGTCAGGGGGCTGGTGGAAAAAAAGCATTCAGGCACCACTGAAATTTCATTTCCAACTGCAGGCTCTTGTGGGCACAGGGGCAGGGAGGACTGAGGATCAAGGGGGTTTGCAGCTATGGGTACAGCTAAGAGGGATGATCATGTTTGTGTCTTCTCAGATCTCGGGATCGCTTTTTGAGGAGACCACTCGGAAATGGGTGCAGTACAGAGAGAAGTGTCTAATAGACTTACTCAAGGCACCTTCTGGTAAGTACCTGTCGTGGCCACCTGTGGCTGTGTCACAGAGCTCAGTGGCTTGGAGCCATCATTGTGGCACTGAAGGCTAAGCCATTGCCTGGATGCTGGCATCCATATCAGGGTGCCAGTTTGAGTCCCTGCTGCTCCACTTCTGATCCAGCTCTTGGCCAATGTGCCTAGGAAGGCAGCAGAGGATGGCCCAGGTGTGTGACCCTGCCACCTGTGTAGTAAATGCTGGCAGAGTTCCTGGCTGCTGGCTTTATCCTGACCCAGTCCTGGCTGTTTTGGTAATTTGGAAGATTCTCTCTCTCTCTGTTACCCTTTCTTCCCCTCTCTCTATTGCTCTGCTTTCCAAACAAATCTTTTCGGAAAGCTCAGTAGTTTTTAACAATGACATTCACTTGCTAGCTTTTGTATTTTCATGGATCAGGAACTCACTGAGGCACTTTGGGTTCCCTTCTTTCTGATTCACAGAGGCAGGGATTGAGCTGTGAGCTCCATCTGGGAGCTGCCATCCTCTGAAGGCTCATTTATGCCCATGTCTGCTGGCTGTTGCTGCCTCTCAGCTGAGTGTTGAACCTGGACAGGTGTCCAGAATACCTTACCTCCAGGTGTCTACTCCACCAGGCCTGGGCACCTCCTTCCAGGTGTCCACCAGCAAGCCTGGTTCAACATCAACCTGTTCCTAGTGACTGTCCCTGGCCTCAGATCTCATAAAACAGCCCTCCTGCCATGCTCTGTTGGCTCAGATGGCTGCCAAGCACTACTCAGGGTCAAGGGGAGGATGACAGCCACGTGCCACAGCCTACTCACATGGCTTGAGCAGTGGTTACAGATCAACCAGGGAATCTGCCAAGTGGGTGGGTGAGTGGGGGTGCCCCTGTCTACCAGGATGCTAACTAAACCTGAACATCAACATGCCCTTAATCCAAGGGCACGCTAGCAATGGTGTGATAGTTTGGTCAGTCCATGTCCTCACCTACCTGCCCCTGGTTGATACATCCATATGGTTACATGTGTGAGAGAGAAAGAGAGAAAGAGAGAGAGAGAGAGAGAACAAACTGTGGCCCTGGTCATCCTGCCAGCTCCCTCTGAATACCCCTTTTTAAAAAAGCCCAGGTAGCTGAATTGCTTGATATCAGATGCAAGAGTCACCTCTCACTTTAGTGAATACTAGGATCAACACACAGGGCAGGTCTTCCTTACCCAGAGCCATACCATTAGGAGCTCAGCCTTACACAGACTGATCCAAATGGAGTTGTTCTGCAAGTAGACCACCAGAGCTGTATTTTCTGGACTGTTCCATTCACCAACATGCCAAGTTCCCTCAGTGTATACTGACCTGTGGGTGCCAGGTTGACAGAGTGCCCCAGTCAGTTCACAGCCTAACAGATGCACATTCGTAGGGTTCCAACAAGGCCTGTCACTGTGATGCTCACCTTGGGGAGTCCCTGACTTCTGGATTGTAGCTAGCAGAGAGTGGGACTGAAGTGTGGTTTCCAGGAGTTGGGAGCTTGCTGCATGAAAGTTTGGGAATCCAGCCTAAAACACGACCATTTGATTCCAGGAGGCATGGGAGGGTGGCACTGGATTTTTAAGTTTAGAGCTTCCCATAACCAAACACAGGCATGTAAACCATGCTCCAACCTGGAGATGGTTCAGGTATCACATAAGGATCATTAACTGAAGTCATCAGGTGTGTGGAATGTGTATAACCAAGATCTAAATTCTGTGGCTCCCCTTATATCCACTTACCATTCTGTACATTTCACAGATGCTAGGTGTCCTCGCATCTGATTGGTGAAGGTTTGACAATTATTTAGTTAATTATAAGAATGTAAAGGACTGGTCACACCTCTGGGCATCCTCCTGACCCTCAGTTTTCTGTATGCATCAAATAAAGCAACCTCAGTATAATGGCGATGTTGATGTAACTGACCAGTGGTCAAGTTGGGTAGCCAACAGCACCATGGTGGGGGCTGCGTTCAGCATTCATGTGTTCCTGGTGTGTCTAGATAGTAAGAGATCTACTCTGGTCCTTGCACAGTGGGCTACACAGGCTTATGCTGGGAGGGAGGTGGGCTCCGGGAACCTAGGTACCTCTGATTCCACCAGAGGATACCCTCTCCCACCCCCTTCCCCACTCTGCTCTAGTTCCAACACTGACATTGCTTCTGCCTCCTTTTCTGCCCATAGGTGTTTTCTGCAATGGGACATTTGATCAATTTGTGTGTTGGCCTCATTCTGCTCCTGGAAATGTCTCTGTTCCCTGCCCTTCATACTTACCGTGGTGGAGTGAAGGTAAGAAGTTGTGCTTAATTTTCAGTAGTTCCTTTAAGGGCTGGTGATCAAGTTGGGAGGCAGTTAGAGAGCTCCCACCACGTGCTCTCCTCAAGTCCTCATGCTCCCACCAAGCCTTGCTTTCCAGCTCTGGGTCACCCATCTCCCTCCTGTATCTTGCTGCAATTCTCCTCCCTCCCAAGTAGAGAATAGCTCTCTTTGCTTTGAGGATTATAGCATCCAGGCCTGGAAGCAGGGAGGCTAAGAGTGGATGAATTTATGGGGAGGCCAACAGTGGGAGGGGAAGATTGAGAGGTTTTCAGCCATACAGCCTTCAGAATGAGGAGGAAGGACTTTATTTTGCCCTTGAACCCATGTTTTGTTCTTTTGTTTCAAGTCCTGTGGGACTTGGATGGCGCCTTCAACCACATAGTTTACCCTGATGCTGTTGAAAGGAAGTGACTACTAAGCCTTAGGAACCTGAGATACAAACCCACCTTGACTCACTCCAAGAAGCCCATATCCTCTGGTCATTTCACTTTGCAATGGGAGAGGAGCTGTTATGGTTTTAGGATCTTGTTGCTTTTCTCCATAGATCACAGGCAGATATATAGAGAGTTAAAATAATTCATGGGAAATGTAAGCTGTTACAAAGTGCCCAGGAAAGAGTGTTCCTGAAGATGGTGAGATGTTAGCATTTTGTATTTAATTGTAGCCCAAGAAATCTTCACTGTGGCGAAAGTTAGCGTCCAATGCTTGTTCTAGGAATTGGGGGGTGAGGGGGAGGAAGCAGGGGGTGGCAGGGTGGGGAGAGAGAGAGAGATTAGAAAGAGATTAGAAAGAGGATATATTTCTGGGAGGGACACATTTTTTGGAGCTGCTGTCTGATGAAATCTATTGGGAGTCAAGTTTGGGGTTGTGAGGTTTAAGGGAGGGTGAGGATATGAGGGGACTTCCTGGCCTGCAGGAGTCTGGATGAGTCAGCCAACCCTCAGCCAGCTCAGTGAAGCCAGGGGGACCCCCGTGTGTGAAGTCAGGAGCCACGAGGTTGGAGTCAGTCCCTCTGTCTTACACCCTGAGGTGTGGGTCAAGCCCCTAAGGCCCTGTGAGCTGTGGTTTCCCCATCTGTTGTGTGAAGGGAATGCTGACTGCCTTATAAGCTCATTTGAAGAATATATGAGAAGGCAGACTTGGGTAGATGCTTGGTTAGTGGGAGCTGCAGCTGTGTCCAGGGCTAAACCCTCTTGAATTTTCCCAGTCTTCGAGGCCCCAAGGCCCACAAATTCCTCCAGGTGAAACAGACTGCCACCTCCCAGCCCTACCACCTACTGCTTCTTCCAGGAGCTAAACACCTTGGGTACCTTTCATCCTAAGATGGAGGTGAATGGAACATCCACATTTATGAAGATATTGAGTTAAGACTTTAAAAAAAAAGAATCTATTTCTTTTTATTGGAAAGGCAGAGTTACAGAGAAACAGAAAGACCTTCCATTCTTTGGTTCACTCCCCAGATGGCTGCAATGGCCAGAGCTGAGCCAATACATAACCAGGAGCCAGGAACCTCTTCTGGATTTCCCTCACTGGTGTAGGGTCTCAAGGCTTTGGACCATCCTCTGTTGATTTTCCAGGCCATAAGCAGGGAGATGGGTATGAAATGTAGCAGCTGGGACATGAACCAGCACCCATATGGAATGCCAGTGCTTGTAGACAGAGGGAGGATTAGCCAATTCAGCCATTGTGCTGGCCTCTAGTTAAAGAAGAAAAGGAAGGTGGGTGTCTGGCCTAGGAATTAAGATTCCGACATCCCATATCACAGTGACTGAGTTGCATTCCTGTCTCTGGCTTCTGATTCTAGCTTCCTGCCAATGCACACCTTGGGAGAGAGTCTGTGATGGCTCAAGTCACCAGGTTCCTGTCACGCATCTTGGATTGAGTTTTTAGCTCCCAGTTTCAGCCTGGCCCAGTCCTGGCTCTTGCAGACATTTGAGAGAATGAATCAACAGATAGGCGATCTCTCTCCTCAACCCTTCTTTGACGCTTCAATGAGTCAAGAAGTTTATCAACAGTTTCTGGGCTTCTGGAAGTTTACTAAAAGGAATGCAATTGACCAAAGGAAGTGACTCTTCCACATGACTTTTTTTTTCCCCCTCATTGGGCCTTTAGAATCCAAATAAGATCTTGTAGAGAAAAGAGGATGTGGAGACAACCGAGAGGTTGAAGAAAACTCCCAAATGTTAAGGGGTGCAGAGAAGTTCTTGTGCGTTGAGGTTAGGAGGTGTGTGGTCATACAAGGGGACATAAAGTCTGGTGATGCATACAGGCTCTGCTGGCGTCTCAGGCTGGCGGGTCTGGAGATTGTGAAGGCAACTGTGTACTGTGCTGAGAACTTTGGACTTGCCTTTGGGGAACCAGATTATGTGCAGCCATGATTGGAGGGTGGTAGGGGCAGTATGAAGGCATGAGAAGACATAAGAGGTAGTTTGGGAAGGCCACACTGGCCCCGTTGACTGTTGGCTGTAGGAAGGGAAAGGAGCCAGGAGGTGAAGCTCCTTAACAGCTACTGCTCAGCAACAAGAGACGATGCGAGTCTGGATTCAGCCAGAGGCAAGAGGCTAGGGAGGAGGACAGAGATTAAAGAACGCTATTGCAGGGGGATTCTCCAGGCTGAAGGCCAGCTGGATGGGAAACCTTGGAGCTGGCCCCACTCACACTCACTCCAATTGGTAGCTGGCTCCTTCCCCTCCCTCTGCTTCTGCTGCCGCCCTGGGGAGCAGCTCATCCTCACCCACTGTGGCTGTTTCCTGATCCATACACTGGTCCCCAGCCCCAGAGCTGGCCTCCTTCCCACCACCCTCTACAAAGCTCCCTAAAGAGCCAATGGGTCTATAAATGACTCACAGGTCCTTCAGCCACCTGGTCCTGCTGTCCTAGCTGGCACTTTCTCCTCCTGTCCCTTTCCAGTGGCTCCAGCCAAATGAAGGCTGCTCCACCTGCCCTGCTATTAGTAGCCAGTGCCTTTGCTCACAGTGATTTCACCATACTCCCTGCATGTCTGCCTTTCTCTCTTTTACGTTTTTGAAATATGTATCTATTTTTATTGCAGAGGCAGAGTTACAGAGAGAAGGATAAACAGAGAGAAAGATCTTCCATTCACTGATTCACTTCCCAAATCGTTGCAATGGCTGGAGCTGAGCCAATCCAAAGCCAGGAGTCAGGAGCCGCTTCTGGGTCTCCTACATGGGTGCAGGACTCCAAGGCTTTGGGTTACTCTCCACTGCTTTCCCAGGCCATAAGCAGGGAGCTGAATGGGAAGTAGAGCAGCTGGTACATAAACTAGTGCCCATACACGATTCTGGCATGTGTAGGTGGAGGATTAGCCATTTGAGCCATTGCACCAACCCCCCAAACCTCTCCCTTCTGATGCCTCTTCTCCACATCAGTGGTCAAAATAGAATCAAATCCTCTCTGCAGGGCTTGTGTTGTAGTGGGAGACAGAGTATAATCAATAAATGTCACTCTTAAGTATAGATGTGGTCCACTTTGAAAAAGAAAGAGCCATTGGGGGTGGGATTGATGTGGTGATTCAACAGGTAAATCCTCTGCCTGCAAGTGACAGCATCCCATTTGGGCATCAGATTGTGTTCTGGTTCCTCCAATACTTATTCTTTTTCTTTTTACAAGATGTATATATATATTTATTGGAAAGGCAGATATACAGACAGAAAGATCTCCCATCCACTGATTCACTCCCCAAGCAGCCGCAATGGATGGAGCTGAATGGATCCAAAGCCGGGAATCAGGAACTTTCTCCAGGTCTTCCATGCAGGTGCAGGGTATCAGGGCTTTGGGATGTTCTCAACTGCTTTCCCAGGCCACATGCGGGGAGCTGGATGGGAACTGGAACAGGCAGGATATGAACTGGTGTGCATACGGGATCCCAGTATATACAAGGTGAGGACTTTAGCCACTAGGCTATTTTGCACCAGGCCCTGGCTCCTCCACTTCTAATCAAGCTTCCTGCTTATGACCTGGGAAAACAGCAGAAGATGGCTCAAGTTGCCCCCACTTGGGAGATCCAGAAGAAGCTCCAGGCTCCTGGCTTTGGATCAGTTCAATTCCGGCCATTGCAGTCATTTTGGAGAGTGAACCAGTGGATGGAAGATCTTTCTATCTCTGTTTTTCCTTCTCTCTGTACATCTCCCTTTGCAATAATATATATATATATATATATATATATATATATATATATTAAAGACAGAGCATTGTGAGGGAGGGGGAAAAGATGGTAGGGAGTTTGAAGTCTGAGGAGTCAGTTGTAATTACTAATCGAGTCATCATGGAAGGCTTCGACATGATAGTGACAACTTAGTGATGTCCCAGGGAGGTCAAGATTTTGGCCAGGAGGGGAAACATGTGAAGGAGATGAGGGGATAATGGTAGATCAAGGCGTGGAGCCTTGGGAACCAGAGCCCACTGGGCTGTGCAGAAGGCCTTCTATGGGCTTCGACTATTCTCAGAAAGCCTACGGAAGACGGCGAGTGAAAACATAATATGACATGACTGATTTGGTCAGTTCACTGACTGCAAGGTGACCCTGTGGCAGGAGGGGCTGGATTGTCCAGGAGGCATGAGCATTGAGGTGAGAGATGATGGAAGCGAGAGGTGGGAAAGGATGTCAGTCTCTGGATCCAGGGGAAGGGACACATGATGGGATTAGGTAATTGGCCAATGACGGCTCAGAGAGAGAAAAGGCAAGGATGATGCTGAAGGATTGAAACCGAGGACAAGAAAGACGGTTGTCACCCACGGATATTAGGAAACATGTGGGTGCAGCAGATTTTGAAGACAAGCTGAAGGATTTGGGTTGGGGAAGTGTTGATGGAGATGTCTGTTAGACACCCATGGTCATGCTGTCAGAGGGGCAGGTGGCTGATCACATGGATGCCCCTCAACTGGATGCAGCCAATAGCTACCCACTGATGGTCTGGGATGTACAGAGTCAGGACTAGGAAGTGCCAACACATTTCCTACTTTGCAAATCCAGTGTCCCTGAACCTCCAGGTAGGAGGGGCTCCTGGGATAGGCAAGGCTGAGTCACAGCAGTGCTTGTCATGGGCAGAGCAACTTGCCACCCAGCCTTGCACACCTATACCATGAAGGGGTCCTCACTCTGACCTTAGCTCTTAACAAAGATGCTGGAAGACTTACAATGGGCAGGACTGATCACAGGGGACAACAGTCTTTCAGCTGTCACATAGGTGGCAGAATGGGTGTTACCCTGGACCTGTCCTCCCTGTGCCAACACTTTCTCTTCTTCAAGGCACGGCCTCCTGGACCACAGCAAGATGATCCCCCACTGGACAAATGCCCAGCAACCCTCTCAGTGTCTCCGAGCTGGGCTGTACCTTGGAGGGGTTAGGGCACCCCTGAGTCACTAGGGACCGTTCTAAGTTCACAGACTTTGGGTAAACACAGCAGACATTAGCGGATCATGGTTTGTTACGAAATCGTGAAACTTCCGTGTTTTTCTTTCCATCCCAAATAAACAGTTGGGATGCTAATGAGAGCTCCCCAAAGGGGAAATTAATATCCTTCTTCCCTGGGATTTTCCACAGCTTTGTGGCCAGGGCTAGAGCCTTTCAGGGTACTCCCCACCCCCTAATCCCTCCACCCCCCACCCCGGGGATGGGGCTGTGTGTCCTGAACTTTCCTCCAGAGTTTTGTTTGCTTTTAGAGAGCTCAAGAAGGGCCTACAGACGCTGCTCAGCTCAAGGCACTTGGCTGAAGCGAGAGAATGGCACAGGTATCTGGCAGGATGACTCAGAATGCTCCGAGGACCACAAAGCCAAGCAAGACGTGAGTCTGTCCAGTTTGCTGATTGGGGCTCCTGGGTCCAAATCACCTTCTACTTTCAGGACAGCCGGCTTGGTAGGTGTATGTGTGTGAACCACTCAGTAAACCCCAAGGGAAAACCCCACTTTCCCAGTCACTTCCACAGCCTGGGCCTGGGCCACCCCTCTCCAAGCCCCCTGTGGTTGCCTCCTTGTCTTCACTCAAGCACCAGGTCAAACATCTCCTTTGAGAGATGCCTTTGAGAAAACACTCAGGTAGGGGAGGTAGGACTTGAGGGGGAAAGGCACAGGTGAAAGTGGAACCATCAGGGAGGTTAGCACAAGAGCTCCTGGGATTTGTTCCTTGTACAGTTCTGCTGTGTGACAGGCAGCTCCTGCCTCTTACAGGGGTCAAGGTGACACCGGTGGTTTCAGGAAAGTCTGTTCATCTCAGAAATTCCTCTAACTTTTGTCACAACCCAAGATAGGCTAATGGTATGCAATGAATGGAGCAAACCATGTGAACTGCATATCTCCTTTCCTGCTTGAGGCTTGAGGACAATGAGAAAATCCTGGTCCTTTTTGACCATGATCTCAAATCTGTGACCTAGGCTAGGATGCACAGTGGGCTTACAGACAGTAGGCACTAAGTGCTCAGTGAGTGGGGCATTAGTGTCAGTACTGGCTCTGAAGCTTCTCAGGTGAGCCTCCTGTGTGAGCCGAGATGTGGAACCAAGACCATCCCTGGGTGGTGTGAGCTGGACCTGGGTCTGCAGCGGGCACCATCCCCAGGGCAGGTGATGGGAACAGCACATCAGGACTTGAACACTGCGTGTTCAAAGACAGGAAGCAAAGTGCTCTGTCCACCTCTCTCAAAGTGGCTGTGCTTCTAAGAATTTAGATACTTAGAAAGAATCAACTTCTGGTCTTGTTTACCTGTGCCTCTGCTTGAGGGTTGAAATATTGCCCAAAAAAGGCCAATGTTAGTAAATCTTTCCATTTCAGAATTTTGGCAAGCAAAATATGTTATGTTCTTCCAACTATTGACATGTTCTGGATACTTTGGCATGGTACATGGCACTTTTAAAGAACATTGTGTGTGTGTGTGTGTGTGTGTGTGTGCCTAAGCAGCTAAGAAGTATGTTTAGACACTGTGGTATGGAATTGTGTTTAGTGTTATGGAAATAAATTGTTATTTTGTCTTACCTCAAGCAAGCTGTTTTCTTTACACTTAGAAAAAATACTTTCCAGCAAGACAAACAGCGCATGTTGTCTCTCCCAGCGGAAGTTAAAAATAAATACATGAAAGACAAAAATTCTTTCTATGCTTTCTTTAGCTTAATATTTTATTTATTATTTCTAGATAAGATTTTAAATTTACATTATGGACACATCAGCATATATCAACCGAGATGTTCGCATAGTTTATAATCTGAATAGATACAGTATATCATGTTGATGATACGTTCTCATTTTCAAGCTATTTTGTATACATTGGTTATCTGTAATTTTTCAAACACTTTGTTTTGAAATAGTCAAACATGTCAAAGAGTCAAAATAAGGGCAGACATTTGGCTGCTAGTGGTGAAGATGTACACTTTTCATGTTATTTGCCTGAGACGAATATCTAGCCCAGGGGGAGTGAGTGAGTGGGTCCCTGACATCCACCCATTTGAAAGACTGGGCTTGAGTTCCTGGATCCCAGCTTGGGCCTCACCCAGTCCTAGCCATTGCAGGCATGTGGGGCTGAACCAATGGATTACAGGATGTGTGTGTGTGTGTGTGTGTGTGTGTGTGTGTGTGTGTGTATCTCTTTCTGTCTTTCAAGTTACTTGATTAAATACATTTCTAAAAAGAAATGTTAAAAGAGTTTAAGACAGATGTCTATATGTCCACTACCTGGATGCAAACTCTATTGACATTTTGTCTCATTTACTTGACTTAATCTCTCTCTCTCTGCAGTAGTAGAAAGTATTTTGCAAGCACCATGAGATTTTATCCGTAAGACTTCAAGTACCTCCAAGATAAAGAAAATCTCTTGCTGTTCATTAGATCTTCTTCTAGGAAATCATCCAGAAAAAGTTGGATTTGGAGGGAAATACCCAGACAGACGTCTGACCCCATCTTCCACTAATGAGCACTGATAGAAAAAGGGGCAGCAACCTGCCTGGATAAACAGCCTGTCCCCATTCCCCAAACACTCTCACACCCTGGACACAGATCCTTTATGATGCTCGCTTTCTTCTTGCATCCCTTTGGGTGGTGGGGTCAGCAAGGAGGTAAGCGTCTCTGTGTGTTTTTCACTCATGGAGGATCCTTGGCTTCTGAGATGGACCAGAAGCAATCTAAGCTACCCTGTTTGGGTGTCAGTAAGGAAAGGGACTGCAAGGGTTGAAATGATATTGGAGGACCCAGCACATCTCTCAGTCTAGACCTTTGCTACTCCTTGATGTGGGGTCGGGGAATGTGGCTTCCTGGCATGGCAGTCATGTCTGTCTTTCCTCTCTGTCCAGGAGGATCACTGGAATTTGCTGTTCATCTTGAGGCAGATCTATACCGTGGGATACTCCCTGTCTCTCATCTCCCTCTTCCTGGCGCTCACCCTCTTCCTGATATTTAGGTGAGTAGCATTTGTGTGGACATGCATCTGGTAGATGTAGTGTCATTTGCTCACTGGCTCTCTCTAGAAGGCAGTGGAAGACAGGGCTTGTCAGAGCTGGAAGCAATCTGAGACAATCTCCTGTGCACCCATTTCACCCTGCAGATGAAGGGGGCTGGGGTTCTGGTGAGAAACACTGAGTTTCCCCTTCCCATAAAGCCAAGAGGTTACAGCATTAACTAGAACCTGAACCCCAGACTCCTGAGTCCATCTTTTCCTCCTATGGGTTAGATAACGCTCATGGGTCTGGTTCTGGTCAGCCTCACACCTCTCGCAGCTGGCCCTATCAGAGGTTTTGCTTTTACAGAAGAGATTAAGAAACTCCCTCAAAGCATATGCATGAGCAACAGAACTGGGGTTCTGATCTAGGGACCTTCAGAATCCAGTGGTTATCATTTATAAGATTCATGCATGCATTTGAAAGGGAGAGAGATGACAGACATAGAGATAGGAGAGGAAGAGACAGAGAAAGGGATGGGAGAGTGAGAAAGAGACAGCAATGGAGATTTAAATGCTCACTCTTAACTTAGAAGAATTAAGTGATGTCTCATTCTAGTTTGAATTGGGAGGAATTCTCACCCCAGGAGTTCAACATTATTAGTACTCCTAGGTTGTGAGTTCGAAGAACCCGGACAGAGGATGTATCTTAACTGAGATCTTACAGCTGGTACGTGGTGGAGCCAAAATAATAACCAAGAAGTCTAGGGGCTGAGCATTTACCCTCTGAATCCAAGCGTCTGCTACTATATCAGGTTTTAGAAATTACTCAGGTTGAGGGGCTAGGAGGAGACAGTGTTGTGAGTTTAAGCCATTGCTTGCAGATGCCAGCATCCCGTCTCTATGGAGTGCTGGTTTGAGTTTCCTGCTGCTCTGTCTCTGATCTATGAAGAAGCAAGATCACATAGCCCAGCAGTCCAGCTCTGGGATCTCCACTGTGACCTCTGTCCTTAGTGGGAACCACATAGATCCCTCAAGCCTAGACTCGTTGGCTTGAGCCATCCTATCCTGAGGAGAGGCACTTGTTTTTTTTTCCTTGCACAGAAAACTCCACTGCACGCGCAACTACATTCACATGAACCTGTTTGCTTCCTTCATCCTGAGAGCCATGGCTGTTCTGGTGAGGGACATCGTCATCCACAGACTTCACTCCAAGAAACCCGACACAGAGGACGGTTGGATGTCCTATATGTCAGAGGTAATATCCTCCGCATTGTTGAAACTGGATGGGTTAGTACTGAAGGCAGAGAGCAGATGGATGGGGCCAGGGAAGAGGGTGACCAGGGCCTTCTGGTTAAAAAGGCAGCTGCAGACTGAAGGTGGTAATCTCCAGTTAATGGAACTCCAAGACAAATAACCCATAAATAGCTGCTGTTGGTCTGTGCTAGGATGGGGAATTTTGCTACTTGCAAATGAGAGAATTGAGGCAGCTCAAGTTTTCTTTACAGTGGTTGCATTTTTAAAACAGCAGAGTTTTTACTACATGGACCTTTGTATCCATTTTTTTTTTGTTTTAAAGTTTTTTTTTTTTTAATTTTAAAAGTAGAGTTACAGAAAGAGAAGGAGAGGCAGAGAGAGATATCTTCCATCCACTGGCTCACTCTCTAGATGGCTACAATGACCAGAGCTTGGCTGGTCCACAACCAGGAGCCTAGAGTTTCTTCCGGGTCTCCCTTGTGGCTGCAGGGTCCCAAGCATTCGTGTCATCTTCCATTGCTTTCCCAGGCTTATTAGCAGGAAGCTGGGATGGAAGTGGAGCATCAGGGATTCCAATCATTATTACTGTGGGAGGCCAGCTAGTGTTGTTTTAACCTTCCGCACCACCGCACCAGCCCTCATGACAGTCTCCTGAAATCCTTTTAAGGTGTCTTGGATCTGAGGTGATATTCTAACTGTATTATTGATTTCAGTCCTGTTATTGATTATTTGCGTCTTTACCCTTTTTTGTTCATACCTTGGATATTCTTGCCAGAGGTTCCTCAATTTTATCAGACTTTCCATTTTTCCTTGTTTTTATTATTATTACCATATTATTATCATTTTATGATGCAGTTGCATACGCCCTGGGATTTTCCTTACCTCCTCCCCTAGTCCTACCTCCCTTGATCCCCACCCCTCCACCGCCACTGAGTTCTCCCATATCATTACAACAGCGTAGTTCCTTATAGACAGTCATAAGTCCATCATTGCGGGCGTAGACAATGGGAGAAGGTCCAGCATCCCAATGTCCAGACACATCCAATAGTTTCACTGGGATTCCTTCCTCGATTTGAAAGTAGAGGTGCCCACTGCACCATCCTCACATCTGGACATGTTGGTCTCCACTACACAGTCACTATAAATCTCCCCAAGTGAAAATCCACAAAACAAAACCAACAACAGGAAGAAAAATAGAAATTTATAATGCTGTAAAGTTAAACAACATGCCACTGGATATGATGGTCTCCATCCGTTACTTTACATCCCCTTAAATGAAAAGCCACAAAACAAAATCAATAACAGGAAGAAAAAATAGAAACTTACAATGCCATGAAGTTAAATGACATGCTACTGAATGACTAATGTGTTACTGAAGAAATGAAAAAGGAAATCAAGAACCTTCTTGAAGAAAATGATGCTACTGTCTATGAGTCACTGAAGAATTTAATCAGAAGAAAGTGTTTTGAAGAGATGTAACTAACAAAAAAATATCAAAATTGATGAGATATTTTCGCTGACCTTTGATGGTGAGATGTATCTCCTGTGCTTAACAAATAGATGGATTTTGTGTTTTTAATCCAGCCTACTAACCTTTGACATTTGATTGATGGATTTAAGCCATTTACATTCAGGTTTAATATGAATGGGTGGTAATTTTGTTCTGTCATTTAGCAATGGGTTGTTCATTGATTTAGTCTTCTGTTGTTATTTTACTGGGATGTTCTTCCCATTTGCCTTTGGTTTTGTTTGGTGCTATTCCTCTTCTCTGCCAAGAGAACATCTTGAAGTATCGTTTGTAGGGCAGGTTTGGAAGAGGCACATTGCTTGAGCTTTTCTTCACTGTGGAAGAATTTTATTTCATTTTCAAAAGAAAACTTTGCTGGGTACATTATTCTGGGCTGACAATTTTTTGCTTTTAGGATCTGGAATATATCACTCCATTCTCTCCTGGCTTATGAAGTTTCCTGTGAGAGATCAGCTGTGAATTTAATTGCCATTTCTCTATATGTCAATTGACTTTTTCAAGTGCCCATTTAAGGATCTTTTCCTTATGTCCAATTGAAGAGAGCTTGATTATTATGTGTCATGGTGAAGACCACTTTTGGTCAACCCTGTTGGGAGTTCTGTGTCCCTCCTGAATGTTGTTTCCCAATTCTTTCTCTAGGTTAGGGAAATTTTCCCTTATTATTTCATTAAATACATTTTAAAACTCAGCTTGTCTTTCTGTACTTGCTAAAACTCCCATAACTCTTACATTTGGCCTTTTAATAGTGTCTTTTAGTTCTTGAATACTTTTTTTAGATTGACCCAGCTCTGCTTCCAGCTTTTTGTTTGTTTCCTCCTGGTGACAGAATCTTCTAATTCTGAGATCTCTTTTTTGCTTTCCTCATTCTATTTTGGAGACTCTCCACTGTACTTTTAATTTGCTCCACTGTATTCTTCATTACTGATATATCAGCTTTCGTTTTGACTCATTTCCTGTGTGGCATGTTCCTTAAATTTCTTGAACTCCTGTATTAAGTGCTTTTCATTGTTGATCAAAAGCTTTATAACAAGTGTTTTGAATTCTGTATGCCCTATTTTCTCGATGTCTTCTTCAGTTAACTCTGAGGTAAGCAGAGGTTTTTGCTCCTTTGCAGGGAAGTCTTCAATAGTGTTCATTGTGCCTTTGTCTCCTCTTTTGTTCTTGGTCATTGTGCTTCTGGTTAGCAGATTCTTCTCCTTAGGGTAGGTTTGCAAGCTGTGTCACCCACAGGTCTACAGTTCAATTTTACTTATTGGGATTGGTACCAGGTTCTTTGTTTGTAGGCATTTGTGCCACTCCCTTCAGCAAGTTCCAGGGCTGGGTTCTTATGTTAAACTTCTACCGTGGTCTGCATAGCCTAGCTCCTGGATCAGCACTCCATCTCTTGTGATCCTGCACTACTGTTGTACTGTTATCTGTACAATGTTTCTCCCAGTTCTGGTTCATGCAGTTTCCAGGATGATAGCACATGCGCAGCTCACTATTGTCCTTGCAATGTTAAAGCCTTTGCCACACTGTACAAAATAGTGCCTGCTGTGAAACTCGTGGAGTTCTTGATCTGCTGGCAATTGGGTCTGAGGGCTACCCAGACTTATTTTGGGTGGAACCTGAAGAATGCCACATCTTTGTAATTCACTGAACCCGAAATGAGCTTAGTGCATGCAGTTCTGTCCCATAGCCATTGCTTCCCTACACAAGATGGTGCCTGATTTGGCTCTAGTGGGGTTTTAGGCTGTGAAATCTACCCTGTTCCTGCACCATCTGTTTGGAATATGCTGCTCTGTTTCTGCTCCTGGTCAAATCAAACAAATTAGCAGAATGGGCAGTTCTTTGTCTGGGTTCACCTTGTGTGTCCCAGTGAACTCCCCTTACCATCTGATTGCTGCTGCTGGAGTTCAGATTGTTGCTGCCTGAATGCTACTGGCTTATTGAGTCACTACAGCACCACGCTGTTGTATCCACTGCTTTCCTGTGTCCACCAGCCTCCTTCTGCTGCCGGTCTTTCCTCTCCTGTTTCCTGGAATGTACCCTCTCTGCTTCACCCTGTCTCATGTTTCTCCATTTGTTTAAATGTGTCATCAACCTATTCTGCCATCTTGATTTTCTCCATGTACCTTCTTTAATTCACTATTCTAACTTTCTTTTTTACATGCTGCTTAATATTCTGAACTTTTTCTTTTTAATGAAGTGCATTCAAGGTTATAAATTGAATTCTGGGCTTGATATAACTGCCTTGCAAGTTTTGGTGTGTAATATTTTCCTTACCTTCAGGTCAGAAGTAATTTCTAATTTCTGACATAATTTCTTCCTTCTTCTGTTCCCTAATTTCCAATCATATGAATAGTTTTGAGTTCTTGCTTTCTAGCTTTCTTGAACATGGTTAGAAAGCATACTTCAGGGTGGATATGGTGGCATAGCAGCTAAAGCTGCCACCTGTAACACCAGTATTCCAAATGGATGCTTGTTTCTGGCTGCTCCACTTCCAATTCAGCTCCCTGCTAATGGACTGGGAAAAATAGCGGAAGAGTGTCCAAGCACTTGATCCCCTGTCACTCACATGGAAGATTAGGAAGAAACTCCTGGCATTGACCAGGCCTCAGCCCTGGCCATGGTGGCCTTGTGGGGAGTGACCTAGCAAAGATCTTGCTGTTGCTCTTTGTCTCTCTCTCTCTGTAACTCTGAATTTCAAATAAGTTTTTTAAAAAGAAGGAAATAAAGAAAAATTCTCCTTTAGTGTTTCCAATGAGTGTGAGGATGTACTGTTTTTGAAACATGCCTAGTGTTCTGGAAGAGAAAACCGAGCACACTATAGGGCACTGTCTTTCATATGTGGATGTTAGGGCCAGAAGGTCAGGAGGGTGCAGGAGAGAGGAGAATAAAGGAAGAGGCTGTGCTTGGAGGTGGGGTGGGTGGAGGGGTTCCCCTCCACTCAGGGTCCCAAGGCCTGAGCTCACCCTTGGGTGTTCTGTCCTCTGCAGATGTCTGCCTCCTGCCGCTCCGTCCAGGTCCTCCTGCACTACTTTGTGGGTGCCAACCAGCTGTGGCTGCTGGTGGAAGGTCTTTATCTTCATGGACTGCTAGAGCCCACTGTGCTTTCTGAGAGGCGGCTGTGGCCTCGATACCTGTTGGTGGGTTGGGGTGAGTTTTGGGACCTTCAACTTGCCCTCTTGGGAGCCTGGGAGAGTCTTTTGTTGGAGCCAGAAACCCAACTGGAGAGTGGCTCCTGGGAGGGAGTATTCCCAAAGTCCCAGAGGCTCTGAAGAGAGATGTGTGAGGTCTTTGGTGGAATTAGAGGACAGTCCAGCTATTCTATCCCCTGTTGCATTTTGGTCTCCTTTAGATGCCATAACAAAAACAAAACAACTCAACAAAATCCTGGCTTAGATAGCACTCATCGATTTTCTTGCAGTTCTTGGAGCATTGTTGGTTTGTTGAGGGCTCACTTCCCAGATTACAGATAGCCACATTTTTGCTCTATTGTCACATTGGCTGAGAGAAAAAGCCAGCTGTCTTGATTGTAAGGTCATCAACCCCCTTATACCAGACAGGGACCCACCCAAACCTCCTTACCTCCAAAGATCATCATTTTGTGTACAAGACTTTCAAGGGAACACATTTAGTCCCTGATACCAAGTCTTTAGGTTGAGGATTTTAAAAAAATTATAAAAACATCTGGAACCCTATCTTCATTTACACCCTTGGGGAATTTAAAGGTGAAGGATTCCGAGGAAATATTCTGGGCCTGTGATTCACTAGCCTTTGGTTAATGTAGGCTTTGCTTTAATCTGCTTTGTGACAAATGGTGAGTCCTTTGCCCTCCCTGGGTCTGGTTTCTGTGACTATAAAACCACGGAAGGGCCCTGTGCCACCTCCAGCTCCCACAGTGACTGCATGATGCTTGGCTTTGTCTAAGTTTGACCAAGCTGTACGTGGCCCCATCAGGCTGCAATGGGAGGCAGACATGCTTGGCCAACTTGCTCCTAATGGTGGTGCCCTGTGTTTTCTCCCCAGTTTTCCCGGTGCTGTTCGTGATTCCTTGGGCCTTGGCACGTGCATACCTGGAGAACACAAGGTGGGTAGTTCACATGGTTTACTCTTCCAAGGGCCAGTAATTCCCAGATATCCCCCATTATTGGGAAGGACACTACTTTCCCAAAGAGAAACATTAATTCCACTGTGTGACCATCTAGAATATGTTTATGAAAACAGGTAGAATAATATCAGATCTTACAGTCATTAGTGTTTTTTAGCTACCTGTGCAGATGAGTACAAAGATGTTATCATAGGTGAGCAGCATCCCTAGGTATATAATGGCATAAACACAGAATCGCTTATTATAGCATCATTTACAACAAGGAAAAAGGGAAGATCAACCAAACCAAACAACCCTGGATGCTTTTCCATAAGAGAATCATGAAACAAACTGGTTGTATTCCACAACAGTTGAGGAGTATAATGGGACTACTAAAAAAAGCCGAGTTAGCTCATATCTTTAAAGATTTACTTATTTCTGTTGGAAAGGCAGATTTACAGAGAGGAGAGACAGAGAGAAAGAACTTCCATGCATTGGTTCACTCTCTAAATGGCCACAATGGAGCTGAGTCAACCTGAAGCCGGGAGCCAGGATCTTCTTCTGGATCTCCCATGTGGGTCCCAAGGCTTTGGGCCTTCCTCTACCTCTTTCCCAGGCCACAAGCTGGATGGGAAGTGGAGCAGCCGGGACACGAATCAGTGCCCAGATGTGATCCTGGTGTGTGCAAGGTGAGGATTTAACCATTGAGCCAATCACACTGGTCCCAGCTTATATTTTTGACTTTCAGGGACTGGATCCCAGTAAAATATTGCCAAATAATACATGTGGGGCCTTAAAAGAGTTCATGGAAGATGGAATTAATGGATAATGCCTATATTGTAATTATATAATTTCACTTTCCCCCTGAGAAATCACCACCATACAAACTCTGTTTCATGGAGTAATTTGAAACATATGGATATTAGACTTCATTTCTGGCTCCAGCTCTGGACTCTAGCTTCTTGTCAACGCAGACCCTGATGGACAGCAGGTGGTGGCTTAAGTAGTTGGGTTCTTGCTACCCAGGTAGGAAACCTGGATGAAATTCTCCATTCTTGGCTTCAACCTGGCCCGATCCTCAGAGTGGTGGGCATGTGAGAAGTGAATCAGTAGACAAGAGCATTCTCTCTAATTCTGCCTTTCACTTCTTAAAAATCCATGTACAAAATTAAGAATCTATTTTCATAAGAATATAGCAAAATGCAGAAGGCCATACACCCTGGGTTGCTACCACGGAAGAATAATTCTGTGGTATTAACAGGATGGAATGGATCCTCTCATCACCTCTCTATGCATAAGCATCCCTCCTCGCCTTGTCTCATTTTTAAGTGTTTTCTTCCCACCTGCTCTTGGCCCTTAGTTGCTGGGCAGACAATGAAAATAAGAAAATCTGGTGGATCATCCGAGGACCCCTGCTGCTGTGTGTAGCGGTAAGGACACCCCCACCCCCACTGCCCTTTTCGTTTCTGAGCTCACCCTCTCACACCATGTCTCAGACTCTGATATCTTGAGAAAGAGAAGCAGGTTCCACTGAATGAGAAGGAGCAAGTTAGATAACTTTGTTCTGCTTCAGGACCTAAACCCAGTGTTATCTTGTTAAGCTTTCTCCTCTGCCTTTTCAAACCACTTAGACACCTGATCCTAGCTCTGCCGTGAAGGGTGTCAGGTGAACCAGGCCCTGGAGAAAGCAATTGTTTCAGTCAGAGGAGCCCTACAGCTGCAGGGCAACCTAACTGTTTAACCTACCACCACCAGCAGGAGGAAGAAGAAAATAGATGAATTGTAAGGGAGAGGGGAGACACAGTCAAGGTTAAGGCAAAGCTAGGATTTGGGATCAGAATCATTGAACAGAGGTCACGCTGAAACCTTGTGGGCCCCAGAGTATTTAGGATGGGAAAGGAGTGCCCACTCACTGTCATAACCCCCTTTGGCTGGTGGTGCTGCGTGAGAGGGGAATCCACCCTGGGGACAGAGGAGTAGCAAACAGCAGGAAGACTGGTGAGATCCGGGAGGGAGACTCAAGTCTCTCCTGCCTGCTTAGATGTGACCATTGTAGCTGGTGCCCACAATGCTCTGGCTACTGCTTCCTCTGCTTTGTTCACCATCTTCTCCAAGGGGTTACTGCATGGGCTTTTTTATTTTCTAATTAAAAATCTAAATAGGAAAAGGTTATTTTTCATGAAAAAATGGCAATAGTCATTCGTAACAGAAAGGCACCTCTCTGCCCAGACCTGGGTAGTAGCCTAGAAGCAAAAATATTCCTAGAAGTGGTGAGAAAACAAGAGCATACAGAGGTCCTGTATTGCAGAGTCAGGGTCATGTCCCCCCTGTGTTGCTGCTGCTATCTGCCCTCCAGTCACAACTGAGAGAGAATGTTCCAGATGAAGTCTAACCTTACACACTTATGGTGTGGCCTCATGAGCCCTACCTCCCCAGGGAAAAGTTAAGTGTGTGTGCGTAACAGAGTGCTGCGATCCCAGAGAGTCTCCTCTCCCAATTCAGGCTCCCCGGTGAGCATGCCCAGTTGTTGTAGTCTGATCACTGTCACAGCCCTCTCCCTTAACCTGGTCTGCATTTGTGGATCAGGAAGGGGTGCTGACATGAATGGACACCCTGTGGCTACAGGATTCTCTGAATCGACTGGGAAGTGGCAGTCTTAACTGCCAGGTGCTCCTTAGCTCTTTCAGCAGTCCTAAGAGTTGGAGATTTCCCACCTCTTTCTTGGTATCCTACACCACTACTGAAGCTAACCTCATCCCAGAGCATACATTTTGACTGGAGTCCTATTGGAAAACCATCTATCTTTATATTTTAGCTCTCCCTGCCCTCGGCAGAAACTCAATAAATATTTGGGGGAGTCCAACACTTCAACATTAGCTTTACAAAATTTTTCCACCCAGGCAAAGTCATTCTATTCCTATCCTGCCCTCTGGAGCCAACAGACTGAACACTCAGTTGAATGGCATTTTTGAGCTTACAAAGGGATTGAACCATCTGTTGCTGTCATGAGTCATCAAGTCAAGAGCCTTCATTCACTCTCATTGAATCTTCTCCAACAGTCCCTGAACTACACAACATGAAAAAGCTGGTTAGATTCACCCTCACTGGTTCTGTCTTCTGTAGACCCTCTACCCTTCCAGGTACCCAGGAGCTTTCTGCTGCTCCAGCATGCCCAGCACAACTCCTTCCCATATGCCCCTCTTCTGAAGAGAGGGTTGCCCCACTCCCTCAAAACTCACCTTTGCAGTCTCTTATCTGCTTTCCATAGTGAAAATTTAGTTTTATGGGATGTATGCTACCCAGCAGGACTCTTGGGCAAGGAAGAGTTTGAGCCAAAGGAGTGACTCTAAGGGTAGATGTGTTAGTCTCCGTATCAGACCAGAGGAGGAAGGCAAGTGGCAGAGTTTAGACGCAAGCTACCCCTGAGCTCCTCCCATGCCAGCCATCCCCTCCACCAATCTGTAGGTCCAGATCTGTGCACAGAAGCTGGACTGTCACAGAAGAGCCCCCCATAAATGCTGCATGGGAGAATGCAGGGAAGGGGACCTAAGGTACATGTCTTCTTCATCTAGCTGCAGAGTCCTAGAGAAGCTGGGTTAGAAAATGCCTTTCTCTCACCACTTTCCTGCTGATGGAGTGCAACACCACGTGGGTGATGTTGCTGACCCCTGCCTTCTCAGAGGCCTGGGGTCACCCCAGCTGGCATTTCACTCCACAGCGACAAGGAGGTGCCTTCCCCTTGTGACTCATGGGTTGGTACCCATTTTCTCCTGTCTGGTCTCTGCCAGATAAAAAGGGCAGTGAATCAACACGCTCCTCATCCCAGCCCTTGGTTTCCTAGGAGACGGCGCTGATGGAAATTAATTTGCTGAAATATGTTTTCCCCATTGTACTGACTCGTAAGAAAAACGACTGGGCTCAACCCATCACTGAGCCGAGGGCACAAGGCTTTCTCTTGATGATGAAAAACAGATATCCCATTAAAAGGGATAAATGACTTGGTTACACTGAGTTTGTATTTAAATTTTCTGGGGATAATATATTCTTTGGCAAGGAACCTCCATCATTCCTGTTGGCTCACGGGATGGTATGTAGCCTCTTGCCTGAAACTCTAGCCTTTTAGCATCGAGCATTGATTCTCCTGAGACCAGTATAGAACAAGGTACATACTGGATTCTGCAGACTGCTGAAACTCTAGCCTTTTAGCATCGAGCATTGATTCTCCTGAGACCAGTATAGAACAAGGTACATGCTGAATTCTGCAGATTGCATCTCAAGCTGTACTTGCAGAATTTTGTTGTTAGAGACTTTAGAACTGACCAGGATCATGTCGCTGGAGACTTCATTTCTGTTGATGATCATCTCTTATCTAGTGCCTTCTCCATTGCCTAGAAGTATGAATGAATCTTTCCCATCTGAAAAAGAGCTGCACTCAAAAACCGGTCCCAGCGTGATAGCCTTTTGGTTAAATCCTCAGCTTGAACACTCTGGGATCCCATATGGGTGCTGGATGATATCCTGTCTGCTCTACTTCCCATCCAGCTCCCTGCTTGTGTCCTGGGAAAGCAGTGGAGAACGAACCAAAACCTTGGGACCCTTCATCCACATGGGAAACCCCCAAAAAAGCTCCTGGCTCCTGGTTTTGGATTGGCTTGGCTATGGCCATTGTGGCTACTTGGGGAGTGAACCAGTGAACAAAAGATCTTTCTGTATTTCCTTCTCTCTATATATCTACCTTTCAATAAAAATAAATAAATATTTGGAAAAAAAAGCACCTTCATGGCTAGTATTGTGACCTTGTGGGTAAAGCTAAGACACTAGCATCCCTTCTTGGAACTGATTTGTATCCTGACTGCTTCACTTCCAAGCCAGCTCCCAGGAATGGCCTGGGAAAATCCAATGAAGATGGCCCAAGTGTTTGGACCCACTGCCACCTATGCCACCCAGATGAAACTCCTGGCTTCTGGCTTCTGCCTGACCCATCCCTGACCAATTGCAACCATCTGGGGAGTGAACCAATGGGTGGAAGATCTCTTATCTCTGTCGTGCACTCTCAGTAATTTGCCTTTTAAATAAACAAGTAGATTTAGAGAAACATTTCCAAGGACAACCATTTGGTACAATAATTACATTGCTTTTTCTGAGTTTAGTTCTTTTATATTCCACATACAAATGAGATTATGCAGGATTTGTCTGTTTCTCTTTTTTCCAGATTTTATTTATTTGAAAGGCAGACCTGGGGCTGGTGCTATGCCTCCATCTCTGCTGGCATCCCATATGGACACTGGTTTGTTTCCCAGTTGCCCCACTTCTGGTTCAGTTCCCTGCTAATGTGCCTGGGAAAGTGGTAGAAGACGGTTCAGATCCTTGGGCCCCTATACCCACGTAGGAGACCCATAAGAGGCTCCCGACTCCTGGCTTTCAACTGGTCTGGCTCTAGCCATTGTGACTATTTGGGGAGTAAGCCAGCAGATGAAGATGTCTCTCTCTGTAGCAGTGCTTTTCAAATAAATCCAATAAATATTAAAAGAAAAAAGGAAAGAGTTGCAAGGACACGGAGAGAGAGGGAAGAGGGGGAGAGAAAAAGTGGTACCTTCTGTCCAGCAGTTGTTTATTTCTCAAGTGGCCACAGCAGCTGGGGCTGGACCAAGCAAAAGGCAGGAGCCTAGAACTCCATCAGATTTTCCCCGTGAGTGGCAAATGACCCAAGCACTCAAGCTAGTGCTGCTATGGGGTGCTGGCATCTCAGGTGGTGACTGAAGTAGCTGTGCCGCAATGCTGGTCCCAGAATGTGTCTTTCTTTGCCTCGCTTACTTCACTCAACACAATGTTAGTGTGAATAAGTGAATCTGCTTCTCTGCTACAGCTGAGTAGCATTCCATCATGTGCATAAGCCTATTTCCTTCATCTTGGATGAACACTGAAGGTGATTTCATTCTAGTGCAATGATCAGGTCAGCGCAGACACCACTTCAGCAACCTGAACATAGGGCAGCTGGATCACATGGCAGTCCTACCATTCAGTTTTCGAGAGATCTTCCCACTGTTTTCCATCATGGCTGGATCCTCTTCCCATTTCCTTCACAAAGCAAAGCATTGAAATCTGCCATGTGTTCTAACCAAGGCAGCATTTTTAGTGAGCTTACTAAATGCAGTCTTGTTTTGCTTATTATCTGTGTAGCATCTAAACTTTCTTTTAAAAAAAAGTGTGTGAGCTTCCAGAATAGACTTCCATGGGGCTCATTCCATGGAAGTCCATTCATGCCCTAGCTACTCTTTCTGAGTCTCATTGGCCATGTCACTCCCACCATCTTGCGCTGGATTAAAAGATGATTCTCAGAATCCTCCTTCTCCCCCTGGTCTACACAGTCTCCCGGGATAAGCTTGTCAATCCTGGTAGCATCACACTGTGCAGGGTGTGTCTGCTGAGATCCAGACACTGTTTTTGAATGACCATGGGCATCTTTCATGTTCAAAACCACTGGATTCACTCACCCACCCTCATTCAGTGTTCTCTCTTTGGTGAATGGCGTTTCCACCCATCTGAAAATATTTTTCAAAATTTTGAGGTCACCTTTGATCTCACTCACATCCAACTAGTAGCCATGTCATTTGACCCAAACTTCCTAATAACTTCAAGTCTGTATCTCCCTCAACATCGCTGAAAAGCATCAAGGTGTTTCGCTTCTCAATCTTTCTCTCCCAGAATTTCTGGAATTGTCTCCCAGTGGTCTCCCTTCCTCCAGTCCTGCCCTCATCCAATCTGTTCTCCACACTGCTGCTAGAAATGCCAAAGTGCTAACCTGATCAGAGCATGTGCCTGCTTCAAATTCATCAGTGGCTCTCCATTGCTTTCCAAAGAAAATCTAAACCCCTTAGCACGGCCATGAAAGGCCCTGCCTCCGGAACCCTCTCTTCCTCTGCCATATTCTTCCCAAACCCCACGGTCATTCTCTAAACCCACATCCAACCTTCACTCTTCTGTAACCACAGCAGTTTCATCAAGGTGTACTGAAGCTACCTGTAGGTGTGTAAATGTTAAGACAGCTGAGTCCCACGTTGAAGTGCCTGGGTTCCAGTCCTGGCCGCAGTCCCAGCTTCCTGGGAAGCAGCAATGATGAATGATGACTGAAGTAGCTGAGTTCCTGCCACTCATGTGGGAAACCTGGATTGATTTCCCAGGTCCTGGCTTTGACATGGCTTATCCCTGGCTATTACAGGCATCTTCCAGGAGCGAGCCAGCAGGTGGGAGCTTTCTCTCTCTCTTTCTTTCAAATAATTATGCTAAAAAATTAAAATGATGTTAGGCAAACCTGCAGCCACTTGAAGTCTACAATGGGGCTGGAAATCAGCTGCCAAGGTGGTGTTTCTGCCTAGTTAGGGATGTTTGTTGTTAACATGAAAACTTGATTCTCCTATGTCAGCCTTTCTACAAAACTGCTTGAGTGTTTTGACAACATGGTGCCTGGCATACATTGTGTGTGCAATCCATGGGGTGAGGAGAAGAGAAAGTGCCTGGTGGAAGCTATTCTTTTGAGCATGTAGTGCAGGAGTCTCGTGGTATCACTTCCACCGTATTCTTTTTGTGTAGCTCACATTCAGCAATGCTGGGGTGAGATTAAGCTCATCTCATTGAAGTGAAAAATGCCAAGCAGTTTAGACATAGGGTGACATGAAGTGTAAGTTAAGAGAGGGAGGTGACTCGGTAAATCCAGGCTTCATCACCGCCTTTGTCACTGACTAATTGTATAACTGTGGGCTTCATCTCCTCTATGCCTCTGTTGCCTCATTGTGTTTTGTGGATATAAATGGTTGTGGCTGCCTCAAGGGTAGAGAAAGTTCTCTGTCCAGTGGTAAGCTTAGCAAGTACTAAGCACATGTTAATAAATAGCTGCATTCATACCCTTCTCCCTTTGGCAGATAGGGTTAGTGGTGGGTCTTCCAGAGGCAGCAGCATCGAACAGATGACTTTCTAAGGTCTCTTCCAGACTTTCAGTTTAGATGACAGCTATTAGGACAATGGGGAGTACCATAAGTACTTGTGACCTGACCAGCTAACTGCCTCATTGACCCCTGGTTGGACACGGATGAAGTACTAATGGCTAAGTCCCCCTCTCCCTCCCTGTGGGTGACCTGGACATGGGCAGCCATATGGAGGCCCTCACTTAACTTATCTCTGCTCTTTGTTCAAGGTCAACTTCTTCATCTTCCTGAAAATTCTCAAGCTTCTCATTTCTAAGCTCAAAGCCCATCAGATGTGTTTCAGAGATTATAAATACAGGTGAGTGGCCTGGGGTCGTCATACTTCAGCCTGGAGTTCTTTTGATGTTTTGATGATTTACTTGTGTATCTGCTATGGTGAGGATGTCAGGGGTGCCCTTCTGAAGAAGGCATCAAACTTTCACCAGAGGGGAGAAACTTCTGACCCCATAGAAATACAAGCTGAGCCATCAAGGGCACGCATACCCCCTCAACAGAAAAACACTCACTAGTTTATTGGGAAGGGAAAGTCTTTTTGTGGCTATAATCAACAGCCATATCTGGTCTCAGAGATACCCCTGGCTATACTTAGTCCATGGTCTTGTATTTCTGTTGTAAGAAAACACGGGCAGAAAAGTACGATTTATTGCAAAGCAAGAGGATGGTACATACTTGGTTGTGATCGTGGGCAACCTCATGATGGAGAATTGCCCCTGCCCAGGCTGGAATCATCCTTTTCATAGGGTAAGGATTGGTGCTTGGGGCACAACTTAATTAAACTTTGAAGGATACAGGGTTTGGGATGGGGCTACAGCATACAATGTGGTGTCCAGCAGGATGTCCCAGCACATAATGAGGAATGGGTATGCTGGTCCTTCAGCCATGCAGAGTCAGTTTGGAGGGAATAGAGTTTGAATGGTGCATATGGCTTGGGTGTCGGACATCCCCAGTTTCTTATCACTCATTGGCTGCCTCGCTATCCGTTATTAAGAAGAAAATGTGGGCAGTTGTTTTCTTGGGGAAGAATCTGAGGCTACAGATTAACAGACATGGTCAAAATTCAGAGGAGAGTGTTTGGGTGTCTGAGTCCTTCGGAAGTGAGACTAGACCCTACTAAAGTGCAAGGAGATCCATTCTTCACGTTGGCCTTCTTCACTGGTGGTTCACCTTGATGGCATCTTGCCTTCTGCCACCTGCAGTGACAGCTGACACCATTCACAGTGAGTTAGATCTCAGGTATTTATTAGGTCTGCCTTGCTGTGCAGAAGAATGAATGAATGAGAGACAATGGGCCGTCTCCTTCTTTTCCCAGTTGGTCCTTGCTTCCTTTGCAGCCTGCATCATCCAGCAGGGGTCTTGGATGGGGAGTGTTGTTTATTATTATTACATGGTACAGTTCAATAAACTCTGGGATTTCCCCTCCCACCTCCCCAAGTTACCTCCTACATGCTGATTTCAGACCAGAAGTGTTTTAACCCATAGGGCAAATATTTGAGTTCACAGAGCAGGTCCGAGCAGGAGGCTGTAAGTGAAGGCGGCCCTGGTCTGTTTCCTACTCTGCTTAAGGTGTGGTGATTTTTCTATCTTTCTGATAAATATCTCCTGAGTGCCTGCAAGGCACCTGTACTGTGTGTGGAACAGAAGGTGAGCACACAGGTTGAGTGAGTACATGCTGTTTCCCTAAGGCCAGGCACTGGTGTGGAGCGTGAGACAGAAGGGGCTGGCCGTGGCTCAGGTGTGTCTGAGCCCTTGGCTGAGAAGCTTGAGCCCTCTTTGCTGGCTTGCTAATGTGAGGGCTAGAAGTGTCATGACAGCCTTTTCTTGACTTGTTGTGAGCCATTAAGAAAGGCAGTATTTGCTCAGGTTCCAGATCCCAAATACTGTCTATCCTAAACCCTTCTTCTAGGAAATCTAAAGGGATAAACACACAGGGCTTAAGGCTAGGCAGATACATTCTGCAGTCACTCCTGGAGGCTTTGGCCTAAACAGTCTTGCAGAAATCCCAGGCCCTGGAGAGCTGTGCCACCTTTCTTGGTGCCTCCAGTTAGGCATTCAAGCAGCCCAGCAGGTTCCTTGTCCTCTTTCCCAAGGCCACCCTCTCTGAGGGTAATATTCCAAGGTTAGGCAGAGCTGCCTGGGTCTACCCTGCTCAGTTCCATTGAGGAGAGTTTTCTCAATAGCAAAATGCAGGGGAAATCAGAGGCTAGTGCTCTCAGTGGGCAGGAAGAGGGAACTGAGGCATCTCCAGGGACTCCCTAAACCTTGCTGTCTGGTGCCTCCCGAGCCCACTGTGTACCACCAAACGCTTAGCATAATTCTACACTGTCAGCAACTTGTACAGCAGTTTTCCATCCTGGCTGTTCACAAGCATCTCCCAGTAGTGGACCAGGAGCACAGCCTCATGCATCCCTCCCTCTGCAACTGCGTATTCTGATCCAGCCAGAATAGAGTGCATCCTATCATTGGAACTACTTCGAGCTCTATGGCAGATTCTGATGCCCAGCAAAGGATCCTGGGTGGATCTGACGCTCTAGCCAAGTCCCAGCATGGGAATTTCCTGGTTGGATCCCATGGCCATTGTGTTGCCAGGCAGCCTCAACATTTTCTTTCCAGGTTTAGCCAAGAGTGTGGCTTGCAACTATCCCATCATTGTTAGTAAAGAAATGGGGAATATGTGCCTCAATTCACAGATGTATGCTCTAGTGAACAGATATATACAGTATTAGATATACCCTAAAGTGCAAAGTTAAAAGGATGAGACAAGAGTGGATATGCATAGAACTCCCATGACATTCTAGGATTATATTTTCTTCTAGTATCAAATAAATGTCCTTGCACAAACTTGCAGGGTGCGTGCCCCACTTGCAAAGCCATTGATCTAGGGAAGGGCAAATGAAGATATTGGGGGTACCCTCCCAGCTCATGATGATCCAGAACAGCTGTTTTGGCAGGAGAAAGCATAACCCTGTCTGACTTGTACAACTTGTGTGCAAACTCCCTGTCCAAGAACTATTCAAGGATAAAAGCTTGCAAGGGAGTAGCTGTGACCACGCCCACCCAGAGATCTAAGCCATGAGCTCAGCTTGGTGATTTTTCCATCAAGTGGGAAGTGTGCTGGGGCTGGGGCAAGATATCTATCTATGTTCCTGAGTGGCTGAGCCCTTGGCATGCTCACTGATGCCAATTAAGCTTACCTTGGGCTCATGTGTGTAAACTGGGTCATTATTCATGTTTAACATCCATGGAGGGTTGGGGGCAGGAATCGAATGTTCTTTTTCTAGCATGTGCATATCTGACCAAACATCCTGTTCTTGATGTTAGAAGACCCAGAAAATCAAAGCAGTCCCCACAGTGTTGTTTATTGATCACGTGGTCAAAGCAGTGGAGCTAGGGTTGAAAGAGCCCTGAGCAGGGTCTTAGAACTCATCGCTGGTCCCCCAAGTACCACATGGCTATTGGGAAGGAGGGGCATTCCCAATGGCCAGGGCTTCCTCCACTTAGTAGCGTGGGTGAGAGCCGAGCATCTTCTCCTCTTTGATGCTTTTCACCGTTGTCTTCCCCTTCCTGTTTTCTTGCCCTTTTTACATGTAACACAGTCAGTGAAGTACAATGAAATCAGGGACTACTTCAGGACACATCAGGCTCATCTTGATTTACTCCTTGGGCTAGAAAAACCAACAGCATATCTGAACTCATTTGCCTATTCCGCTCTCAGGAGGTAGTGCAAGTTCCTTCATCCTCCAGTTCTGAGGAGGATGCTTTAATGTCTTATGGGTCCTTGGTCCCTGCAGCTCCCATGGGAAGCCCTCTTCTCTGCCCCATCATCCTTCCTTATGTCCACTGCATCGCATGCAGACTCCAGTGGGTATAGGCTGCGCTCCCTTCTCTGAGATTGTGAGAGTTTTCAGCATAAAGGGCTCCAGATCTGCCCCCTCACCCTTCCTACCCCTGCCAGGAGTATATTTTTAGGAAAGTTAAAACAAAACACATTTAGGGCCTGCCAAAGAAGCAAGTTGCTAGGAGCTGGAGAACCATCTGTCAGCTTAGCCCTTGTCCCTGGGCTTCTACTGCGGATCAAAGGGAACAGCAAGCAAAGGGCCCATCTGTCTGGCTTGGAGAAGGAGAGCTGAGCCAAGCGCAAGGGAGGAGAGGGGTGGGACTCTAATGGGATGAGCCATGGCCACAGATTGAGACCAACAGACCTTCTCCCTGTTGGGGTTCTCCTTTGTGGTGGACGGCACCAAAGCAACACTCTTCTCATGGATAGAGAGCCTTAACTTCCCATGTGATGCTTGGGGGCTGAACTCATAATGAATTTCTTTCTGTAAAATTAATATTGATTTGAAAGAGTTAGAGAGAGAGAGAGAGAGAGAGAATATCTTTCATTCCTTGGTACTTGTCAAATGACCACAACAGCTGGGCTGGGCCAGACTGAAGCCAGGAATCTGAACTCTAGCTGGGTTTCCCACATGGATAACTAAGGCCCAACCACTTGTGCCATCATCTACTGCCTTTCAGGTGCATTAACAGGTAGCTGGATTGGAAATGAAGCAGCCAGGACTTGAACCAGCAGTTAGATATCGGATGTTGTCGTGTGTCACAGGCTATGGCTTAATGTGCTATGCCATAATACCAGCCCTCAGAAGAAATTTCTATCAGAATCTTATTTTTTAACAAGCTAAAATCCATGAGTCTCTCCTGAAAAGATTTTTCTGGTGGGCCATGTAGGGAAGACTTTTTCCACCCTCTTAAGATTCCAGGCTCCGTTTTACCCTCAGGAGCAGACAGACTTACAGGAGCAGAAGCATCAAAATGTATTTAATAAGATTTCTGTGCTATGGGAGTTCTCACAAGGAAATGAAGCTGAAAGCAATGGCCAATGCACAATTTATATGCCACACTTGATGGAGGATTGACAATCATAGGGAAAGATCATGGCACAAATGGAGCATGAGCTAATGGTCATTAACGTGGGGGACTTAGCAGGGTCTGTGTTTCAAGATTCTTCTCTGCTTAGCTGTATCATTAGAGATAAGGATGTTCCCTTTCTTCAGCTTCAGAGAGGCACCTCTCATTTGAGAGTTTTCTGGCTTCCTCAGACAGCCAGAGCAGCCCTCCTAGGTGGCTCGAAGGAGATTTTCCAGGAGGAGAAGGTGGGAGGAGGTCAGGCAGAACCTCCAGAGTTTGCAGATTTCTCCCTCCACTGGAAATACTCAGAGAACCCAGGTGCCTCATTTAGAGGCATCCTGGGTCCTGGCAGTAGCCATTTAGTAGCATCCTGGGACAGTAACACATGGAAGTAAAATTGATCAGAATTATTGAGGGGATAAGCAACTCAAGGACAAGGGTGGATCTGTAAACCATAGTGATAACTAAGAGGGATAGAGCACTTATCGTGTATCAGGTGATATTTATTCCACATGATTCGCTGGATCCTTACTATGGATCTGTCAAGTGGCTGCTACTATACATAGACTCTCACAGCCTTAGTAATTGGCGACACTGGGGTTTAAGCCCAGGCCCAGGTGTTGTCCCTGAGGCCTACTGTCTTCAACTTCCTTCACTCCCACTGAATCAACTCTTGTACACACAGCAGAAGTTCTCTAAGTATTTGTGAATGGTTTCATGCCTGCCACGAATGGTCCCAATTAAATAAACGAATGGCTATGGATGAAAAATAAGCATAAACATGGTCCACCAGGGTAAACTGTTCTCGCTGTTTGTGGATTTTCTTCTCAATACGGTCACAAACATCACTTTGTCCAGGAAGAAACTAGAACAAGGGACAGAGTGGAAAAATCCTTTCCTGTATCAAGCTATGGAGGTGGTGGTTACTAGAATGATTCAAAACTTCATAAAAAGATGGCTTATATTTTTTTAAAGAGTTATGTTATTTTTATTGGAAAGTCAGATTTACAGAGAGAAGGAGAGACAGAGAGAAAGATTCTCTGTTCTCTGGTTCCCTCCCTATGGAGCCGCAATGGTCGGGGCTGTGCCTATCAGAAGCCAGGAGCCAGGAGCTTCTTCTGGGTGTCCCATGTGGGTGCAGCGTCCCAAGGTCTTCAGCCATCATCTACTGCTTTTTTAGTCCACAAGCAGGGAGCTGGATGGGAAGTGGAACAGCCGGAATAGGAACTGGTGCTGTTATGGGATCCTGGAGCTTGCAAGGCAAGAACTTTAGCCAGTTGGTTACCATGCCAGGCCCAATGGCTTGTGTTTTAAAATGCACATGGCATCCTGAGAGATGAAAATGGTATTAATGAAGAAGCGTGTGAAGCCTGCATCAGATCTGTAGTTTGGGATGAGTAATATACTTGTGTTGGCACAGTAACACGATATATTGACATCAGGGGACACCGAGGCAAGAGTTAGTCTAAAATTATTCCATGATGAAGTATTTATTTTAAAAAATCATGATACGACTTAGTTCCCAGAAGCAGCTGATGGTAAGCTATGGGTCAGCATGTCAGCAGACTTTGCTAAAGTAGAGGCAACCCAGAGCCATGATCCCAAATTCAAATACTCGCAAGGGCCAACCACGGGCCGGATGGAGGCTGGGGTCACAGGGTCCCATGGTAAGGGAAACTGTCCCTTAGGTGTGAGCCATGATGGCCCAGCTTGAATTGAGGCTCTGCATCCCCAGAGTTCCTATTTTATAGACAAAGCTGGACATTGTTGCTTGAAGCTATTTCTTAGAGATGCCTCCAACAGAAAAAAAAAAAAAAAGAATTACTATGTGCCCTGTCTGCCGGTCCAAATCAATCTAAGTCCATCCAATTTGGTGACCGCTAAGCCAGAGAGATTACAAAACACTCCACTAGGGTGTCCGGCCTAGTGGTTAAGACAGTGCTTATGTTACCCACATTCCATACCAGAGTGCCTGAGTTCAAGTCCCAGTTCTGCTTCCGCTTCCAGCTTCCTGCTAAGGCATACCCTGGGAGGCAGCAGTGAATGGCTTGAATGACTGGTTTCTTGCCATCCATGTGGTAGCCCCTGGCTTTGGCCTGGTCCAGCCACAGCTGTTAAGAGCATTTGGGGGAGTGAACCTGTCTGTCTGCCTCCCGGCTAACTTACTCAGGGAAACCACAGATTCCTTGAAATAGTCTTTCCTGGGGAATATGTTAAGGGTGACGGCCAAGTGACCCTCATGTGGGTCTGGATGGAGCTGGAAGCCCATCTGATGTCAACTCAGGAGGGCCACGTGCCCAGGATCTGCAGCTCTGTCTCCCCACATATGGACAGGCCTCTCCATACAGACTTGGCTGTGGTCCTAGGTGTCCAGCTGGAGTCCTTCCTGAACGGTGACCCTTGCTCTCCTCTTCCTGGCCCATTAGAGTATAAGGGTGAGGGGTTGTGTTTCATGCTTAGGTGACACTACACGGTAATGTGTCTCACAGACCTTGGATTCCAGGCAGGTTCTTCTCTCGGATGGAGGCAAACCCTCCTGGAACAGTTGCCTGATGTTCTGTGCCTCTTCCCCTTGGGATCCTTGAGGGCGACAGAACTGCTGCCTAACCTGGCCCTTTCAGAGCAGGGACTTGGGCTCAAACTTCATTGTAATCACTAAGCCCCCTTTCCCAGTGTATGTAAGATAGCACTCTTGTTTCCTGGACAGGAATCACCTTTGCTAACGTAGTTGATTTGCCATCACAAAGCAACTCAACAGTGAAAGCAGTTACACCCAAACCTGGCTACTTACCATATTTCCATGGGAAGCTCCAGAAAAATTTCAATTTTCCAGGAGCCAGACTCAGAGGTTTGCAATTAGGGTGCTGACACGGAGGCCCAGGATCCTATGTATTCCTAGGCGATTGGTTTCAGGACTTCAGGGAGATGCTGAAGTCTTCACAAGCTCAAATCCCTTACACAAAGCAGCCTAGTATTTATGCACAGTCTATGCTAATCCTCTCCTCATCCATCTCTAGGTGACTTGTAACACCTACCACAATGTAGATGCTATGTAAACAGTTGTTACAGTGTATTGTGTAGGGGCTAATGACAAGAGAAAGTGGTTTCATGTTTTCAAAAAAGACAGATTTTTCCCCCCTAAGATCTTCCACCTGTGACTGGTTGGATCCTTGGATGGAGAAGCCATGGATAGAGAGAGCCCACTATACACATTGTAAAAGCTCTCCAAGGAATTTTAATGGTCAGGCCATTTGGGAGCCACGAGTTTGGAGAATTTGGGTCCCAGCTGAGCACTTTGCCTGTGGGTGGTACAAAGGAGTTTTTAAATCCTTGGAGTAGACTATGTACGGCAGCAAACCTCCACACAGCCCTTTTATGAGGGAGGATCAACTCTTTGTTTCCTGCAGCGTTTGCTATCAGCAGGACTGGCAGATAGCTCAGGGGCTGCTACCAAGGACCAGCACCAAGCACACAGAACCTGCTAGGTCTGAAGCCTCATTGCTGACAGAAGATTTGCCACGTGGTACCTGTAAGATCCTGAGCCAGTCATTTTCTCTCTCTCCTTTTGCTGACATAGAAAGCCCTGAAGAGAGAGAGAGAGAGAGAGAGAGAGAGAGAGAGAGAGAGAGAGAGAGAGAGAAGAGAGAGAGAGAGAGAGAGAGGCACCAGCTAGCCAGGCAATAGAAACCTGTTAAACCTGAGAGAGAGTGTCCCAGAGTAGCAGTCTATGGTATGGAGATTTGTCTATTAGGCAACCCCCTATTCTAAATAAAGGTTATTTTATGTATTTATTTGAGAGAGAGAGAAGAGGAAGAGAGAGCATCTTCCATTGCTGATTCACTCCACAAATGACTGAGACCCTCAGGGCAGGGCCAGGATAAAGCCAGGAGCCAGGAACTCTATCCAGGTCTCACACATGAGCAGCAGGGGCCCATGTCCTGCTGTGTTCCCAGGCACATTAGCAGGGAACTGAATTGGAAACAGAGCAGTTGAACTAAACCTCTGATACAGGATGCTGGTATTGCAGATGGTTGCACAACTCACTGAACCACAATATCAGCCTCCCCCAGACAAACCCTGAAGGTCTGTAGAGCTATGATAACCACTCTGGGGAAACTCATTCATTCAATCATGTTTCCTGATAACCCACTAAGAGTCAGGTGTATGGAGGTCAACAATAAGGAAGACCATCATGATCCTTAAGCAGTCAACCTGTAGTCATGGAGACCAACTGGAAAATAGGCCACTTATCAATATGATAAAAGCTATCATAAGAATATGCATAGGAAAACAGAAAATGCTGTCTATCTTCAATGTGGCCCTCATTGTTCTTGGCTTTTGGCAATAGATTGGCAAAATCAACACTGGTCCTGATTCCTCTGTTGGGTGTTCATGAGGTCATCTTCTCTTTTATCACCGATGATCAAGTTGAAAGATCTTCCAAGCGGATACGCCTTTTCTTTCAGTTGTCATTGAGCTCCTTCCAGGTAAGTGGGCATCTGGCTGGGATGTGATGGCTTTGGGGAATACGAAACGCAAATGATCCAAAGAGGCTTAGATTAAGAGAGCTCAGGGATGACAACAAAGTTCTGGTATCGGCAGGCTCTGTTGGTGAGGGCCCTGGGCTCTACGAAGGGTGTTGTCTGGATCCTGCCAACATGCTTCGGTGACTAAGAAGAGACACGTGGTATCTTTCCTGGACTATAATAGTTGGTGTGACTCATGCTCATATTAACTGTGAAGGTCAACGTGAAACCATTTATTAAGTGCCTATTTTTGTGGGGTTCTCTGCAGGGCAATGTGCAAAATGAGCCTGGTCTGTGTTTCAGGTGACAAGTACACAGGAGCACAGTATGACTAGGGCAGGGATTCATGAGTCCAGATCCAGAAGATTCTGGAACCTGACTGATGTATGGGAGCTGAAAGTAGAAATGAGAGTTGGGTTTAAGTTACTTGAATCTAGTTGGTTGCTCATTGCTTCAATTGTTGTCTGTTGCTCAGCAGCTTATAATATCAATCATGTTTTGTTTTGTCTCCTGATGCTGAAAGTCAGGAATCCAGGTAGGACGTGGGAGGCATGGCTGGACA